>NC_084655.1:722500-1083750 GCF_019802595.1 Syngnathoides biaculeatus
CATGCACACAAGCCACTGATTGGCAAAATTCATTTTACTCTGCTTATTATAGAATTAGACTACTTATACTATAGACTTGGACTTATAGACTTATGCTTATTGGATTCAGTCGAACACATTTTTATCCACTTCTGTTTTGGAGCACCAGCTTCTGGATAGGCACCATGGATGTCAAACATCCAACAGTGCAACAGTGATTTTGCTGGTCAACTTTTTGATTCCCTTCCCACATTGCTGTGGTCCATGTATTGAGTGTATTAAGCCCAAGTTGTTATATTTTCACAAATAAGGATTTTAATGAATCAAATATGTTTAAAAAGTTGGCATGTTAATTTGAGAGCAATAACTGACGCCATAACCAGACAGTACCCAGAACCGTCCATCCCCATTTTAGTCAAAACTTTCCCAAGATGGAATGAGCAAAACCGCTAAACTTTATACTGCAAGGTGTAAACCGGTATCTTGTGGTTTTGTTTGGGCACTAAATGCTGAAAGTGCCACTGAAGAAAATCAAATCTTAAAATAGGTATCGTTATCAAAACTACAAATTATAATAATCACTTTGATGACTATAATAGTCGTGAAAAGTGATCTGGGAGCTGTTTATAATAGCGCAAAGTTGCGTCAGTCTGACTCGATACAATGCACATCTCAGTGGCGGCCATATCTGGAATACTCGCCATTGAAAACACCCTGTGTCAAATGCAATGGCAGATGAACAAGAGCGATATTCTGATTTTTCTGATGTCCCTTCAGAGACTGAAGCTCTTTTTGAGGAAGAAAAAAGTCTCAAAAGTGAGTAAAGCGACCAGGGCCATTTTACCATATTGTTTCAAGCCATATTTAGACAATATGCATCCACTGACATCAGACTCCCCTACAGACACAGACGAGTGGGCAGACAAGGAGGACGAGGGACCCGACAAAAATATTCTCAATGGCTGGCCCATAATTGTTCGATTTCCTAACCCCTGTACAAGTCTTGTATATATAGCATACTGGTGAAGTAAATATCATGGATGTTATCGAAATTAATCTAGAGCTATGTGTTATGTGTGTCTAAAGGTATTTTAGTTCTTCATTCTTTATTCTTCTCTTTATTTTCCTTTCTTATGTACTTTATTCCTTACATCAGGGGTGCCCAGACAACGGTGGGCGGTGGGAGGGAGAGTTCCTTTCTCCTCTGCAGCCCCGGTGCGACTGCACGTGACTTCCTGCCTCTTCGCCCAACCAAGTTTGCATCAAGCCAAACAGCGGCCCGCGCTAACACTACTGGTGGCTCGCACACATAGACACATTGAGTACCCAACCTACATACTTCATTAAGTTACGTTCTGAGAGGATTCCATTACGTCGTCCGACGCAGCTGTCTGGAAAGTTCAGGAGGATGGCTGTCAACGGAGCTTCTTTACTACCACTGCTGCTTTTGGACAAGTACAAAAGTACATGGAGGCCACAGTCTTCTGTCTTTCGTCTTTTGGACATTTTCGGAACATTCGCCTACTTCGAACAAACATTCGCCTAATTGGAACATTCGTTCGACTTTGGTGGCTATAAGTCGTTTGTCTGGTTAGCCCATGTTACACGCTACTCTGTCTTTGAACTTCTATTTTGTGTTAGTTTTTGTTTTGTGTTGTATTGTATTGTGTGTGATTAAATTGTCTAAAATGCAATACAACTTTGTTATATTTTGCTTTGCTTTGTTATATTTTGCTGGTTTGACCAAGGGGATTTATTCTAAATCCACATGTAACATATGCTATAAACTGCGAGACAAATTAATCCCCCCGCCATTATTTATTTATTTTTTTACTAGCTCTATACACCCTTGTCTTTTGGAACCCACAAAGCACTTGTTCTTTGAACCTGTGCAGTCCATTTTTCACAACAAATCGGGTTTTGGAAATGTGTGAAGAGTGAATCCATCCTCCCGAGTATTCGAACAAAATCCAGCAACACAACGACCCAGCATTTTGGCTAAAACGCAGAAAAAGCAGCTAATTTCTCGCCTGTACAAGCGATAAATACACTTGTCTGCAGCAGAAGTTGTCTGTATAATACATCACTTCCAGCTTCTTCTGCAACCCCACACAGTCCACTAATTTTTTTATGGCACGAGATGAAAAAAATCGATGTACGGCAACATTCTGACGTGCTGTGAACAAACGGAGGATTCCATTCCGGCTGATTTTGTTTAGGGAAACAACATACTAATTTTCATGTTTTTAGTGTCAGTGGCACTTTAAAATATAAATGTAAATGGGGTGGATGGTTCTGTGTACATACTAATATGGGTCTTTGAGCTGGAGAAGTTTGTGAATATGAACATATTATTCCTTTTTTATTATTCGTATTGTATCCACAGCTGTGCATGTAAATGCTGCATACTCATGGAAACAGACGAAAGTTTTTGTTGCCATGAGAATCAACATATTCACCAGAAAATGTCAGATTAGCAAACCAATCCACTGCAGTGGATGACAGTGCACTCAGGATTTATTGCCAGCTGTCTGAACACATGAGTACTTGAGGTTGCCTATCTCCAATTCAGGCAACAGTATCGGCAGTTACTGGATTTTCCATAACATGAGTAAGAGCTATTTTAAAAATTATTACCATTAATATTTGTCCAAATCAACCCATCTTTTTTACATTTACATTCAGATTTTTTGAAATAAAGAATTGTTTATATTATTATTGTTCCTGCTAAAAGCAGCATTTGTCCAATCAATGCTTGTTCAAACAATGCAGCCCTATGGGGCCATAAGCCAGTGCAATTTGTAGGCTGGTCCCAAACCCGGATAAATGCAGAGGGTTGCGTCAGGGAGGGCATTCGGCGTAAAACTGTGCGAAACAAATATGAGCTAATATTTGTGATTATGAGTGTAATTCATAATTCATAATTCTGAGTGTAGAGTCCCTCTAGCTCAGTGGTTAGAGCACTGGTTTGGTAAACCAGGGGTTGTGGTTTCGTATCCCACTGGGCCTCCACTCCCTGAGAAGTTGTGTCAGGAAGGGCATCTGGTGTAAAAATTGTGCCAAACATATATGTGCGTTCATCTGAGATGACATGCTGTGGTGACCCCGAAAGGGACAAGCCAAAAGAAACTTACTATTTGTAATTATGAGTGTGCCCCTTTAAGAGTGGAGGGGGGCGGTGTCAGGTAAACTAGGCAGGAGAGTGTGTGGCCGAGCAGCAGGTAGTTGTTAGAGAAAGTTCTGTGTGTTGCCAAAATGTGTGAAAAAAAAAAAAAAAAAAATATATATATATATATATATATATATATATATATATAATATATATATATATATCAGGCTGACTTTTTTTTTTTTTTTGCCACGTCATCAAGCAATCAACCAAAACTGCCTCGCGATTGACACATTGAGCACCTCTGGTTTAGTGGTACTGTACACTCGCCTGACTACGGTGGGGACAGTGTGGGTTCGTGTCCCACTAATTTAAGGTATGAATATCATTCTGAAGCATTGTCCCTGTCTATAAGTGCTCTCCGACTGATTGGCAAAAAGTTCAGGGTTTTGTCCACCTTTCACCCGAAGACAGCTGGGGTACACTCCCATCACCCTGAACAGGATAAGTGGTATAAAAAATTGGTGGATGTAAACTTCTGACTTTTAATCTAGTAAATAAAAAAATAAACATTGATAATAATTGTCTAAATCGTTTTAGTAATACTGACACAAACAGAAAAGGTTCAGTCTGATTTTATGTCTAACAGTTGAAAAAACATTTTATATGGATGCAAATTCCAAATTGTACAGAAATCTATAGCATTCCGTAGAATTTGTACAGAACAACTTGTTCTATAGAACTCTGGCTGTGATTTTCTATAGAATTTATACAGAAATTCTATAGGACTTGTGTCCGAAAGTTCTATAGTTCTTTAGAAATTCTTTAGAAATGTTCTATAGAAATTTTTAACAGGGACTGTACGCATATACTTGTGATTTAGTTCGCTATACGTCTTACCTGCTGCAATGGCTCCAACCATAGGTAAGATAAGTAGCTGTAAGGGGTAATTCCATGTCCCAATGATAAGCACAACTCCTAATGGCTCTCTTCGGACAAAACAGTCATCCATTTTTGTGGCCTAAAACCAAATAAAAATACAGTCATATGGGGGAATTACATCTTTTGAGGACCTACAGAATCAAATTCCTGTGAACATTGGTAATTAATTCCATAGTTCTGGACTTAAAAAATATGCCCATAAAAAAAAAAAATACCCAAAATAGATATAGATTGTAATAGATTGTAGGTATTAGGTGTAAACCCAACCACTGGATGAATTATGCAAATGAAGGGACGAGAGAGGTCTTCAATTTCACTCGAGATAAGAAACGGGTTTGACTGACCAGCTGCAACGCCAACACCTGCTCTGGGTCAGTCTTACCAGTGTCCCCCTTTTTATTTGTTTCTCAAAACAAAGAGTCACAAGATTAAAAAACAAATGGAGGAACAGATAGCAATACCAACACAAAGACAAATACTAATATAAACATTTACAACAATAGTGTTTGAGGAGTATCTGCTTTGAAGTCAGCAAGGGGATGCAGATGTGGCTGGGTCACACTCAGGTCACACAGCCACTCGTGAAGAGAATGATTCGGGCAAGGATAATATAAACAAATGCATGATAAAATAATAAATTTAACATTTCCCTCCTGTTTATTATGTATTTGCACAAATTCTCATCTCTTTTATCAGTCATCATTCTCTATCATCTAGTACTAAAAATCTTTTTTTTCCCTTAAAACAAATACACATACACAGAGGGAAAAAAATGTTTTTACTCATAATCATGATCAAGAAACAAGCCAGACAATCGTCATCGCAGTCACTCCATCAACATTCATCAATAAAGGATACATCACACCACCTGTTCCTTTGTGGAAAACAGTGTTAAGTTTTACAAATGAGAGTACATAGACAAAATACAACAGCATCCACACAATGTCAATATCGCTGTAAAAACAGTGACTTGCACCAAATTGAAGACACCAGGGCTTTGTATTTTCCAAAGGCACGCATCCAGGAGTCCCACACAGAAGCGTCAACACCAAAATGTTTTTGACATTTAACCATTAAGGGTTCGGAGACTCTCTTATGGCATTGGTGTGTGACTTCTTCACAGCCATAATGTTTGGCGAGAAGTGTGCGACATTGTTCTCCGAACATTGCACAGAGTTCCCCTTTCTCAGCCAACATATCAACAGCGACTCCACCTTGGAATGCCATAAATGAAGTAGCAGATAACTGCTCGTGCACAGCTTCAAACCCTCTTTGTGTCCAACTTCCCAGTTTTCTTTCTTTCTTTTGGACGTTGTAATGAATGTAGTTGATTCTGTCTACATTTTTGCCGGTTGTACACGAACAACCTGAAGACTCAAATCCTGCAACCAATTCATCAGCCAATTTATACTTACTTGGAACATCAGTGGTATCGATGTATGTTAAAACTATCAAGTAGGTTGCCATACCACGTATAGCAATGGACCAAATTGATAGTAATTGGCTTATGTTGCTCGGGTTCATGTGTTGAGCTGAGCCCTAGAACCAACTCTTAAATTGAACACCAGATGTCGCCAAACCAAATTATACTTGATTGGATCACCAGCACGGCAAAGGTCTCTCTAATAAATGTAGACTTTCCACTTAGCTACTCATCGTGTTACATACATATACCAAAGTCAGTAACCTTAAAAACCCAATTATTTTCATATCTTTGTATTCACGTCTTGTTTTTGACATAAAGACATCAACAGCATGTGTTTCAGCAGCTTTTCACACCTTGCGGTTTTCAACGGTTTTTCAATGGCGGAGCACAGCTGCCTACAAGTGACAAACAGGATGTTTGTGCATCGCTGGGTTGCTGAACAGGAAGCCTATGACACCCTTGACTTACCACACAGGATGTTTGCAAGCAACTGATGTTATTTTTTTATATCACTATTTTTCCATTTCACCATTAGTGAAGAATATGATGCTTTGAAACTGCTTTGTGTAAAGAATATAACCTGTGTATGACTCTCTCAGGCAAGACGACGTGCGACCAACGAGAACAAGCCTGTTGAATGCATGAGAGAATTGTATTGACAAGAATGTTGATACATTTATCGCTATTGCTTAAGATCTAGAGTGAAACTAAACGCAAGATAGTGGTTATGTCTACAGGATGCACCAGTTGTTTGTTGATGTAAAGGGAAGTGACAGTTGAGTTTGCGGGCACCTTGCCCTATTTTGAGTGAGCTAAGAGGGGCATGACAAGATGACCCAGGGATGGTGAAAGGTACCTGACAAAATAACAAAAGAGGTACTTCCCACTGGGCATAGGCAAAACCAAAACCTTCCAGAATGTTCCACCCAAAAGCTATAAAAGCCTAGGATACGGAAGTCTGAGGCTCTTTGTTCATTTTACACTGACAAAGATACGGGCCTTTCTGCAGGGAGTAATAGTCGTAGGACAAGCTGGCGGGGAAAAGTCTTCGAGCAACTTGGGATGCTTATTTTTGACTTCTTTCGATTGGGCACGAGCAAAACAACTACTATAATAAGGTAATGGCAGGATAATACCAGCGATATTACGTGGTTACCTAAGAAAGGCAAATTGCCTTGACAATCCTTAATCCTAAAATTCGTGATTATTAAATTACGCTTCGAGCTTCGTAGGACTTGATCATCCCTAAAAGGCTCACTCAAAAATGCATAACTTCCCGATTTTCTAATGCTTTTGAATGCTTTTAATCTTACTTCATCGTTCTTACTTTTTACTACTTTTATCATTGACTTCATTCTACTTACCATCAGTATCATCATAATAATAATTTTTCTTTTTATTGATTTATGTTCAATTAACATCGAATTTTGCCTTAACATTGCAATCGTACCCCGCATCTGGCGGGAGTAACTGTCGAGTAATGAATGTTATCTGAACAATTTTTATCATTTTATTAAATACTTAAACTTCCATTTTCATCTGTCATTGTCATTCTTATGAGTTGTCTCATTTTTACCATTCAACCTCAGTAAAGATCGATCGTCAACGACATTGACATCATCTAGTCATAAATTCTATTCTAATCAGTAACTCATTGATAAATCCCATTTTAATATAAAAACAAATCCGTACGATCCTAACAAGGATTGTTAAAATCGGGATCGATAGTGGCCCTAAAAAAGAACCCGAGTAGGCGCTTTTCTCATTATTGGGCTTAGGAAGCGGTACTCGCTGACAAATTGTCATGTCAGACGACCCTGAGCGGGCACGAAATAAGTCTCTTTGAAGAATATTGTTTCTTGGAAAATAACTTTTACTTACGGGTCTGGAGTAGTGAAGGAGATAGTACTATTTCCTGTCTAAGAAACAGCGACAAAACTCCCATTCTAAAAACTCCCACTCTAGAGTGAGTGTGAGAGCCCATGTAAAGTAAATGGGCTTAATAGTCGACCTGCTGCTCTGGTCGACTGCGAAGCTACTGATAGTGAGCTTGTTGGAGCCTGCTACGAAGTGCGCAGTAGAGTGAGGGGCTGAGTCGAGGGATGGGCAAAGTCCCTGGCTACGAAACAGCAGGGCTTTGAGTCAAACTGTTAGAGAGACAGAACGACTAACTGAACATCAGAACAGAAAAATAGAGGCTATCGTCAGAACACTCATTAGATTCAGTGACAGTCTTACAAAAGCCGAGTAATGATAAACTATGTGTTAAGCTATTTAGGCTTCCCAAGTTGTGTACGAATACCTGTTATCATTATAGGTTATACCAAATTTCCATTTTTAGCCCATTTACCGTACTCCCTGTTGTCTTACTACGGCTTACACCTTTAAGTTTATTGGCCTTTCTCTTTGATAGCAGATACCCTAACTTCAGTAGCCGAATTAGACATCCTCATGTCCACATCCCCAATGCCTTTTCTTTTAACCTTTTTGAACAAATTTTGAGTTTTCCCCTTTTTGATGGATTAATTGTCTTTCTGAAAGAGGACTTTGTGGGATTTCACCTTTTTTTGGACAATTAATTAGATTTTAAGTTTTTAAATTTCTTTTAAAGTGATTTTTGAGTTCTTTTGTGTGAATGTCCAAAGTTTAGGATACCAGAGACTGACTAAACGGTCGTGAGTATAAACACCGAGGGTATGTCCACTCCCATTGGGAGTAGAAGGTTGGCATCCAACCCGAAGGTCAGACCCTTTGAGTCTTCCCTAAGCTGACGAACCGTATTATTTTATTTTTATTTTTCTGGATGAATGATTTGATTTTTCAATTTAATTTTAGAGTTTATTTTGATTGAATGTCCAAAAGTTCGGGAGATCTAAAACTGACCAAGGATCGTGAGTATTAACACCCGGGGATGTCCGCTCCCATCGGGAGTAGAAGGTTGGCGTCCAACCCGAAGTCAGGCACTATGCATTACACGATGACAGTGGGCTACGGCCAGGGTAATACGCTAAGAAAAGCAAGACGGGCTTCAGCAATACGTCAAGAAAAGCAAGACAGGCTTCAGTAATACGTCAAGATAAGCAAAGCGGGCTTGAGTAATACACTAGTGAGCATCAGAAAAATGTTTAGGAAGAAGGGAGAAGACAAGCCCCCGGACCCCTCAGAAGAAGGAGCGGCAGCAGCGGTGTCAGAGACCCGACCTGTAGGACAACATGAAATACCAATAAGACACGTGCCATTCAACGGAGGCCGAGAAGAATGGCCGACCGAAGTAAGAAGAATGGTAGAAACAGAGAATCCATCCATTCGACCCGTGGAACTCTCAACAAAGGTGAGCCGTGAAGGGTGAAGGACAGTTTAGGGCAGGGAAACCCGAAGGAACTGGCATAATGACGATAATAGTGGATCACCCTGGAGGAGACTACAATTGAAGAGAAGCTCCCCAATGGCTCGAGTGGTGGATCAAGATAATGGAAAGATAATATAGTCGAACTGTTTAGTGCCGGCGTTATGTGGGACACAATCGTGAAGATGCTAGCCAAGGAGGCTGACATAAAATGTAAACTCGTGGATAGTGAACGGGCAAGGGCAGAGTCCAGATATCAAGAACACCAATATTACATCCAGAGGATAAAATTCCTCGCTGGGAGAAAACGAACACCAAGTGAAAGTGAAATCTGACGTAGATATAGAAGTTTTATTCAGCCCACCGTCGCAAGAAAAGCCAGAAGAACCAAAGAAAAAGGTGAAGCTGACATGGTAAATGAGTCCCCTTATACGAACGGGACCCCTACCAATGCCCAAAGAAATCAAAAAGTCTAAAGTTGGAAATGGAATAACGTTATGCCACTATGTAGGAAGCCCATGGGAAATTTGTGGGGACGCCCTGGTGATTTTCACTGACAGAAAACTCGGGCCCTATAGCAAAGCATTCCGAGCCGAACTGAACCATATGGTGGGAGAAGAATATGTAGCAGAAAAAGAACTAGTACTGCAAGAAAGAGAACCAGACTTGGTAGCGGGTGTGACAAACAGCGGAGAAGATGCGCCCTACTACATGATAGTCCATGTCCCTGGGGAGAAGTGGACTGCAGAAGTGGATCAAACACAATATTTGGAAGAAATGACAGAAATACTAGAAAGTGGCAATGACAAAGCTCTGGAAGGTGGAGCAGCCAGAGTTGGAATGGATGTAAACGGGATAAAATCAGAAAAAAATTTGTGGAAAGTGGCGGAAACAGCAGTCCCCGCAGCCTTCAGACAAAGGATGCTGACCCCAGTAACTTTAGCCTCAGGGGCTGAATTCGTGGTTATAATATCTAACAAACAAAGAGAAGAAAGAGTAAGTACAGCAAAAGATGAGCTGTATACTCAATTGCTGCGTGTGTCCCGCACTGAACTGCAACTTCAACAGCAACCCAAAGCTAACCCCAGAGCCCCATCTCAACCAACCCAACAGCCAGATACCTATCCCATGCCGTCACCCAGGAGAAAAAGAGAAGAGACGGAACAGGTAAGAAATGCTGTACAACTTGAACCAAAAAGTTTGGATACAAGATTGATTGCTAAAGTGGAGTGCGATGAAGACGCAGGCATGGTGAGCGTTAGTAATGAAGGTGTTGGCATAGTGACCTTATGGATTTAGACCCTGAGCAGTATAGAGAAGAAGTTTCCCCAGGAGGAAAGAGAGCTGGCAGTCCTAGCCAAGTACTGGGAGACACTAAAAGACCTAGCTCGGGGACCAGGGATAAGAGCCATCAAGCAGAGCCAAGTTCATCGCTATCTGTGAAAAGACACCATCGAAAGCACTAAAGCAACCAATGTGAGATGGGGAAGGTGGTAAGATATCCTACTCGACCCTGATTTGGAAATAGGACCAATAACCACCTCTTCCAAGAAACGAGTGAAACCAGAGACAGAAGCAGAGAAACCATACAAATGGGTTCTCTACGCAGATGGTTTGAGAAAAGGTGAAGTCCAGTCTGGCCACTGGGGTTTCATCCTTAAACACAATGGAGAAGAAAAGAGTTGATGCAAAGGTGTGACCCCCGACAGTGCCCAAGCCAGAGAAGTTACAGCAGTGCTGGAAGGACTGTTTGAAGCTATAAAACTACACGTGGGACGTGTAAGAATTATACCAGACAGCCACTACTGTGCGCAAGCTCTTAAAGAAGACCTATCTATTTCGGAGGAAAATGGATATGAAGGAGCAAAGGGCAAGTTAGTCGCCCATGCAGATCTATGGAAGAAAGTAGCCAAGTTGAGGTTAAATATGAGCATCGATGTTGTCCACCAGAGGGCCCACGTTAAAGAAGGGGTTCATTGGAGAGGAAATTATGAAGTTGATAAGTACGTCCAAGAGAGAAAACTAATTGTTGTAGGAGCAGACGGATGGGATAAAACCCCCAGAGGAAAAGTGGTCCCAGACGAGTTTGTGCGTGAGGTTACTATGGCTGTACATGAAGCGCTAGGTCATGGAGGTGCCTTACCCACAAGGAAAGAGTTGGAAAGACTGGAACTTTGGATCCCAGAAAAGAAAATCCGAGCTGTTCTATGGGACTACGAACAATGTAACAAAGACAATGCAGGACGCCGCGGACAGCGAGTGGAAGGATTGACCATCCAAAGCACTGTGGCATGGCCATCAGTCTGCATGGACATAGCAGCCCCCATGGGAGTAAACAGCACAAAAGGTGAGAAGTCCCTGATTGTGCTAGTGGACTCAATGTCGGGATATGTTTGACTAAAAGCAGTACGAATAGCAAATGCCAATAGTGTAATTAAAACGTTGGAAGAAGGATGCATGTGGCTGGGAATACCAAAAGAGCTGAGAACTGACAATGGAACTCATTTCAAAAATGCTGCGGCAGACAGGTGGTGTCAAAATTGGGGTATAACAAGAATTTATTCACCGCCCTACACTTCCCAAGCCAACGGCATTGCTAAGAGAACCATTGGCCTAGCTAAGAACTGGCTAGGAAAAAATGCGAACGGAAAATAATGGAGTGAAAAACTGGTGGAGTTGGTCAAAGACTTAACTGGGAGGAGCAGAACTGAAAGGTTGTCCCCCTCAGAGGAATTGAATCAATGCCCCTTTATTGCTGCTGAAAGTGGCAGAGTGAAGGAAGACACAAGCATCAAAAAAGAGAAGTGTCCATTTCAGATAGGACAGCGAATGTGGGTTAAGTCACATGGCTCTTCCAACAATCAAGCACTGAAAGCTAAATACGACAATCCTGATATCGTAGAAGACGTTTTAGACAGAAACACAATGTGCCTCAAGGAAAGAGGGATCCAAGGGGTAGAGCAGCTTAAACCGATACCAGTCAATTCAACAAAAAGCCAAGGAGTTAAACAAAAATGAGTGCAGAAAGGGATGAAGACAATCCTTTTTTCGTCAAGTTGGCCATGATGAAAGGAGTTGTGATCACACGGAGGACTTTGAATGGATTAATGGCTGAAACAGCATTCAGACTTTTGATGAATGTGAAGAGGATACTTATCCAAAGTGGTGGAGAAATTAAATTGGCATCGAGCGGACCAAGGCAGTGCAGAAGTATCGAACAAAGGACCAAGGGAAAGACCTAGAACCAGTTACGTTTGGAGGAACTGCTTCCCAGCTTTGGAAGGTTTGGATCCAGCCAAAGTACTCGACACCTAAAGTATGTGAGAAATATAGAATGGAATTTCTATTAAGAATATGATTTTATGCACAATGGGACTTAAACCCAGGAGAAGATTTGGAACAAAAGAACTGTAAATGTAGATGGGATGGACAAATGCTGCTACATTGTGACCAGTTTTGGAAAAAGGTCATGAATGGAACATTAATAAGAGCCGATCAAGCTGAGGGATGGCAAGTAACCAAAACGGATACCCCAATACGCCGATTGCTTCTCATTTTAACCTGCCCAGAGGGAATGAGATGAACAAAGGGAGATTTGACATGGCACTCCCAGAGCTACTAAATGCAAATTGGCCTGCCTGGACTGATAGTAATCGCCCAGTATCATTACTAGAACCGTCCATAACAGTGGCGACCGTAATGCCTACAAGTCAACCCTATAAACCAGGAACGTGAGTGTCATGGGAAATGCTTATTTCCCATGTTTTAGCCAGGGAAGACATCCACCTACGCACTTTACCTGAAGACCCGCATGAGCGAGAGTTAAGAGGAAGTGGCTTGTACATTCATCAAACAGCACTAGATGAAACGTCCAAGAAGATGGAGTACAAGTGGAAAATAGATGTGATGCAAGTAACTCCTGAGAAGCTTAACAAAATAGCTATGGCGCAAACAGGCCCTGGAAGACTTCATCTGAATTTTCCAAAAACCACAGAAACAAAACGATGGGTCAAATTCAAAGTTATGATGGCTATGGTACCCGACGAGCGAATATACTCCATAGGTGTAGAATTGACAATGAGTACAGTCGAAGAAGACAGACAATATTGTCAGACCTATGACCACATAGGAATCCCAGACGATCACGCAAACTTGATAACTCTAGCAGATGTAGTGGTAAGGGAATCAGAAGGAAGAGAAGAATTAATCGAGATCACTTCAGATAGTGCATGTGATAGCAATGATGAATTACATGGTTTAGAGGAAGAACTCGAAATCAAAGGGAAGAAGGCTGTCTGTATCCTCGCTGTGATGGTATTGGGCACATACAACTTAACAAAACGAGACATTGGTCATTAAGGGGATGCCCTAGTTATAATAAAAATGGACCAAATGATGAAGAAAGCCTTAAATGGAGGAAAATAGGACAACAAATAGAAAAAAGGAGAAAAGCGTCAGGTGACGAAGATTGGGAACCCAAAAAGTCTCGATGGCCTTGGAAACAGCGAGTCTCGAAAAGCAAAGGCTCCTCCCAAAAGGAGGAACATGCATTGGATAAAACCAACAGCGGACAATATAGAGAGCAGAGTCAAGAAAGACATCAAAGAACAGCTGTCTCGCCTGTGGAATAGACCAAGTAGCACATCAACATCCTCTTCAACACAGACTCAGCTGAGAAAGAAGAACGGATGGCCGAAGAAGACAGGGAGTTGAATGATCGGCTGGATAGAGTGGAAAGACGAACGCAGGCCCTAACCCAGGTATTTGGACTACTATTAACACAGTCGCAAACACTAAAAGAAGACTATGTACAAGTAACAAGTAGCACTGCATAACTTCACGCGACGAGCAAGCCCAATATTGGACGGACTTCCAGAATTTACACATAGTGTACTGGAACAGTTGAAAGATATTAACAAAAAGTCACAAGAAATATAGGCAACTGTTCATGTGGGATCACATCCCAGACCCGAGGAACGTCAAGCCTTCACAAAAAGGAGTAAAAGGATCACTCAGCTGAGCGACTTTTGGAAAAGAAATCTCAGAAGATAGACTAATTTTTTGGAAATATTAGAAGCCTCAACGGGGTGAACAAGAGTGAAACTTACGAGTTGAATTAAAGTAGGACCAAGAAATTAATTGCTGCCTCGTTCAGAGACCAAAAGATTAAAGAAAAATAAACAATGGAAAAACGAATCAAAAATTTGGAACTTAGAGTTAGACTGGGGATGGAGCTGAGAAGAGACATGTGAAATCAAATTCGGATCTTAAGGGACCGAATAACCGTCCTGGAACCCCAGGCAGCTTCCAAGATGGAAGTATTAAGTAAGACATTGACAACGCGACAGGGGATCCAAGATGATCATTTGTGGCTGAAATCTCGTGTTTTGACATTGCACTCTATACGACGACATGACGTCCCTTTAGTTACCGAGATAGATAAGTTTATGGAAACCATGCAAGAAAAACGAACGAGTGTAATACAGAGAGTGGAAGCAATGTGGGAGGCTACTCCTGAAAGGGTGGAGGCATTATCAGAGGACTACGGACCCCCATCCTCTCAGGATGAGAAATAAAACCATGAAGAAAAAGGACGGCCCTTTTTGACTGGACTTGACTGGTGGGACTTTTGGACAATGTGAGGAATCGAAATAGTAGTGACACCCCCTTCGAACCTTTAGGAGGGCGGAGGATAAGTAAATAGATGTAATGGGACTGATTTGAAGAGAAGTCATAACCGTACTGTCCCCTGAACGGAATCATCAATGAGACAACAGAAAAGATGAGTTTGAACGCCAATTTGAAAGCTCGCCTAGATGAACTGGAGGAAGTAGAGAAAAACTTATCTCAAGGGATGAGGCTTATGTCCATTATGGCAAAGGTTATAAGAGAGGATCACGAAACGTTCGAGAAAAGCTACATAAAATTGACCAAGGAGATGAAAAAACTTTGGTTAATGTCCTTCTTGCTATTCAAGAAAACTTGACAATTTCTGCTAAAAGGATAAAAAAAAGTAGAGGAAGGATTAAAAGAACTCAAAGCTTCTAGTTCCAAGGAAAAAGAAAAGGAGGGACAAAGTAAGTGAAAGATTATTCTCTTAACTGGACTTCAAAGACTCGACGCAATACTTGGACTACTAGGACTAACCCCAGATAAAGAGGTGGAGCATATGTAAAGTGACAAGAGGACTGAGACATATAAAGAAAGACTACTGGATAAAGAACGGCAGCAGCAGCGGACACAACCAAGAGCAAGTATGGCTGGATCAATGACAGAATGTGAATTAAAGGACTCAAATCAGAAAGAACCTACAAGCCCAACGGAATTGGAATTAAAAAAGGAAATGGACTGGTGGGACTCACAAACCTTTGAACCCTGGCGTTCTGAAGTTCCAGGACCGGGGCACTACAAGACTCCTCAATCAAGCACTTCATACATCCCCATACCAGGACCTCGGAACGTAGGACGAAAACTTCATGAATATAACTTGGGACTAATAAAAGAACAACCAGAACCAGTATACGACACACCAATCGAAGCAGAACCGGGAGGAACACTTTATGAACGGCCAAACCAAGAGGAGGGATATGGATCGTACAGCTCGGATAACATTCCTCATTATGGGACCATACGGGCGTTTTTGAACAAGCATAAGAAACCGTTACGCCAAGCCATGATCATCCTCCTTGGTTTTATTACTCTATACATCCTGATAATGTCCCTGATTAACCTCAACACCGGCAACAAGAAGAAAATTGATTCAATGGGACTAACAATCATTCAACATGGAACAACAAAGATAACTAACCAGTCTTGCTGGAAAGTACGCACAGTTTGGGCAACAGAGCAGTGGAAAACACCTAATGAAACGAGCCCGAATTAAAGTGGCAACTGCAAAAAGTCCCCAGGAGGACCAATAAAGCTTTCAGTTTTGATCAAGCGAGGAACCAAAGAAACCCCATCTTGGCTAAAGAACTGTACTACCTATCCTGCTGAACCAAAAAAGAAGTGTACTACACATGTGGTTCAGCAAGTCCGATGGCGACCCGAAGATTCTGGAGTTGACTTGACCATACTATGCTTGGAAAAGAAAGAATCAAGAATAGTTGGGGAAAAACTGGCTCAAAATCTACGACCAAATACCACAATGGTACTCCAACGAACATTGTTCAAGTCTGGCGGATGAATCAGGAGGATATTGGGTGGCATCGTCATCCATTGACATCGGTTCCCCTGCGGCACCCTTGGACTATAACTGTCCAACAATATGACCAAAATGGGAACCATGCTGGAACTACTTGAACCTTATCTGCATAAAACCGCCGACTGAAGATAATGACGACCAACGACCCATGACTTTTACACCACCGATAGAGGTACTGCAACCCTACACAACTGAAGCAGAGACCAAAACCCCAAAACCTCTCACACGCAAACGAAGAGCTGTTAGAGATACGGATAATTTCAAAGAATGCCAAAAGATTTGATCAAGAAAACGTAATACTTGTTTCTGGAACATTGGAGGCCGCCCATGGACCGGTACTCCTTACCTTGTGTTGGTCTATGAAGGAATGTACAACTGGTTGTTTGCCTACTGTGTTGGTCTACCTAGATTTCGACTATATTTCCAAAGGACTGAGGTGCAATACGAACCTTGGCTAAATGCGTCGCTAGGCTGGATATGGAAATAGGACATGCCAAGATGGACCCCTATGGGATCGGAGCCTCCATATAAGTTAGAAGAGAATGGGATGCGCTTATATATCCAATGTATCCCTACTTCAAAAGACTTGTTTTCAGTACCAAAGGGTGACTTTAACAAATTGGACCAGTGTGTAGTCTAAAAAATATGTGATCAACTTCACAATAAAGACTGGACACAAGGTACCTCACCACGATGTCCTTTGGAACAGATTCAAGGAACAATTTTTCCCCGATGGATTCCTAACTGTACGAGCCTAAAAAAGAACGGCACGGTCAAAGGAGTTCGACAAGCATGGAATGAATACCACAGAAGGGATGAAATGAAAACTTGGTGGGGATTTAACAAAAATTAGATGATGCAGTTCGTAATGCCCTGCTTAAACACCACACAGAATTACTGGGTTAAGTACCAGTTTATAGAACAGTATACTCCTAAGAAAAAGACCTATGACCTGACGACACAAGAATTTCTGGTGGAGGAGTTGATGCCTACGCTAACCCCAGACCTTGGCAAATGATTTGCAATACAAATAACATTTACTGTGTAGTAACATTAGCAAGAACATCGTGTACCTCGTTAAACGTTACCTTTGTGTAGACTGCGACGGTGCCTTCGCGCAGATTTTATGTCGACACTCACTCATTCATACCCCACAAGGAAAATTATTCTTACCAAGACATCTTGTCCCTCGGATTTCCGTCAACCTCCAGATCCCAGTTTGAGAGCTCGAGGACCAGTCCCTTAACGGGTCTGTGTTACTGTGGCCACGGTCTTCCTGGAGGTCGGCTCTGAAGCTGGGACCCTCAGGGATGTTAGAATCTGGCTCGAAGGACCAACTAAATGTTAGGTTTAAACCCAACCGCTGAATGAATTATGCAAATGAAGGGACAAGAGAGGTCTTCAATTTGGCTCGAGAGGAGAAACGGGTTTGACTGACCAGCTGCAACGGCAACACCTGCTCTGGGTCAGTCTTACCAGTGTCCCCCTTTTTATTAGTTTCTCAAAACAAAGAGTCAGAAGATCAAAAAACACATAGAGGAAACAATAGCAATACCAACACAAAGACAAATACTAAGATAAACATTTACAACAATGGTGTTGGAGGAGTATCTGCTTTGAAGTCAGCAAGGGTGTGCATCATCCCCCCGGATGTGGCAGGGTCACACTCAGGTCACACAGTCACTCGCCAAGAGAATGATTTGGGCAAAGATGATATAAACAAATGCATGATAAAATTATAAATCTAACAGTAGGTTTGTTTTCGGAAGAAATATTTGGCATTTGTCCAAATTTTGGACATGTCAGCCTATCACAGAATCAGAATCAGCTTTAATGGCTAAGTGTGTAAAAACACCCAAAGAATTTTTCTCCGGCAGTCGGTGCTGCCCCAGTACGGCATTCAGAACAAAGAACAACAAAGCAAAGAGAACAAAGAAAAATAGACATATCTGTGTAAAGGAACTATTCCTTATAAAACGTGCAAGATGTAAAATCTATAGTATATAGATAAGTGTATTAACAATGTCAATTGTGCAAAAGGAGCACTTTAAAGGGATGAATCATGGGGTCTACAAAATATAAAAGAATAAATCTTAGATAGTTGTGCGTAGGATGACTCTGGTAGTGGGTAGGAAGATTGAGAAGACAAAGGTAGAGCAGAGAATCACGTGGTGGAAGTTGAGAAAGGAAGAATGTTGTGTGGCCCAGAAGACTGGAATACTACTGCCAAGAAGATCAGAGAGGCAGGCAGGAGAGCACTTGGGGTGTCTTCTGGTAAGAAAGAGGAGAAGGAGACTTGGTGGTGGAACCCCAAAATGCAGGAAGTCATCCAAGGAAAGAGATTAGCAAAGAAGAAGTGGGACACAGAGAGGACTGAGGAGAGGCGAAATGAATAGATTGAGATGCGACGTAGAGGTGGCGAATGTTAAACGAGGAATATGACGACATGTACACCAGGTTGGATACGAAATAAGAAGAAAAGGTTCTCTACAGGTTGGCCAGACAGAGAGATAGAGATAGGAACAATGTGCAGCAAGTAAAGGTGATTTAGGATACCGATGGAAATATGTTGAGTGGTGGCAGTAGTGTGCTCAGTAGATGGAAAGAAAACTTTGAGAAGTTGATGAATGAAGAAAATGAGAGAGAAGGAAGATTAGTAGAGGCAATTGTGAAGGACCAGGAAGTGGCAATGATTAGTAAGGAGGAAGTTAGAAAGGCACTATAAAGGATGAAAAATGGAAAGGCAGTTGATCCTGATGACATACCAATGGAGGTATGGAAGCAGTTTGGAGAGGTGGCTGTGGAGTTTTTGACCAACTTATTCAATATAATACGAGCGGGTGAGAAGATGCCAGAAAAATGTAGGAAAGTGTGCTTGTTCCCATTTTTAAGAACAAAAGCAATGTTCAGAGCTGTGGAAACTACAGAGAAATAAAGTTAATGAGCCACACAATGAAGTTATGGGAGAAGAGTAGTGGAGGCGAGACTAAGGACAGAAGTATCTGCGAGCAACAGTATGGTTTCATGCCTAGAAAGAGTACCACAGATGCATTATTTGCCCTGAGGATGCGGGTGGAAAAGTAGAGAAGGTCAGAAGGAGCTACATTGTGTTTTTGTAGACTGAGAGAAAGCCCATCACAGAGTACCAAGAGAGGAACTGTGGTACTGCATGTGCAAGTCTGGTGTGGTGGAGAAATATGCTCAAATAGGACAGGACATGTATGACGGCAGCAGAACAGCAGTGAGATGTGCCGTATGTGTGACAGAAGAATTTAAGGTGGAGGTGGGACTGCATCAGGGATCCGCTCTGAGCCCCTTCCTGTTTGCGGGAGTAATGGATCGGCTGACAGAGGAGTTTAGACTGGAATCCCCTTGGACCATGATGTTTGCAGTTGATATTCTGATCTGCAGTGAAAGCAGGGAGCAGGTGGAGGAACAATTAGAAAGATGGAGGCATGCACAGGAAAGGAGAGGAATGAAGATTATGCTGAAGTAAAACAGAATACATGTGCATAAATAAGAGGGGTGGAGGGGAAAGAGTGAAGCTCCAGGGAGAAGAGTTAGCGAGGGTGGACGACTTCAAATACCTGGGGTCAGCAATCCAGAGCAATGGTGAGTGTGGTAAAGAAGTGAAGAAACTTGTCCAAGCAGGTTGGAACAGCTGGCGGAAGGTGTCTGGTGTGTTTTGTGACAGAAGAGTCATGGCTAGAATGAAGGGCAAAGATTATAAAACAGTGGTGAGGCCAGCCATGATGTACGGATTCGAGACGGTGGCACTGAAGAAACAACAGGAAGCACAACTGGAGGGAGCAGAAATGAAGATGTTGAGGTTCTTCCTCAGAGTGAGCAGTTTGGATAGAATTAGAAATGAGCTCATTTGAGGGACAGCCAAAGGTGGTTGTTTTGGAGACAAGGTTAGAGAGAGCAGACTTCGATAGTTTGGACATGTCCAGAGGTGAGAGAGTGAGTATCTTCGTAGGAGGGTGCTGAGGATGGAGCTGCCAGGCAAAAGAGCGAGAGGATGACCAAAGAAAAGGTTGATGGATATTGTGAGGGAGGACATGAGGACAGTGGGTGTTAGAGAGGAAGATGCATGAGATGGGCTTTGATGGAAAAAGATGACACGGTGTGGCGACCCCTAATGGGACAAGCCGAAAGGAAAAGAAGAAGAAGAAGAAGCAGGCATAAGTGATGGATTAAAGCAGTGTAAAGCATCATGGGAAAAGATTTACGTCCCTCCTAGCCAATGGGATACCAGGAAGATGCTACGGCGATAGCCAATAGGAGAGCAGCTCTATTGCGCCACACAAACTAAGATACAGGACGTTTGGTGGAGTTTGGGGGCTGCGAATCCAGCGCCTATTTTTTCGTATCCTGAATTTCCTTTGTAACTCGAGAGAATATTTTTCTGAGGAGGCATTTTATTACCTGAATTTTTTGTTACTAGAAACCTTCGTAAGTAGAGGTACCACTGTAGTTACTTACAAATTGCTGCAAATTGATTGATATCAGAAAAGACTGGCAGTTCTATTTTCTTGAGAAAAAAAATATACAGTCTTCTTTTCCTTTCGGCTTGTCCCGTTAGGGGTCGCCACAGCGTGTCATCTTTTTCCATCTAAGCCTATCTCGTGCATCTTCTTCTCCAACACCCACTGTCCTCATGGCCTCCCTCACAACATCCATCAACCTTTTCTTTGGTCTTCCTCTCGTTCTTTTGCCTGGCAGCTCCAACCTCAGCACCCTTCAAACCATCCAACTTTGGCTGTCCCTCTAATGAGCTTATTTCTAATCCTATCAAACCTGTTCACTCCAAGGGAGAACCTCAACATCTTCATTTCTGCTCCCTCCATTTCTGCTTCCTGGTGTTTCTTCAGAGCCACTGTCTCTAATCCGTACATTATGGCCGGCCTCACCACTTTTTTATAAACTTTGCCCTTCCTCCTAGCGGAGACTCTTCTGTCGCATAGAACACCAGACACCTTCCGCCAACTGTTCCGCCCCGCTTGGAACCGTTTCTTCATTTCTTTGCCACACTCTCCATTGCTCTCTATTGTTGACCCCAAGTGTTTGAAGTCATCCACCCTCGCTATCTCCAGTAAAATATATTTATTCATGAAACATGGACAATTAAGACCCAGACCTCCTTTTCATAAGAAACATTACTTCATCATTTTTCACTTTTTGTTTATCCTGTTCAAGTCACAGAGAAGAGAGAGGCTTTTCCAGGTAAGAAAAGCCCAGTCAACACATAAAGAGACTCACCCGTTTTTATCACGATTCTGCTCCTTCCCAACCAAGTACGACAAATGCCAGACAATTCGAAGCCTTGAAAAAATTGTCCTATATGATTTTCCTTTGGTCTCATGTGTGATGTGAGTGGATTTGTCCTGGTTTTCGGGACTGAAAAAGTTCAGGGTCAACAATCTTACAGAGTAAACATGTGGTGAAGCGACCATGAATGAAAACAAAAATATCCTTTTATTAATAAAACTTGGTTCCTCATACAGCAAGAAGTATTTTCAAAAGCAAGTCGGGCAACCTCATTTTCCAAGCCTTTTGGGTCCAACAACATTCGGGAACCCCCGGAAACATCGGCATGTATCTTCTTCGGTTTTGCGAGATTATGTGATATCATGTGAGACTTTGAGGTCGAGTCTTTACGTTTATGGGCTGTTATGTTATGATTCTTAAACCACACCACACTTGACAAACAAAATTGTTGAATCTGCATTTTTTTATATTCATGGACGGGCAGATAAATCTTTTTATAATAGAAAAATCTTCGTGTGTACCAGGACATAAAGCGAGAAGTAGGGTACACTCTGGGCCATACCTGAACAAGCCTCATCTGCCCCTTTTCACAGGCATTCAGCTTGTACAAAGGTAATGTCGAGTTTTGAAACATGACGACGTGGTTATAGTTTGCAGTGGTGAAGAACAGTTCTGTGTCCTAATGAGAACCGTATCCAATACATTGTCTACCTCGGTTACAAGGGTCAAAAACATTGCAAACTATCTGCAAGTACTCATAAAATTTTTGCTTTTCCATATACCTTGTACCTGGCTATAACCCATGGAACAAGATCAAAATGGAGATTTTGATCTGCATCCCAAATAACATATGCTCCCCATATGATGATCTGATGAAATGATCATTATTACATTGTAGTGGGTTTTTTTTTTTACTCAAATAATGCACAAAATTATTCACCAGTGGTTAAATGTCACCAACTGCTCCCTCAACTGTAAACTGTAAAAAAGTACTCATAGTTGTAGTAATAGAACATTTAAAAACAATGGTTGTTTAAATGTGTTGAGCTTTGTTCCCTGTCTGCCAATGGGCTTGAGGAACAGCTATCGAGGATATACAATTATAAATAATGTAAATTAATGAAAAAAGTAAAAAACTTACAAGATTCTTAGTGACATACTCAGGCTGCATCCAGCTATGAAGGTTATTGATGGCATAATGTAGCTCATTGGTCACCAGATCAATCTCAGACAAAATAGCCTCAAATTTGGGCTGATGGGTAAAAAAAAAACATTTTAGAAAAATAAGCATTAAATTATACATATTCATAACATTGATGCCTATATGGAATTTTTTTGTACCATTTTTCTCTACCAGTAGATAAATCAATGTATGCAAACTGTCTTTTAGTCTGTGGGTGCATGTGTACTTTGTATATAATTTGTGAATATTACCTTCCGAAGATCTGCATGCAATGCATTCAAAATGTCCTCCTCATTCTCTTTGATCATGGACCTTAGCTTAGAAAGCTGCAAACAACGAAACTCCTCCGGTATTGTGATACCAGAACGAAAAGCCATACGCAATCTTTCCACAATTTCACTCATGTTGTCCATATTTTCACCTAGACCAAAAACACAAATTACAAAATGTTTTGAAAATAAAAAAAACATCAATTCTTCATAACATATACTTGTTAATTTACAATGTTTTCACTTTAATCGAATGCATCTTATGCGTATGGATTTTTGTAAAGCTTTTCTGTCACACAGGGATCATCCCAACAATGCACATTTGAAGTTGGGTTGCAAATTGAGTTCCAAATTTTGAGTCTTTCCCTTGACTTACACTGTTTTCCAACAATGCAGATGGACAACACATCAAATATAAAAGTTATTCATCCCAATGTTCAAATACTAGGATTTTATGACACAAAAACAACAACAAAAAATTTGGGTTTTCCTGATCTGATCACGTGATGGGAAAATCGGGATCCATCATGTAATTATCAGCTGATGGAGATCGGATCGTTTTTATTGATTTTCTAAAATTTTAAATGTCATAAAGTATTCCAAAGGTACAATGATCTTGCCAAATGGAACAGTAACAGCGTTGTTTTATAATAAACTGTGGTTTGGATGGATCAAGGTATTTTTAGTTCCGGTATAATATAAATGAAGGAATGACATGCTGACTCTGTGTGTTTCTGTGTACAGTATGCGTGTAACAGACACAAATATTCTCTGCCTTCTCTGACTACGATTTTAAGTCAAGGGTCATTAAATGTATAATTTTTAGTATGTTATGAATGAAAAAAAAAACGGCAGCCGGTATGGACCCATCCGTTTTTTCACCACAAAACATGATTTTGACGTACAGTATATGGCTTTTTGTAACTCCTGCCATGAAAATCCTCTCGAGGTATTTGTTTTCGGCAAGAAGCAGGAAGTAACGTATGGAGGCAGAAGCGCGCTCAAGCGGACTCATTTGTTTCTATTAGTACCTGCGGGAAGATAGCTCGTTGTTCCTTCGTGTTAGCCAAAATGCCGTCTCGTTGCATTGCTGGATAATGGTCAAACATTCGGGAGGATGGATTTACCCTTCATAAGTTTCCAAGAGACCTGGTACGTCTTGAAAAATGGATTGCACGAGTGCAAAGGACGAGAGCTTCATGGGTTCCAAATGACAGATACGTGTGTATACAGCTACTAAAAAAAAACAATAGTTTGGGGGGGACCACGTAATCCGTCTCTCATAACCGAACAGAAAATCCGCGTACGTATGATAGGGGTGCTGAATGTGGCGATGTGCGAGTCGGACGGCTTCGGCGTCCGGCTTGCCAGCGAAGGGCTGGCTCATACATACTGTCTGGTTAGTTAGAAGTGATCCGTTTATCATCTAAATATGGCTCAAAACAATAGGGTAATATTGCCCCTGACACTTCACTCAATTGGGAGATGTTCTCGTCTTTGAAAAGAGCTTCCGTGTCTCATAGTAGATGAGCGGACAAGCCGCTGCCCAAGCCTTGCCTCGCGGACGAGCACGGCTTCGGCCAGGCTGTTTCATATATACTGTCTGGGAGTGTGTTGTTAGAAGTAATCTGCATATCATCTAAATATGCCTCGAAACAATAGGGTAATATTGCCCCGGACACTTCACTCGATTGTGAGATGTTCTCTTCTTCAAAAAGAGCTTCCATGCCTGAAGGGGCGTGTACCATAGTCGGGGCCACAGCATGTTTTATATGGCGAATGTCTGGGGTGACGTCACAGACAGTTGATGCAGTCAATATGGCGACCACTTGGAAGTCGAATGACACTTCTGCAACTTTGCACATAGATCTCCGCTCATATTTATTTTTTCGTATGGACATTGTAGTGAATAATGTTATATGTATTTTTCATTCCAATATCTATTTTAGAATGTTTATAGGGATGACACATGGCCTTTAAACTGGGTAATGACACCCAAGTTGTACTTTAAAGGGTATGTTAAGTCTTCAATGCACCTTTTGCTTATATTATACATTTTTTTATGCTGAATTTGAATTTGAAATCCGTTATGAAGGAAACCTTTTTATTTTTCGATTATCCGCTAAAAAATGATCATACATTGCTGGATTTGCTGGAAAAACATGACGACAGAGTGACGTCACGTAATAACTGAACAAAAACATAATTTCGGGCATTGGACTGCATTGTAAGAATGACGACGCATTTTACGATAATTCGAGTGCTGAACATGATTCTGAAGGGTCCCACAAAGACGGTGAAGAATACGGAGTTTATAAAGGCATTAAAGGTTATCAATTTGAGCCAGTTAGACAGCACACCCGTTCGAATGCAGACAAAAAAACTGGCGATGAAGGTACTGAGCAAGCAGTCAGACCCAGGGATGACGACATGCCTCATGTGGGAAACAAAGACTGATAAGCAATTGTGAAGTTCTTCTTTTGTTTATTTAGTCATTAACTGATAAGTAAGCATTTGTGACATTCTTCTTTTGTTTATGTTGTCATAAACTGCTAAATGGTAAAAGCTTCGAGATCGTCAATGTATACTCAAAGTTTTTGGTCTTGTTTTAAAATTATGCAAATTATTTATTTTTATTTATTTTTATTTTATATATTATATTTAGTAAATTGGTATGCAACAACCCGACAACTGCGACATCTAATTTGCGTGTACAAGGCTTGTTTATTATTGCACCAAAACACACAGAAGCTGATAACGTAGTCCACAGTCCAAGTTGATATATTTTCACAAATAAGGATTTTAATGGTCGAAATCCGTTTAAAATGTTGCCACGTTAATTTGAGACCAATAGCTGGTGATATCTTGCTTCACCATAAATATAATTTCACGTGGTAAACTGATGCCAAAAACAGACAGTACCCAGACCCATCCAAACCCCATTTTAGTCGAATTTTCCCAGAATTTCATGAGCAAAACTACAAAACTTTATACTGAAAGCTTTAGACCAGTATCTTGGGGTTTTGTTTAGGCACTAAATGGTTAAAATACAAATGTAAATGGAATCGATGGTTCTGTTAACTGGATTGATGTGGGTCTTTGACCTGTAGAAGTTTGTGAATATGAACAGATTTTAATTGATTATTTTTTATTATTATTATTATATATATTTATTAGTTATTATTTTATCCACAGGTGTGCATGTAAAAGCTGCATACCTATGCAAACAACAGGAGAGGTTTTGCTCCCATGAGAGTCAATATATTCACCAGAAAATGTCAGATTATCTCGACCATCTGCTGCAGTGTATGATGGGGCACTGAGGATTTATTGCCAGCTGTCTGAATCCATGGGTACTGGAGATCTATTTACAATTCACGCAACAGTATCGGCAGCGACCAATTAATACTTGTTTTGGGGATGTAGGAGGAAACCAGAGATCCTGGAGAAAACACACTCAGGCACGGGGAGAACGTGCAAACTCCACACAGGTGGGGCCGGGATTGAACCCAGATCCTCAGAATTGTGAGGCCACGCTTAACAGCTGTGCCTGAGTGCCGTGCGATTTACATTCATCCATCCATCCATTTTCTTAGCCGCTTATCCTCACAAGGGTGGAGCCTATCCCAGCTGGGTACACCCTGAACTGGTTGCCAGTTAATCGCACGGCACATAGAGACAGACAACAGTTACACTCACAATCACACCTACGGACAATTTAGAGCAGGGCTCAGCAACCTTTTTGAGGCTGAGGGCTACTTCGTGAGCACCGATTGTATGAAGGGCTACATGACCTGACTCAGTTCATTACACGTACATAAAATATTTTTTTAATTTATTGTAGTAAATGACATTAGGTATTTTAAAATTTTAATTCACGTAAGATAGTAACAATGTGTGGTTTATGGTATTTTTATAACATACCTCGCAGGGGTCTTATATGGTCCTCACGGGCTACCATTCGCCCTCGGGCACCGCGTTGGTGACCCCTGATTTAGAGTGTCTTATTAATGTTGTATGTTTTTGGATGTGGGAGAAAACTGGAGTGCTCGGAGAAAACCCACACAGGCACAGGGAGAAAATGCAAACTCCACACAGGTGGGTCCAGGATTGAACCCGGGACCTCATAACTGTGAGGCCAACACTTTACAGCTGCTCCACCGTGCCGCCATTTGTACACAATATTTAGTTTTTCTAGTTGAGAATGGTCAAATGATTTGCGGTTATAAAATATTTTTCGCTAAGAACGACACACTTCTTTCATTCAACCATGTCAACAGTGTTCAGAGTTTTCAGGAAATAAAAGATTATTAACATACCACCACAACTTGTATTTTAGAAAAAGCTCTTTGCAGTTTTGGTAGTTTCTGTAGTAGTTTCTCAATGCTTGTTCAAACAAAGTCCCATTCTGGAAAATTGTCATATGAGTTTATTTTCTTATTTTCGGGTTAATGCGACATACTGCTTATAGACAGCTTGTGAGATGGTGTTGGGGACATTTTGGCAGAAGTAACCGCGTGGCGCTTCCATCCTGCTGTGTGTCAAAGATTGGTGACACCTTTCCTAATTCAGAGGGAGAAGAGTACACAGGATTTAAATGGTCTACATCTTGATTTTTTTTTCTTTGTGTAAATCATCTATATGTTTGTATATGAAGTAAACACCACAGAACTAGAATCATAGCATTTTTATTGAACTATATTATTTTATTTTGTATAAATATGTTACATAACATTTGCACAGAATTATTATTTCGTCTTTCAATAAGAGTACTTTGAAAACATCAGAGGTTTAAATAATTATTCCAGGATACTGTCTGCTGTTCACAAATCTTGACACATGTGCGAAAGCTTGGGCTTTCTCAGGATCAGCATCTGCTGGTTCGATGTCAACCTCTTATGCAGAAGATGCTTTCTGTAATATCTGTAATTAATGAAGAAAAATAATGTTAAAAGTTTATAAAATTAGAAAAAATGTATGGATAAAGCACAGGTTTATTTCATTCTATTTCATGGTGCATAAATTATTTTTGATAAGTTGCAAACAAGTCTCCTATTTTGTGAGTGACTAGTACAGTATGTAATACTGCTCATTTTAATGTTACCTAGTATTTTATTTTTAAAAAAAAATTGTACAACTAACTAAATAAACAAATGAAATTTTTATATCCATCAGTCTATTTTCTTAGCCGCTTATCCTCACAATGGTCGCGGGAGTGCTGGAGCCTATCCCAGCTGTCAACGGGCAACAGGCCAGGTACACCCTGAACTGGTTGCCAGCCAATCGCAGGGCACATTGAGACGAATAGCCACACTCACAATCACACCTAGGGGCAATTTTGGGATGTGGGAAGAAACTAGAGATCCCGGAAAAAACCCAAGCAGGCACAAGAAGAACATTCAAATCCTACACAGGGTGGGCTGGGATTGAACACAGGTCCTCAGCACTGTGAGGCCAATGTTTTCCAGCTGCTCCACCGTGCCGCCATTTGTACACAATATTATCCTGTTTTTCTACTTGGGAATGGTCAAACGGTTTGCGGTAATAAAATATTTTTCGCTAAGAACGACATGCTTCTTTCATTCAACCATGTCAACAGTGTTCAGAGTTTTCAGGAAATAAAAGATTATTAACATACCTCCACAACTTGTCTTTTAACAAAAGCTCTTTGCAGTTTTGGTACTTTCTGGGGGAGGGGGCCTGAGCTTGTTGAACCGTATCCTGGTTCAGCGACTGATCCAAGTTCACGTTTGTTTCCTTGAGCAATCCTGATCTGTTCAGGTGTCAGAACTGACTGTATGATAGGCACTGATCACACTTAATAACATTTAAAACCCATCTCAGACATGAGTCCACCAGTAAAAGAGTCCGGAGTGAAATGTTCATTGCATATGACAGACTGCTGACCGGATTTGGGAAAATTAGCCCACTCCGTTTGCAAAACCTTACCCATAGTCTTCTGAAGCTTGGGTCTTTGGGAAAATAATGTAAACTGTGACCAGAATAATTTGATTTGGTACAAAACTGAAACACAAATGTGTTCACCATTTTTAGGGATTTGTTTTAGCTTACAATCACTGAGCAATTTTCTAAACGAATGGGTTTTTCTTCAACGCAAACAAGCAAGGGTCGAGGCTAATGCTAGTTCCACAACAGAATGTTTTCCTGATGTGACGTCAGAGGTCCACCACACGAAAGGAGGCGTTTTTCAGACATGGGAATCAAGGTCAATGTTTGCGGACTTTAATTCATAAACACATATTTTTCGGTAAAAACATCAAACAAGATACACATTTTATGGTAAGGTTGAATGTGTATTTTTGTCTAGATAAGATAATTTGTGTTAGAAAATAGACATTCCATACCCTTTAATTTAAAACTAAAGATGCAACAAAAGGAATCACACACTTTGTATATTTAAATAGAAGACACGATAGTTTTAGAAATTGCCATGACAATGACAATGTCGCTGGAAAATCCCGTTATCAAGCTAGGTGGAATTAGTATTCTATCACTGGTGTTGGGTGACTTACCTTCAACAACCACCATTTATAAACACATACATCTGTATGTATGTAATATAAAAACACTCACAGGAATATCGTGTGCTCTTGCCCATTCGTTGTTCACCGTTTGAGGCCCCACATATTTGCAGATTTGGGTCTTTTTTTCATAATGTACCGTATTTTCACAACCATAGGGAGCATTTAGAAGTCTTAAACTCTGCTAAATAGACGGTCTGTCTTATGTGCACACTGAGATGCAAAGTCTGCAAATGTTATGTGACTCGTCCAATAGAGTACATCTGAACAAAATGTTTACATTGTTAGAATGCATGCTAACATATGTTCTGGTGTGTATGTTAACTACCATGTGATGGCGCTCAGGAGACAGTCAGAATCAGCTTGAATGACCAAGTATGTAACAACACACAAGGAATTTGTCTCTGGCAGTTGATGCCGCCCTGGTACGACATTCAGAACAAAGAAAAAACAAACTAAGAAGAACAAAGACAAGAGAGATTCAATTAATAGGAACTATTCCTTATGAGTCACAGTGTGCAAGATGCTGAGTCTCCTTCATTTAGAGCAGTTAAGAGTGTGTCAATGCCCCACATTATGTTAAGCTTATACAGAGTACCCTTAACTGCTCCTGTATTAGAGCAGTTAAGTAATCTTAACCGTTCGCGGTTCACAGTTATAGACCAGTGCAAAGGGCAAAGGAGCAGTTTAAAGTGATGAAAGATGGCGCCTACCACTGTAGCTGCTGTCGGCCCGTACTGTCTGGTACTGTTTATGTTTGTGTGTTTTTCGGGCGTCTCAGGACTCACGTACACAAAAGAGGACTTGCTAACTGTAGGAATAATTGTGAATATAATTATCATACATCTGCTTTCAGTAAAGAAATGTTTTGCTCTGCTCTATAACGTGGCAGCCGCCTAGCAGGAGATAGCAAGAACAGAAACATCTAATCATCATGAAGTATGTCTTATGCTCATATTTAGTCATGACTCCATAATTTCCTAATGTCCTCAGTGGGGCTCTGCTCTGTAGCCAGATGTGTCCTTGATCGCATCTCTGCACGTAGGGTAACCTTGATGAACTGCATACTGGACACTTTGTAATAATCCATTGCCAGTTAGAACCGGTTGAGAAAGAAACCCTTTGTCTAACTGGAAAGCCCCGATCTCATGCCACAGGTTTTCTACCACCCTTAGTCCGCCCTTCTGACAAGATAAAGGATGTATGCTTTCTCTGTACCTTCGCACTTGTGATCTGCTCTCTACAGCCATTGTCTGTAACTCATAAGTGCCCGGAATATTCTGTAAGTAAATTCTTCCAAGAAACTGTTCATCATCTCCAGCCTTTATTTGGATAACAACATTCTCACTACCCGAAATTAAACAAACACGCGGAGGAAAAAAAGCGCCCTCCAACAATCAGAACTGTTATAACTGCTGCCTGTTAAAGAAATGATGACGACAGATGTACTCAGCAATCTTCCATACACATGCACACGCACATGAACAAACAAGTACACTTTTTTTCCAACTTTTTTGCTTGCCGCCTCCTTTTTGTAATATCCATGTAAATAAGGGGCATCTTGAAACTAAATAAATATAGGTGCTGAGGAGAGGATAATCAGAGAGTACAGTGGTGAATTGTATGACACAGTTCCTCTCCTCTCTCCTCGCGAGACTTGAACTGGTGTCTTTGCTTCCTTTTTGTCCAGTTTAATGAATGTCTCATTGGTAAACCCTCAGAGTCTTCTCCTAACTTTTGTCCCACAACTCTCACCAATTTACTGAATCTTTTTCCAGAGTTACTCGTCAGTGTACTCTTCAAGGCTACGCGTCGGCAACGGAGGGGGGCACGAGCCGGTTCACAAGTTAAGCTGCGTAAAAGAGGACATCGACTAGCACTCCCATTGATTCATCTCATGAACCTACACTCCCTAGCCAACAAAATTGATGAACTTCTGCTTCTGATGAGGACCTGCGAAGACTTTGGACGTTCTGCAGCCCTGTGCTTTACAGAGACTTGGCTTTGTGGATGGACCACGGACGCTGGCATTACCCTATCGGCCGGGCTTTCAACTTCACCGTGTGGACCGCATCCAGGAGCTAACACAGAAATCAAAAGGTGGTGGAATATCCTTTTACATCAATAAGAAATGGTGCATGGACGTTACACAGCTAAGCACACACTGCAGCCTGGTTTTAGAGTTGTTGCTTTTTTTAACTGTAAGACATCTTGTATTATAGTCGGTGTGTACATTCCGCCTGCTTTGACTGTACTGACTGAAGTGTCTTATCCTGGACCACCTCAAAAGTGTCACAGGTCCCCAGCTGGACCCACTGCAGTTTGCCTATCGAGCTAACAGGACTGCGGATGATGCAGTCAACATAGATCTACACTTCATCCCATACCTGTCCTGTTCGTGGACTTCAGCTCTGCGTTCAACACTATCATCCCAGGACTCCTCTCCTACAAACTTCTCCAGCTTGGCGTCTCGCCGGTCATCTACCAGTGGATCTACAACTTCCTGATTGGCAGGACACAACAGGTGAGGATCGAGGACACCACCTCAGCCACACGCTCCATCAGCACCGGAGCACCCCAAGGTTGTGTCCTCTCACCTCTACTTTTCTCGCTCTACACTAACGACTGCACCTCGTGGCATCTGACTGTCAAACTCCTGAAGTTTGCAGATGACACCAGGATCATCGACCTCATCTAAGACAGTGATTGTCACGAGCCAGCGGTGCGCGGGCGGACCCAAATGCAGGACATCCAGACAATGGCATGATTTTAGGCGTGGCTTTATTCCAGACGCAGTCTCCATACTCGGTAACAGAATGCAACAAACTGGCGGATGCCAGTGACAAAACTCAAACTTAAATGTCGGCTCTAATTACAGTCCAAATGACAAACAGCTGGTGACAGCTGTCAGAGGGGGCACCACCAGAGCAGTGGATTGGCCCTGCCACTCACAGGAAGCACTGCCCACAACTGTGGCCAAGCCATGCCCATGACAGACGAGTCTGCGTATCAACAGGAAGTGGTGGGACTGGAGCTTTGGTGTGGTCAACACAACCTGGTGTTGAATGCTCTAAAGACTGTTGAGATGATTGTGGACTTCAGGAGGCAACCTTCACCGCAGCTGCCTTGATGCTGCCCAACTGTCTTGTGGCAACTGTCGAGACTTTCAAGTTCTTGGGAATTACAGTCTCAAAGGATCTCAGGTGGGAGACAAACATAAACTCCATCCTCAAAAAAGCCCAGCAAAGGATGTACTTCTTGTGGCTTCTGATGAAGCACAGTCTGTCACAAGAGCTGCTGAGTCAGTTCTACACAGCAGTCATCCAATCAGTACTGTGTACCTCCATCACAGTCTGGTTTGGGGCCGTCACAAAAAAGGACAAACTCCGACTGCAATGGACAATCAAAAGGGCTGAATGGTTTATCGGCACCACTCTACCCACTAGTGAGGACTTACACACAACGTAAACTAGGTCCAGAGCAGGCAGGATTCTTTCAGATCCTCCACATCCTGGCCACCAACTCTTTCAGCGCTTTCTGTTCGGAAATCGTTCCAGATTAATGAAAGTCAAAGGTAGCAGGCATTCAAACAGTTTTTTCCCTCTGGCAATTAAGTCATTGAACTCTTGATCAGCGAACCTGTTTTTCTGCCTTGTGCCATGTTAGGACACTCACTCACATCCTGCTGGTCCAATCAGTATCAGTAATATAGATTTTTTCTTATTATTATTATTTAATCTATTTATTTTTTTAGATTTTGTAGACCGCACAATTCGTCACTTTAAACTGTTCCCTTTGCACAATTGACATTGTTAATACACTTATTTGTATAGATTTTACATTTTGCACGTCTTATAAGGTCCGGTTTAGCTTAGCTCGGTAGTCGCCGAACAGAGACACGTTTGTGCAGTCTGATCATCGCAAAATATCGCTCAACACAGATCAAGTGTGTCAATCATTCACACGTAGCTATGTTATGCAAGCGAAGAACTGCTAATTCATTTATATGAGACATGTATTGAAAATCAAATATGGGGATTACCTTCGTGCAAACATATCTGTTCCGGTTGATGGATTTAGTTGATCATGCGGTCTTCCACAAAGTTTGATCCATCGAAGACATTTTTCGTACTGGGTCTTCGGTTTTGGAAAGGGTACGAATTGAACTCCACCATCTAGCCTTTCAGGATACCTGTCGTCACTATTACAAAGTCCGTGAGTACACCTCTTAACCATATCTATTGTTAAACAAAAGCTATACTGGACCATGCAACATTGTTTGGGGGAACGGCGGGTGCAAAAAAAGGGGCGTGGTTTATGCAGATCTCTGGCCTCTGATTGGTCAGTGATGTGGATGACGCAATTTCTACGGAGGGGTCAATTGGAAGGCAACCAGTTTGGGGTGTACCCAGTTTCCTGTCTTTTGACAGCTGGGATAGGCCCCAGCACTCCAATGATCCTTGTGAGGATAAGAAACTCTGAAAATGAATGAATTAATTAATTTGTGTCTGTCCATCATGCGGAAAGAGGACTGTACATTATTTTATTTTATTAATTTAATTGATTGATTGATTGATTGATTGATTGATTGATTGATTGATTGATTGATTGGTGTTGTGAGGGAAGACATGAGGGCAGCTGGTGTAAGAGATGCAGGAGATAGGCTTAGATCAGGGGTCTCAAACTCAATTGACCCCTAAGTGGATATTGCGCAATCTGCGTCACTGACTAATCAGAGGCCAGAGATCTGCATAAACCAAAGCCCGTTTTTGCTCCCGCCATTTTCTCAGACAACATTGCATGGTCCAGTATAGGTTTAGTTAGCGTTTTATCGCGTATTTGGGTTATTTAACAAAAAATATGGTTAAGAGGTGTAGTCACGGACTTTGTAATAGTGACGACAGGTATCCTGAAAGGCTAGTTGGTGGAGTTCGATTCGTACCCTTTCCAAAACCGAAGACCCAGTACGAAAAATGCCTTCGATAGATCAAACTTTGTGGAAGACCGCATCATCAACTAAATCCATCTAATATCAACCGGAACACATATGTTTGCACGAAGGTATGCCCTATATTTGATTTTCAATACATGTCTCGTATAAATGAATTCGAAGTTCTTCGCTAGCATAACACTGCTGCGTGTGAACGATTGACACACTTATTCTTTGTTGAGCGATATTTAGCGATGATTGGACTGCACAAACGTATTGATTTCTTGCTGGCTCGTGACCGAAGCTTAACCAGACTGTGTTTGCACGAAGATATGCCCTAAATTTGATTTTTAATCCACGTCTCGTATAAATGAATGAGACGTTCTCCGGTAGCATAACACTGCTACGTGTGAACGATTGACACACTTATTCTTTGTTGAGCAATATTTAGCGATGATCGGACTGTACAAACGTATTGATTTCTTGCTGGCTCGCGGCCAGAAACTTAACCAGACTGTGTTTGCACGAAGATATGCCCTAAATTTGATTTTTAATCCACATCTCGTATAAATGTATGAGACGTTCATCGCTAGCATAACACTGCTACGTGTGAACAATTGACACACTTATTCTTTGTTGAGCGATATTTGGCGATGATCGGACTGCACAAACGCATTGATTTCTTGCTGGCTCGCGGCCGAAACTTAACCAGACTGTGTTGGCACGAAGATATGCCCTAAATTTGATTTTTAATACACGTCTCGTATAAATGAATGAGACGTTCTCCGCTAGCATAACATTGCTACGTGTGAATGATTGAATGAAATCAGAAGCATGGCGTCTCTCTCAGTTAAGAATGTATTGGATTTAGAATCTATAATATATTGTTGATTTGAATGAAATCAAAAGCATGGAGTCTGTCTCAGTTCAGAATGTATTGTATTGTATTTGCCATTTTTACTGTTTGTCTTACGTCAGCGCATGTGGCGTGACGTCACTTCAGGAGGCGTGGTTAAGTGCCCTGTACGGAGGGGTCAATTTAACTGAGGGCCGCTGGAGTCTGAGTGAGACTGAGCCACATCAGGTTTTCCACAAGAAATGCTCTGATAAAAACATTCCAATGTTGTCAAATATATTAATTTTTTAACATAAAATAAGATGGAAATGAATGAATAAATAAATAAGCACAAATAAACAGTTCTTTAACCTTTAACTTTCTGAACATGAATGGAACATTCAACATGAACTGTTCTGAACATGGCTTCTCTTGCCTACTTCTTCCTGGTAGAAACCTGGCAGCGCGTCTTCTCACATAGCCGAGCCACATTTGGCTTGAGGAAGGAAGCAGTTGAGACCCTCAGTAGGGCTTGAAGATGCTCATCACTAAGTCTGGTGTCTTTGGACAGCTCTTTGGTCTTGGCTATGTTACAAGTTTAAGTCTTACTGATTGTATGGAGTGGACAGGTGTCTTTATGCAGCTCACAACCTCACACAGGTGCATCTGATTCAAGATAATACATGGAATGGAGGTGGACTTTTTAAGGCGGACTAACAGGTCTTTGAGTGTCAGAATTCTAGCTGATAGACAGGTGTTCGAAAACTTATTTGCAGCTGTATCACACAAATAAATTGTTAAAAAAAATTATAGATTGTGATTTCTGGATTTTTCTTTATAGATTATCCCTCTCACAGTGGACATGAAAATTTCAGACCCCTCCATGATTTCTAAGTGAGACAACTTGCAATATCGCAGGGTGTTCAAATACTTATTTTATTCGCTGTATGCTAAATAGACAACAACAATCCATGGCGGTCTGGCTCACTTGCCTGGAATGTGGTGTTAGCGGTAAGTCATCTGAGACTGTTTTGTGTTGGAATCCCAAGTCCAAAGTTCCTGTTGTCTGTAGCAGCGTGATGCCGAAGTGTACGTGAGCACAATAGCCAAAAAAAAAAAGGACAAAATATAAAAAGTAGTATTGAAAGATAGGGTTAGCCATAATCCACTGCGCCTGTGCGCACCACCATCAAAAAACACTTGTGACAGTAATTTTAGTTTAGTTTGTTCGCTAGCCTGTAAGATCAGCTCAGGAGCTAAAATCATAATGTATCACGAAATGAATAATTTTAAAAAATCATACATTGTGATTTCTGGATTTTTCTTTTTAGATTATCTCTCTCACAGTGGACATGCACCTACGATGAAAATTTCAGACCCCTCCATGATTTCTAAGTGAGAGAACTTGCAATATACCAGGGTGTTCAAATAGTTCTTTTCTTCACTGTACCTGTCATTTAGAAACCACAAAGCTCATGTCCTTTGTACTTCTGCAATCCATTTTGCACAACAAACCGGGTCTTTTGGAAACATGTGAAGATTGAATCCATCCTCCCAAGTGTTCGAAAAAAATCCAGCTATACAACCAGCTGGCACTTTGGTTAACACGATGAAAAAAATGGGTATTTTTTTGCTGGTACAATAGGTATAAACCAAAAAAAAAAAAACACTCAACCTAGCTACTGCAGAAACCGTCACTTCCTGGTTCTTCCTCAACACAAAATCCTAGAGAGACTTTCCCTGGCTGGAGATTATTTCACATCCATCAACATCTCCGTCTTCCTCGCACTGGTTTCCTTAGCAATTGCTTTCTTGGGCCCCATGGTTGAAAATTCACTTCTAATACATGCAAAATAACAAGTGCAAGCACAGCTGCACAGAGATTCTACCAAGCCTAGGTGCACAAACAGAAACACAGAGTGAAGATCAAAGACCTGAGCGGAACCTGTGCGTTTCAGCATCTTAACGATCATGGCCCCATCAACTGACAGTCATTCGTACGTCTTATCCTGGCTCGCAGGACAAAGCATAAAATTGGCCCAGCAGCTGGTCGTATTCGAAAAACTCGTATGTCGAGTTACTCGTATGTCAAGGTACCACTGTACATTAATTTATCGATCCATCCATTTTCGTTGCCGCTTATCCTCACAAGGTTCGTGGGAGTGCTGCAGCCTATCCCAGCTGTCAATAGGCAGGAGGCTGGGTACACCTTGAACTGGTTGCCAGCCAATCGCAGGGCACATCAAGACAAAACAGCCGCACTCACAACCACACTTAGGCGCATTTTAGAGTGTCCAATTAATGTTGCATGTTTTTGGGATGTGGGAGGAAACCGGAGTGCCCGGAGGAAACCCATGGAGAGAACACACAGGGAAGGCTGGAATTGAACCCGGGTCCTCAATCACTATGAGGCCAACGCTTTCCAGTTGCGCCACCGTGCCATCCCAACTTTAATTTAGCTTTCCTAATTTCATATCTTTCTTCCCGAGGCATAGTTTTTGTTTCTCATCAGGATCTTCGACAAATATGTACATTTCCTTTTCCTGAGTACTGTTTTCAGTTCTTTTTTTTACCCACAGCTTGTTATTTGGGTAAACAATCACCTTCTTGGCAAGGATGACAAAATGAATACAAATGAGATAAAAGCAAAAATAGTCTCAGAATCTGAAATCATAAAAAATACCCCAGTTTGGGCACTCCATATACAGTATGCTTGGAGAGCAGCCATACTAGACTCAGACCAATACTTTTTCACTTTCACAATTTTCTCCACAAGCTGAAAAAGGGTGCAAGCAGCCGTAAACTTCTAATCCTTAGAATTGTCCCTCATTTTGAGTGCTGATATACAAGTGATTTGTAAACATTAAAAGAGGAAACCAAACTTGCAACATATATCAGTATTGTAATTTGTATTTTTTCACATTTAAGGTTTTAATGACTTTTATGATTAACTTTGCTGGCTTTTTCTTCTTCTACCTGAATATAGTGTAGTGTTGACACACACACACACACACACACCTCAGTTGCTTTCAAAATCAAAAGTAAAAATCCAGCGTTTTCCTATGTGTTACAGTTCTGATTTAGAGATTTTTAACTTTTGGCCAGGGACATCTTTTGACCTAAACTGATGATTCAAGTTTATGATTCTGCAGTTGGCTGGCTTATGGTGTACTCCGACTCTTGCCCAGTCAGCTGAGATAAAGGCCAGCATGCCTGCGACATTGGTCAGGATAAGCAGTATGGAAAATGGGGCGATGGATGAAAGTTTGTGATTGTCTTGACCCAATGCGAACACACACAGAAATGCACCTTTTTGTGGTTAATTCAGAGGACGGTGGGTCGCACATTATGATGAACGGGATTTAAAAGATAAAACCGACAAGCTTGAATAAATTATGAATACTTCACCTACCGGTTTGAGGGACCTTCACGCCAATGTAATTCTTTGCTGGCTCCGATGTTGATAAAACACAAAACACGTTTGATAGTATTCAGTTATTTCCGGGTGTTGTAGTTTTATGGATGAACACGTGGGTGGACGTCTTTTGATGAATCTTGAAAAACGAGTCTTACTGCTATACATACATCAGATGTGTCAGCAAGATTCACTTGCGGAAAGGTTAGGGCTCACCTGCTGCTTTGGGCGAATGACTATGCCACTATAAATATTTTTTTTCCCAATTATTATTGAACATATTAAATTTACAAACTGACAAAATCAGACAAGCAGAAACCCCAGTCATTAATAGATAATAAGGTAGAAAACAATGCAGGTGGATTTTTAAAACATTTGTGGAACATGTTGTTGGGCTTGTTTTTCGAGTTAAATATAGTGCACGGATGTATTTTCTAATTTCTTTCTTTAGTGTTTGCATGTTCTCCCCATGCCTGTGTGAGTTTTCTGTGGGCATGCCGGTTTCCTCCCACATCCAAAAAACATTGATTAATTGGAGACTCTAAATTGCCCCTAGGTGTGATTGTGAGTGCGACAGTTGCAATTGCAATGCAATTCATCCATCCATCCTGCCTGATGACAGTTGGGATAGGCTCCAGCACTCCCGCGACCCTCGTGAGGATAAGCGGCTAAGAAAATGGATGGATGGATGAATTGCATGGATGAATTGCATTCCATTCATGCTGGTTGACACTAGACCACCCTAAGTCTCTAAAAAAATGTGGTCCCACCCATATCTGATGTGGCATTTCAAAATAAAAAGCCCCTAAACTTGGTATTTCACTGTTATTATCACCGTCTTCAAAAACGCATTAGAAAAGAAATCAATGAGATATCGCAACCCCGATCGAGTTCTGTGGACACAAGACCACTAAAGGCAAAACTTGTTTTTCTCGCAGGCCACATTGCAGTTATGGTTTTCCTCTGAGGTCCATTATGACTGTGAAATCATAAAACTCTTTAATCACCTCATCATATTTACCAACCAAATTTATGAACTGCTTTTGGAATCAGAAATCAAGGGTAATGGACTTGTCAACCATTGTTCATGTTTGGTAACACACAAAATGTCACATCCCATCGGAAACGAGAGTAGGACCCAAATGCGGGGACTCGGAAGACGCAAGGTAGTTCAAGAAGAGACACGTTTATTGTATGCAGAGGTCGGGGATCGAGCAGGCAGTCCGGTGCAGCAGCGGTAGTCGTGACGTCGGGCGAAGAGAACAGATGAGCGGACAGGCAGGAGTCGGTACACGGGGAAACAATCAACGCAGGCAGAAGTATCAAGGAGTCAGGCTTACAAGGTTGGTCTGAGAACGGACGAAGGTCGGTACACACAGGATCAATCAGGAATACGAGAGTGCTGGAACGGGACATAAAGCTCAGCGAACTGGCGGAGGACCAGTTGTCACCGGGTCCTATATATACGGGGGATGATCAGCCCGCATGAGGCACAGGTGTGTGCCTCCCAATTAGCGCAGCCGCACGGGCACCCGCACAGCTCGTGCTGAAGCGGCAGGATCATGACACAAAAGCTTTTTTCTCTTTTGTGTGTGCATTTTCCTGGCCGGCTGTTAGATCAAGCCGAATGGAGAATCTGCATCACCTTTATGCTTTATACCGGAACAGATTTACTGTGTCGCGGTAGAGTTTTTGAGTTACCTCTATGATTGCATTTTAATTGAAGTTTTATTGAGGATCAGTCAATCAGTCGATAGAAATAGAAACAACAGAGAGATAAGAAAGTCAAAGACAGAGTGCCAAACCGTAAACAGAATGAGAAAAAAAACATTCCACATCGACGACAAAGAAACAAATATGGATGTTACGTGGGATTGGAGCGCTATACCCTGTGAAGGAAGAACAGGACAAGGACAGGGGAAGAAGCGTGCAAGACAAAGATCATGAACTTGGCTATACAACTGGAATGTTTTGGGACTGACAGTGAAATTAAAGAGGTCTCTAGAACAAGAATATAAGTGGGGGATACATATGTTCTTCATGTGTACATGAATTCCATCAATCTAGTGTCTGAGCCGCTTATCCTCACAAGGGTTACGGGAGTGCTTGGAGCATATCTCAGCTGTTATCAGGCAGGAGGCAGGGTACACCCTGAACTAGTTGCCAGTCAATCGCAGTGCAAATGGAGACAGACAACAGTTGCACTCACACTCACGCCTTGGGTTAATTTAGTGTCTCCAATTAATGGATGTTTTTGGGATGTGGGAGGAAAGTGGAGTGCCTCAAGAAAACCCACACAGGCACGGGAAGAACATGCAAACTCCACACAGGCTGGGTCAGTATTTGAACCCAGGTCCTCAGAACTGAGGACAACGGTCTACAGCTGCGACACCGTGCCACCTTATACATTAATTGTTTTTTGCAATAATTGAGTAGTCCCACACCCAGTGAAAGACCCCCAAGTGTGTGTGCCTATTGACACATGCAAGTGACTTCAAACCATTGTGCTCACAAAAAGACGAACAGAAATGTCCTATAATTGCTGTGTCCACAACTGGAAGAGCTGCCCTCCCCCATTAAAATCGAGGACAGAAACCAGGACCCTGGGAGAGTTGGTCCCACTGTTTCATGGCCAGGATGAAAACCGCATTGCTCCTCCTGAATCTGAGACTCGACTTCCCGATGTACCCTCCTCTCCAGCACCCATGCGATGTTGCAGAGGTGTGCCAACCAGGATAGCCCCACAACATCTAGAGCCCTTAGGAACTCTGGGCAAATCTCATTCGACCCTGGGGCCCTGCCACCGACTAGGTATTTAATGACCTCAGTGACCTCAACCCCAGGAATTAGAAGAGCCCGCCTCAGAAAACCCAGACTCTGCTTCCTAATGGGAAGGAGTATCGGTGGAATTGAGGAGGTTTTCGAAATATTCTCTCCACCGACTCACAATGTCCCAAGATGGGGTCAGCAGTGCCCCATCCTCACTATATACAGTGTTGACGGTGCACTGCTTCCCCCTCCTGAGTCGCCAGACAGTGGACCAGAATTTCATCAAAGCTGTCTTGAAGTCGTTATCCAAGGCCTCAACTAATCCTCCCACGCCCGGGTTTTGTCCTCAGTGACCACTGAAGCTGCATTCCGGTTGACAGCATCCTTCACTGTTGGTGTCCACCAACGTGTTCATGGGTTGCCACCACGACAGGCACCAACCACCTTACAGCCACAGCTCCAGTCAGTTGCCTTACCAATGGAGCTGCGGAACATCGTCCACTCGGACTCAATGTCCCGTGCCTACCCCGGAACATGAGCAAAGTTCTTTCGGAGGTGGCAGTTAAAATTCCTTCTCACGGGAATCTGCCATCCATTTCCAGCAGACACTGACAATATGTTCGGGCCAGCCACAGTGGACCAGCATCTTCCCCCACCATTGGAGCCAATGCACCACCAGGTTGTGATCAGTGGACAGCTGCGTTGCTCTCTTCACCCGAGTGTTCTAGAGATGTGGCAATAAGTCCGATGACACAACTGCAAAGTCGATTATCAAACTACCATCTAGGGTGTCCTGGTTCCAAGGCCACATGTGGACAACTTTATGTTTATAATGGATAATTCATGATGAGCACAGAAGTCCAGTAACAGAACAGGTGGGGGGGCATTTTTCCCAATCACGCTCTCCAGCAGTCCCTGTAAGGACTCCAAAAAGGGCGGGTATTCTGAAGTGCTGTTTGGTGCATAGGCACAAACAACAGTCAGGACCCCTTCCCCTCACCAGGGTGAACCACAACATACAGGTGTCGACCGAGGGGTAAATAAGGATACCCACATCTGTTTGGCACCTCTCAATGTGGGCAACTCCAGAGTGGAACAGAGTCCAACCCCTCTAATGAGGACTGATTCCAGTGGCCAAGAAGTGTGTAGAGGTGAGTCCAACTATATTTAGTCGGAACTTCTCAACCTCACACACCAACTCAATTTGGTTTGGTTAGTTTGTATACGCTCATTTAAAATTTTTTCAATGAACATTCAATTAGTCCGGCCCTTATAGCAAAATTTTTCATTTGGCCCTCTGTCTATTTGACTTTGACACCCCTGCTTTAGAGAAAGAAACCCAACCACCAGATATTCATAAGGTTTTGAAAACTGCCACCCACATGAACTTTCCCACAGTAAATAATACACTCATTATTTTCTTTGTCGTGTTCTGTGTTACTATCCTCCGAGTCTCCAGCAAAACAATCTTACTCAATGTGTGCAAATGGAGGTTTCACAAAAGATAAATTTGCCCACCCTGCTTCATGTGCATTGCGAGGGTTTGGGCCATATGTGCCATTTAAGCATCCATTTGTGATGTCCTCCGCATGTCCAATCGGTCTGTTGGCATGGGATCTCAGAATAAAATCAGGATTGGGACTGACATTTACTCCAGACGGTATTGTGATCACACATACGGTAGATAATGTGGGATCATAACATTTTTGTCATTGGGGAATCAGCGGTCAAATTAGCACCTACCTGAAAAGATTTGCGGCCCAGTTCATTTCTCCCGGTTCAGCCATAAATTGTATTGTGCAACACGTGCATGACGGACCAGACCGATGTTTTGAGAAGACTTACAAAGACTTAAATGACTCCTTCAATATCAGTCACTTTTGCGCAGTGTCTGTCTAACTAACACCAGCGCAGCTGCCTGTCTTTGTCGTTGTCTGTTCACCACCACATACAGTGAAGAAAATAAGTATTTGAACACCCTGGTATTTTGCAAGTTCTCCCACTTAGAAATCATGGAGGAGTCTGAAATTTTCATCATTGGTGCATGTCCACTGTGTGAGAGATAATCTAAAAATAATAATCCAGAAATCACAATATATAATTTTTTTCAAAATTTATTTGTGTGATACAACTGCAAATAAATGTTTGAACACCTGTCTATCTGCTAGAATTCTGACCCTCAAAGACCTGTTAGTCCCCCTTCAAAAGTCCACCTCCACTCCATGTATTATCCTGAATCAGATGCACCTGTGTGAGGTTGTGAGCTGCATAAAGACACTTGTCCACCCCATACAATGAGTAAGACTCAAACTTGTAACATGGCCAAGACCAAAGAGCTGTCCAAAGACATCAAAGACAAAATTGGACAACTCCACACGGCTGGAAAGGGGTACAGAGAAATTCCCGAGCAGTTTGGTGAAAAAAGGTCCACTGTTGGAGCAATCATTTGAAAATGGAAGATGCTAAACATGACGGTCAATCTCAATCGGAGTGGAGCCCCATGCATGATCTCACCTCGTGGGGTCTCAGTGATCCTTAGAAAGGTGAGGAATCAGCCCAGGACTACACGACAGGACTTGGTCAATAACCTGAAAAGAGCTTGGACAACCATTTCCAAGGTGGCTGTTGGTAATCCACTAAGACGTCATGGTTTAAAATCATGCATTGCACGGAAGGTTCCCCTGCTCAATCAATCTCAATCGGAGTGGAGCCCCATGCATGATCTCACCTCGTTGGGTCTCAGTGATCCTTAGAAAGGTGAGGAATCAGCCCAGGACTACACGACAGGACTTGGTCAATAACCTGAAAAGAGCTTGGACAACCATTTCCAAGGTGGCTGTTGGTAATCCACTAAACGTCATGGTTTAAAATCATGCATTGCACGGAAGGTTCCCCTGCTTAAACCAGCACATAACAAGGCCCGTCTTAAAGGGCCACTGTCATGAAATGCATGACTTTTAGTATGTTATTAATGGAAAAAAAAACGGCAGCCGACATGGAGCCATTTTTCCACCACAAAATAATTTTGACGTATACAGCTTTTTGTAACTCCCGCCATGAAAATCCTCTTGAAGGATTTGTTTTCGAGAAGAAGCAGGAAGTGACATACATGGCAGGACCGCCCTCAAGTGGACTCGTTTGTTTCAATTAGTTTTACCTCTCAATGTGGGCAAGGTAGCTCGTTGTTCCTTCGTGTTAGCCACAATGCCGACTTGTTGTATTGCTGGACATTGCTTGAACACTTGGGAGGATGGATTTACCCTTCATAAGTTTGCAATAGACCCGGTTTGTCGTGAAAAATGGATTGCACGGGTGCAGAGGACGAGAGCTTCGTGGGATCCAAATGACAGGTAGGTGTGTATACAGCTGCAGAGCACGTAATTGTTCTCTCATAACGTAACAAAAGATCCGCGTACATATGACAGGTGTGCTAAATGTGTCGATGTGCGTGTCAGATGGCGTCGGGCTTGCCAGCGAAGGCTGCTGCGTTGCCTCGCCAGCAAAGGAAGAATGCTGCTGACGATGCCACACTCAGCCACAACGCGGCAAAGCACCCTGGCTCGACGGTGTTGTTCATCGCGGACAGCGGCGGCTATGAACAACGCCCTAAAGTAGCCCAACTGACAAGCCACCTCGGCGCTGAAAATGAGCCACACCGGCCGGCTGCAATGAGCCGCGATGGCTTATCTCTGCTGCGGAAGTCGATCGGACGGGGAAGCACACAGCCAGGAAAATCAAGCAGTGGCTCCGTAGGAAGCATATCAAGGTTCTGGCGTGGCAAAGCAAGTCTCCAGACCTAAACCCAATAGAAAATCTTTGGAGGGAGCGTAAACTCCGTGTTTCTCAGCGACAGTCCAGAAATATTTCTGATCTAGATAAGATCTGTGTGGAGGAGTGGGCCAATATCCCTCCTGCAGTGTGTGCAAACCTGGTGAACAACTACAGGAAACGTTTGACCTCAGTAATTGCAAACAAAGGCTCCTGTACCAAATATTAACCGGTTTTCTCAGGTGTTCAAATAGTTATTTGCAGCTGCATCACACAAATAAATTGTTAAAAAAATCATACATTGTGACTTCTGGAAATCATACATTGTGACTTCTGGATTTTTCTTTTTAGATTATCTCTCTCACAGTGGACATGCACCTACGATGAAAATTTCAGACCCCTCCATGATTTCCAAGTGGGAGAACTTGCAATGTAGCAGGGTGTTCAAATACTTATTTAGTTCACTGTATTTTGTTCACTGTGCTTCTTTGCCAAAACAACCTACAGCAAAATGGCAGAATGTAGGTCCATTTGTTTATCGATGTCAGCGTGAAACTGAATGGGCACCAACATCAGATTCAACAATGAATTCAGAATCTGTTGATGCACACAGAAAGGCATTTTATTGCGCATACACGTGCCCTGTGCTCCGTTTATCGCACATAGAAGTCGACCTTGTTCCAATCTGAATCGTTTCACACACAAACTCCTACGGACATTTCTCACCTGCTGGAACAAGTCCTGTCAATGCTGCAGACTACCAGTAAGCGATGAAAAAAATTTGAGCTCATGGTCATCCAACTGAATGGCGTTTTGTTCAAGATTTGCAAACTGTTAATGCTGCAATAAATGCTCTGTCTCCTTGTGAGCCAAACCCTTATTCTATTTTGAGCCAAATCCCTCCTGGCACAAAGTGGTTTTGAGTTGTTGACCTTTCGCAGAGGCCTGCCTTTTGGCGGAGGGAAAATCCATCACCATTTACAGACTCGCACTATGCTTTTGGCGTGGTCCATGACTTTGACACTACTGCAATTTTTTTAAATCTGATGGCAACCCAATTCTTCATTATGACAAGTTTCCAGCTCTCATCGATCCTATCTTTCTGCCATCATTTATAGGGGTGGGTAAATGTGCAGCACACACCAACTTGTCTGTATAGTGTATTTTAGCACCATATAAGATAAATATGTGGTGTATTTTTGTATTATTATAAGATAAAACCTGAGTGAGGAGAATTAAGGTCTGAGCTTAGAAAGTAAGAAAGACAAATTTCCTGAGTAAGTCTACTTCAAAGGAATTCTTTGGCTCATTTGGTGCTGGCACAGTCAGCCACCTCTTTGGTGACCACCTGCGGTTATCACCAGGGGTTCTGGTTCCAAATTTGCATTTATTTGTTCATCACAACCAATTATGCAAGGCCCACAGACATCTTGGTGCCAGGAAGGGAGAAGGATGTGACGTAGGTGATCTAGAAGATGAAAGGAGCCCAGCCGGATAGGGGAGGGAGAATCTTCTGTCACCAGAGGGTCAGGGAGAATGATTTAAGACGTGAACAGGGGAACAGTGGGGAGAACTTTTTGACAGGTTATACCAACGTAACAGACGACCGGACAGATTGCTCGCAGCTGTGACACATCTTAATAAAACAATTAGCCCAAACATCAGTCTCTGAGAGTGCTTGCTCCAATTGCTACTTTTACTACAATTGCTAGGTTACTGTCGGCGTCAATGCCCTTCCTGACGCAACCCTTCCAGGGAGTGGAGGCCCCAGTGGGATACAAACCCACAACCACTGGTTTACCAAATCAGTGCTCTAACCACTGAGCTACAGGGCCTCTAATTGCTCCCTGGACTCAAGGGGAAAATATATTTCATTTTGGCATCACAAACAGGATTTACAGAGCCCTTTGACAGTGGTGACATTGTGGGCCATACCAGTTACCTGCCGGCTTAAAGGTGAGCGTTTTCTCTCAATATGTACTGGTGGCTGTGCAGTGCTTCTGCTGGGCGGAATTGTGGCTTTGGACCTTGTCCCTTGTGAGCTGTCTGTGATAGCGAGGTGGTTGCAGGCTTCGGAGACGGAGCGGGTAGTTTCTTTTAACTGCATGAGTTGCATAATTTGCATGAGTTTGCTGTATAAGATGTCCAAGTGGAAAGGGACTCTCAAGAGAGGCTGCACGTATTTTGGCACTACGGAATTACAGTTTGGTCTTTTCTTGCCGCTGAGTTGCCACTCGTGTCGGAACTCTGAGAACTGCCTGTATGTGTTTGCCACTGAGCGGTCACGCAGTGACACGGGGTCAATATGGCAGGTCTTTGTCTTGCAGGCATTGCATGGGTGCACGAGTTTGCAGATGAGCCTTTGCATGAGTACGAAGCAAAAGTTCGGCATAAATGTGGTCCCTCGAGGTGACAGCCCGCATGCGTTTGGGGGGCCTCGAGGGATTGTTTTGCATGCGTAAAATAACGTACCAACTTCACGGTCGACGTAGTTGAAGATGAATTCACAGCTGGGAGCACGTCTGCAGGTCCGGGGAACTATTTGGCCCAAATTCAAGCAGAGTTAAGCTACAAAAAAGCGAGACCTCTAATTGGCAGAACATAGTCCCAGGGGGGAATAAAAGCTGGCAAAGTGTGAATGTGTATTCTGAGTGATATAACTATAAGAACAATATCAGCAGATAAGCATTTTGGGTGGCTACCCACTTGTTAGAAAATAATAATGAAATGATAAGGTAAGTTAGAAACAGAATTGCTAAACCAGAGAGCTGGAGACAAACATGTATGGAGACTACGTGGATGTTTCCACACGGGATGACTGAGGAGCATCCAGGCCTTGCAGAGAATACTTAAGCAAATCGGATGGGTGGCCATCTGATCTCGACACAGCTGTTGAATTTGTAGGATGGTGGGTTGTTACGTTGGGGACATTGGAGATGTCTGAAGTGATTAGCGTTCTGACTTGGTTGTGTCACTGGAAAATGCTCGTGCATGTGAATGGTGAGTGGCCCCATGTATTGATGCATGCGCATGGAGGTAGGAGCGCTTCTTTCCCAGTGAATACCTTGTGCCGTGAGCACAGTGGGTGTGTGTGACTGCCCTCATGTGACTAGCGAAGGGGTACGGAGCACGGTCTGAGGTGCGCCAGCCAGGTGCCTGGCGCGCTACCGGGTGGCGGGCGTCGCCATGTAACGGCAGACTGGAGACCGCAGGCAGAACAAGACCGTTTGCGAGAAAGACCAGCCACCTTGCTATGCTAACGAATTACAGTATTTTTCTTCTCCCGGGGACAACAGAGGCCAACCTGAGGTGAATGCCTGCTAGGTACATGACATCACAACGGCTTGGCACAAGGAGTGCGGTAAAAGTGGAATTTCATTAATGAATCAAAACATGGTATAACGTTGAGATCTCAATTCTGAATAAAAATTTACATTTGTTAATATTTAAGATTGTATGATATGTTCACTGTTAAAATGTATGATTTCTTTTTCCATGAGTGTCCGAGGTGAGCATTACAAGGTGGACCAAAGGTGCCTCCCTCCCGAGGGACAATACGGGGAAACTGAGGTATGTATGGGTCCACATGGGTCGCATACTTATACGACGGGGAAGTTGAAAGGGTGCAGCAATCCTGACAATAAACTGACCAATTGGGGGAACCCTGAGATGACAATTTCGATCAGTGGTCCCCAACTACAGGTCCGCAGATTGGTACCGGGCTATGAGGCATTTGTTACCGGCCCGCAGAGAAAGGATGACCAATTTATATATTTGTGTTGTTTTGCAATTTGTGTGTTAATTACTTTTATTTTGAAAACTGACCGGATCTTCTCCACCGCAAGAGCTGCATGTTGCAATTGACAGTCAAGAATGGACAGAACACGACCATTCCCAGCGGGCTTGCTCATAGCAGCAGAGCTCCATGAACGAATCATATCATAAATTAATTTAGTTCATTTCATTTACTAAAAAGATGTGTGCTTTTGAACAAAATGTTCGCAAACGAAACACAGTAATAGGAGTTTTTCTTAAGATGTAGGTTTATTGGAACAGTTAACTCTGTGCACTCTGATTCAGATACAATTGTACTTTTCTGTCATGATCCTGGATTCCAGCCAGGGCTGGGCGTGGCCGTCTAATCGGAAGGGTCACACCTGCGCCTCATGACCTCCGATTAGACCCAGTACATATAGGACCCGGGGGACGACAGAGACTCTGCTAGATCGTTGCCTCTCATGCCTCGTTCCCGCACTACCGTACTCCTGACGTCTACCTCCCGTGTACCGACCAACGCCTGTCTCCCGACCTACCCCGTAAGCCTGCCGTTACTGATCTTGCTGCTTGTTTGGACTGACTCCCTGGTAACCGACATTGGAACGAATAAAGGCTTATTCCGCACTGCTTACCTCTCACCTGAGTCGTGCATTTGGGTCCACCCCCGAGTCTCGTCCGTGACATTTTCTGCATCCCAAAGGTAGAAATACTTTTATGGAGTTAGAAGAGGAGTTGAGGAGCTACAGAACTGCAGTCTGTTCTGACTGCCAAAAACAACTTACAACTAACCCTGCATTGCGCCTGCAGTGCACACACCATGAACGGTGAAGGCTTCAATCCCAGCCCTGCCTGTGTGGAGTTTGCATTTTCTGCTGATGCTTGCGTGGGTTTTCTTCGAGCACTTCGGTTTCCTCCCACATCCCAAAAGCATTCAACATTAACTGGATACTCTAAATTCCCCATAGCTGTGATTGTGAGTGTGACTCTTGTCTGTCTCTATTTGTGCTGTGATTGGCTAGCAACCAGTTCAGTCTACCCTGACTCCTGTCCGTTGAGAGCTGAGATAGGCTGGAGCACTTCTGCGACCCTCGTGAGGATAAGCGGCTAAGAAAATGGATGAATATGTGTTATATGCCTACACATATATCCGGTCCATGAGAAAGATGCCTACTCTATACCGGTCCTTTGTTTGAGTGTTCAATTAGACTCAATCCTGCTCTCATGGCTCTGTTACAGTTCATCAATGTTATATGAAATATTGATGAGGTTGCACCTCTTTACCTTATGTGTGGTGGGCATAGTTGACTGAGTATAATTACTGGTTCTGTTGTTGTGTATTTTTGCCAGCTGTACAGGTGCCCAGAGGTACCATATGAACAAAAATATCTTTATGGCTGTCAACGCTGCAGCACAACATGCTATGATATTATTTGGCGATTTTGGAGTCATGTCGACCAAGTTACCGCAAAATGAAATAGGTATCTTTTAATCACTTCACCAGCCTTCAGATATTTTCAGATACTATAAATCTGCATCCATTTTATGGGCTTCACTCACCTTCCCCTTTGGGTGACTCAGCTGAAATGACCTTTTTACAAAGTGTAAGGTGTAGCCACATGTTTCTTTCTGCTATTTTCACGGCTGTTGGTGTAGTCAGGAATACTTGGAACGGGCTTTTCAACTTTGGATCGTGCCAGTGCTAGTTCTTTCTGCTGCATATCAACACCCAGTCGCTGAGCACGAGCACGTGCTGATCCTGTTGGGAAGTAAGATCACCTTCTGGTAATTTAAGTTCACTTCCTTTTTTTCTAATGTCTTTCATCATTCAGCTATCTCTCATTGTGAGGCCCTGTAGCTCAGTGGTTAGAGCACTGGTTTGGTAAACAAGGTGTTGTGGGTTCGTATCCCACTGGGGCCTCCACTCCCTGAGAAGGCTTGTGTCAGGAAGGGCATCTGGTGTTTTTAAAAAAAAAAAAAAAAAAAAAAAAATTGTGCCATGCATACATGTACGTTAATCTGAGATGACAAGCTGTGGTGACCCTGAAAGGGAAAAGCCAAAAGAAAAAGATCTCTGTCATTGTATGGAAAATATTGGTAATTTGTATAGTCTCCCAAACAGTGTTTCAAATGGAATGAGACCTGTTGTGCTTATAATGTTGATGTATAGTTATTAAATCTATACATTGTGTCCATGGTCTGTGTTTCCTCCAAGCATTTCTTCAGTCTGTTCTTAATTGTACTATTCATTCTCTCACTCTGTGGATAGTAAGAACAGTGGTTTCAATTTAATGTGTAACAAGAGTCCTATTTTGTCGACCACTTTCTTTACAAAGAGTGTTCCATCAGTGTGATGTCTTTGCATAATGCTTTAGCTACTATTAACGCATCAGGTTGTTTAATGGGAATATTTCTACCCATTTTGAAAATGCATAAATGATGACTAAACCATATTGTTTTCCTTTCCCTGTAGATGTCCTCTATTTCCTATTGTCTGTGTAGATTGTGACACCACTGTGAATACAGTAGCTTCTGGTCTCATATTGTTTAACTTTTTCTTCTTCTTCTTTTTCTTCTTTTCCTTTCGGCTTGTTCCGTTAGGGGTCGCCACAGTGTGTCATCTTTTTCCATCTTAGCCTATCTTCTGCATCTTCCTCTCTAACCCAAAATGCCCTCATGTCTTCCCTCACCATATCCATAAACCTTCTCTTTGATCTTCCTCTCGCTCTTTTGCCTCGCAGCTCCATTCTCAGCACCCTACTACCAATCTACTCAATCTCTCGCCTCTGAAGATGTCCAAACCATCGAAGTCTGCTCTCTTGAATCTTGTCTCCAAAATATCCAACTTTGGCTGTCCCTCGAATGAGCTCATTTCTAATCCTATCCAACCTGCTCACTCCGAGCGAGAACCTCAACATCTTTCTTTCTGCTACCTCCAGTTCTGCTTCCTGTTGTTTCTTCAGTGCCACCGTCTCTAATCTGTCCATCATGGCCGGCCTCACCACTGTTTTATAAACTTTGCCCTTCATCCTTCATCCTCTTCTGTCAACACACCAGACACCTTCCGCCAGCTGTTCCAACCTGCTTGGAACCGTTTCTTCACTTCCTTACCACACTCACCATTGCTCTGGATTTTTGACCCTAAATATTTGAAGTCGTCCACCCGTGCTATCACTTCTCCCTGGAGCTTCACTCTTTCCCCTCCACCCCTCTTATTTATGCACATGTATTCTGTTTTACTTCAGCATAATCTTCATTCCTCTCCTTTCCTGTGCATGCCTCCATCTTTCTAATTGTTCCTCCACCTGCTCCCTGCTTTCACTGCAGATCAGAATATTATAAACTTTGCCCTTCATCCTTCATCCTCTTCTGTCAAATAACACACCAGACACCTTCCGCCAGCTGTTCCAACCTGCTTGGAACCGTTTCTTCACTTCCTTACCACACTCACCATTGCTCTGGATTGCTGACCCCAGGTATTTGAAGTCGTCCACCCTTGCTAACTCTTCTCCCTGGAGCTTCACTCTTCCCCCTCCACCTTTCCCATTCACGCACATACATTCTCATTTATTTCGGCTAATCTTCATTCCTCTCCTTTGCAGTGCATGTTTCCATCTTTCTAATTGTTCGTCTGCCTGCTCCCTGTATTCACTGCATATCACAATATCATCTGCCAACATCATAGTCCAAGGGGATTCCAGTCTAAACTCATCTGTCAGCCTATCCATGACCACTGCAAACAGGAAGGGGCTCAGAGCTGATCCCTGATGCAGTCCCAACTCCACCTTAAATTCTTCTGTCACACTTAAGGCACACCTCACCATTGTTCTGCAAAGTATTCTTTCCATCTATTTACCACACTACTGGCACCAGTCAACACATTTCCATCTCTATCCTTAATCACCCTGACCTGCTGCACATCCTTCCCATCTCTATCCCTCTGTTTGGCCCACCTGTAGAGCTCCTTTTCTCCTCCTTTCGTGTCCAACCTGGTGTACGTCTTCATATGCCTCTTTAGCCTTTGCCACCTCTACCTTTGCCTTACGTTGCATCTCGATGTACTCCTTTCGCCTCTCCTCAGTCCTCTCAGTGTCCCACTTCTTCTTCGCTAATCTCTTTCTTTGTATGACTCCCTGTATTTTGGGGTTCCACCACCAAGTCTCCTTCTCCCCTTTCCTACCAGAAGACACACCAAGTACTCTCCTGCCTGTCTCTTTGATCACCTTGGCTGTGGTAGTCCAGTCTTCCGGGAGCTTCTGCTGTCCATCGAGAGTCTCACCCCTTTCCACGTGGTTCTCTGTTCAACTTTTGTCTTCTTGACCTTCCTACCCACCACCAGACTCATCCTACACACCACCATCCTATGCTGTCGAGCTACACTCTCCCCTACCACTACTTTACAGTCAGTAATCTTCAGATTACATCGTCTGCACAAAATATAATCCACCTGTGTCCTTCTACCTCCGCTCTTGTAGGTCACTATATGTTCCTGCCTCTTCTGGAAATAAGTGTTCACTACAGCCATCTCCATTCTTTTTACAAAGTCCACCACCATCTGTCCCTCAAAGTTCCTCTCCTGGATGCAGTACTTACCCATCACTTCTTCATCGCCCCTGTTTCCTTCACCAATATGTTCATTACAATCTGCACCAATCACAGCTCTCTCGCTGTCTGGGATGCTCAGAACTATTTCATCTAGTGTATGTTCCTAGTGTAATGCATTCAGTTTGTCAGTCAGTCTTGTTCCTGCTGCCACTACTGAGATACCATCTGAGTACAGATAATCAATTATGATTTTATCTGATGTGGCCTGTGATAAGTTTATCTGATTCTACATAGTCACATGCAGTGAGTCACTTCCTATTTCTTCTTGTGGTTGTTCAATCATGTGGTCGAGCTGTTTGCACCAAGAGATTTCGTGGTTTTGCAAGTGATTTATTTAGAACATCTAAGGTGTAATAATAGAAGGCTGGCTTTATATTTTGAAAGACATTCAATTGTCCTCCCAGTAGTTCCTTTTCAATTCTATATTTCCTGTCAGAGAGGGCACTAAGGCCAATCTTACTTTCAGCAATTCATCTCTTCCCAACAAACTTATGGGGAAATCTGGGAGTGTCATGATCCTGCCGCTCCAGCCCAGGCTGTGCAGGTGTCCGCGCGGTTGCGCTGATTGGGAAGCGCACACCTGCGCCTCATGCGGGCTGATTATTCTGTGTATTTATATGACCCCGATGATGACTGGTGCCGGCCAGTTCGTCGAGCTTCATGTCCCGTTCGAGTACTCCCGTATCGCTGATCGACAACCCGTGTGTACCGACCTTCGCCTTTTCTACGACCAACCCCGTAAGCCTGACTCCTTTGACACTTCTGCCTGCTTTGATCGTTCTCCCGTGTACCGACTCCTGCCTGTCCGCTCACCTGCTCTCTTCGCCCGACGTCCCAACTACCGCTGCTGCACCTGAATGCCTGCCCGATCCCCGACCACGGAATAATAAACGTTTCTCCCCAAACTTCCTTGCATCGTCCGAGTCTTGCATTTGGGTCCTACTCCCGTTCCGATGGGACGTGACAGAATGAACTGGCCAAAACAGGACCCAGCAGGAAAGAACCGGCGTCGCCGGGACCGACGCAAGGTAGACCGTCTGCCGGAGGACCAAGCCTGTCCGATCCGGGTAGGCTCCTCGACGTCCTCCGCTTCCGTGTCTTAAGTTCCCGAATACGTCCTGAACACGACCCGTCCGGCTCCTCATATTCTTCTAGACTGACTTTTCGGAATATGAGGAGGACCTTGATTTGTATGACCGGCTGCCGGAGTACAACTCTGATTATTTTGATTATGAATCTCTTCGCCCGGTCTTTCATCCCAGTCAGTTTGTTTCACCTCCCCGCGTTTCCAGCACCCGAGCGTCCTCGCCCGGTAGGTCCAAGTACACCAATCTATATGAGGGAACCCGCTTGGCCATCTACCCGGGACCTTCGCGTGGCGGCCAGAGGAGACGCCCCGGCCGGGCGCTCCCTTGTGACTCCCGCTGCGCGGCAACTAAGACACCGTCCTCCCACTCCTCGCCAGCAACGGCGAAACCGGCAGACCCGCAGCTGGTGGCGAAGCTTCCAGCCCAGAGGGAGGAGGAGCCGCCAAATCACGAGGCGTTCTACCGCGAAATACGGGCGCAGATAGAGCGGCAGAGCGCCGAATTGGCGGCTCTCACGGCCCAGGTCCGGCAAGGATTGGCGAACCAGCCGAGCTACGCTGACGTCGCAACTGCGACGGACTCGCTGCTGACGCAGGTTCACGTGGCAGTTGGAACTGACCCGCTCCCGAGACACGCCCACGTGTCAGTTTCGACTGACTCTCTGCCTACTCTTGTTCACGTCGCCGTAGAAACAGACCCGCAAGCTTGCCAAGCGCACGCTGCAGTGGGAACGGACCCGCCACCTTGCCAAGTGCACGTCGCAGTGGGAACGGATCCCCCTCTTCGCCATTCCCACATCGAGGTTTTGGCTGTTCCGAGCAGAGCTCACGCAGCAGTTGGAACCGACCCGCTCCCGAGACACGCCCACGTGTCAGTTTCAACGAATGCACTGCAAGCTCACGTGGCAGTGGCACCCGATGCCGCCTCACGTTGCTGTCCAGGAGGTGGCGACGTCTCCACAGCCGCTTCTCCTCCGTGCCCTGGAGTACCGGTGGCGACCGGTCCGCGGTCGCTCCCCGTTCCTGCTCTGTCGGCGACCGGTCCGTAGTGGTCCCCTGTTTCTGCTGCGACGGGCACGTCCATATGTTCCCGTCCAGGAGGTGGCGATGGTGTCGCCGCCTTCTCACGTTCCTGTCCAGGAGGAGGTGGCACTGACGCCGCCTTCTCACGTTCCTGTCCAGGAGGGGGTGGCACTGACGCCGCCTTCTCACGTTCCTGTCCAGGAGGGGGTGGCGATGTCGCCGCCGCCTTCTCACGTTCCTGTCCAGGAGGGGGTGGCACTGACGCTGCCTTCTCACGTTCCTGTCCAGGAGGGGGTGGCGATGTTGACACCGCCTTCTCACGTTCCTGTCCAGGAGGGTGTGGCACTGACGCCGCCTTCTCACGTTCCTGTCCAGGAGCGGGTGGCACTGACGCCGCCTTCTCACATTCCTGTCCAGGAGGGGGTGGCGATGTCGACGCCGCCTTCTCACGTTCCTGTCCAGGAGGGGGTGGCGATGTCGACGCCGCCTTCTCACGTTCCTGTCCAGGAGGGGGTGGCGATGTCGACGCCGCCTTCTCACGTTCCTGTCCAGGAGGGGGTGGCGATGTCGACGCCGCCTTCTCACGTTCCTGTCCAGGTGGGGGTGGCGATGTCGCCGCCGCCTTCTCACGTTCCTGTCCAGGAGTACCAGCAGCGACCGGTCCGCGGCCGTCCCACGCCCTTGTCTCAACGGCGACAGGAGCTGGGGAGTTCTGTGGAGCCACCCCGGAGCTGGAGAGACTTCGGGATGGCTGTGATGGTGGCAGTCATGGCTCTGGTCCTTCTCTCCATCATCCTCGTCGCTCCTGATGGCTCCCAGCCGCTTCATGACCTGGCCTCGTTGGTGACCAATCCACGGCTGCCTCCTGACCAAGCCTCAGTGGCGACCAGTCTCTGGTCGTCTCGCAACCACGGCGTGGGAGGTTCTCGTCCGGAGCAGTTGCCTGCCTCGGTCTGGTTCCTGCTTCGCCGTTTGATTCCTCACAGAGGTTGTCCGCCCGAATCCCCCCGTGGGGACCCTGGCGCTTGGCGTCCGGCTCGTCCTCCTGACCTGTCCACCAGGACGCCTTGCGTTTGGTGGCCTGGATGGAACTTCCATTCATTACACGTTTTTTGTTTCAGATCCTCTGTATCAACTATTTTGATGGACCAATCTAAATGCCAGGTTTACCAGTTAGAAATGTATTAAACAGGACACAAAAAGGAGAGAAGACACTCAGTTCAAGTTTGACAGGTCGCAAGGGGAGAGGAGATGAACTGTCTCATACAATTCACTACTGCATTCTCTGATTACCCTCTCAACACCTCTATTTATTTGGTTTTAAACACATCTTATTTACATTGATGTTCCAAAAAGGAGATGAGGGAGCAAAACATAGTTGAAATATGAGATAATTTTATGTACAATTTACTTAATTCAACGCCCTGAAAAATGACATAAAGCAGTCAACACAATTGTTAAACTCGACAGTTCGGACCATATTGTCGCACACTTTTCAAATTTTCAAACCAAGCTTTGCCTGCTGAAAAGCATCGTCCTTCAGTGGTTGAACGCTTCATTGCAGCTTGAAGTTGTTTACCACATAATTCTTTATGAGGCGTACCAATGATTCATTCACATCATAATGGCACCACAAAAGCACAACTTCTGCGGTTTTTGATCATATCCAAAAGTTTCACTTTTTTGCTGATCCATCAGCTCTCTCCCCTCCTCTTCCTCATTGTCACAGGCCGTTTTGTTTTTTTTTTTTTTTTTTTTTTTTTTGCAATCTACTGTCCACAAAACGAAAGCAGCTTCATATTCAAGCAATCCTCTAATTTTGCATCTTTCTCTTCAGTTTGGTGCTTCGGCAGCAGCTTTAGATCAAGGACCAGTGCTTTGAATGCATTTTGAGCTGGACACAGTCACACACAGAGTCAACAGCCGTGGAAAATGGCACATTAAAACAAGAAGGGAAGGAGAAAGGGAGTTGCTGGGTGGAGCTTCGATGAAGCCACCAATGAGTTCCAAAAGGCGGATCTGGCTTTTTTGTGTGTATTTGGGGGGGTTTCTTAAAGTGATAGAGTACGTACTGTGAGACAACCTAATTTTTTTTTTTTGGGGGGGGGGGGTGAAAAAGAATAGTGAACTCGCACTGAATCCGCGATAGGTATTACTCTAATTTCTCATTTACACTGGTACCTATACTTTCAAAAGTTTCTACTGACGAAAGATTCAGGTTGCGAATAGCCTCCCCGGAAATGTTTATCTCTAGTTATGAAAGAAATTCAGGATGCGAAAAGAAAAAAACGGCGCTGGATTCAACTGAATGGAAACATCCTGTATTTATCTTGGTTTGAAAGCAGTCCTATAGAGCTGATCTCCCATTGCCCACCACTGGAGCACTTTCTTGGCATCGCATTGGCAAAGAGAGATGTCAATCTTTAGCCATGATGCACATCCTGTCTTTTGGTCTGTGTGGCACAATAGAGCAGCTCCACCTACTGGCCAGCACGTAGCATCTTCTTGGCATCACATCCCTCCTTTGGCTCAGCGCGATGTTAATCTTTTTTGGGGGTTGGGGGGGTTGTCAATCTTTACCTGTGACGCACTTCCTGTATGTTAGTTATTGAATCCATGATTATCCTCACAAGGCTCATGGGAGTGCTGAAGCCTATCCCAGCTGTCAACGGGCAGGAGGCAGGGTACACCCTCAACTGGTTGCCAGACAATCACAGGGCACATAGAGACAAACAAGCCGTACTCACAATCACACCTCGGGCAAATTTAGAGTGCCCAATTGAAGGAAGGCTTTGTCGAAACCAATAGGAATATGAGCACACATTAAAAGTTAGTAGATAAGGCCTATCCCAGCTGTCAATGGGCAGGAGGCACGTTTACACACACGCAGACACGGGGAGAACATGCAAACTCCACACATGGAAGTCCGGGATTGAACAGCTGAGTCACCGTGCCACCTCATAAAATATGTTGTTGCTGATACAGTATTAGCACGAGAGGCTAAGCAGCTAATAACCAGTAATTAGATGTGTGCAAATTTCCCCTGCTGGTGAACGAGCCTCAACTGTTACAGCCACAGCTTTTATCTTGTCAGGTTAACTCCATGGGAGGTTATTAAAGGAGAAATTTGAGTGCGTTTTCTGTTTTGTTATACAACACGTTGGCATCTTGGCTTAGCTAGAACGAATGGTCTGTAATGCTAAGCACCAGCGATGTCAGGGGCGGAGTCAAGGATGTTTCTTCCGCGTTTGGCTGTGAAAGTTGACACACATCCAGATTTTGCTTGGATTTCAAAAATATTCTTTATTTTCCATTTTTTTCACAATTAATGTCCTAAATATATGTAATAATAATATTACGTCACAACAGTCACACTCACAATCACAACAATTTCAGTGTCCATTTAATGTTGCATGTTTTTGGGATGTGGGAGGAATCCGGAGTGCCAGGAGAAAACCCACGCAGGCACAGGGAGAACATGCACACCCCACAAAGGCGGATCCGGGATTGAACCCAGGACCTCAGAACTGTGAGGCCAACGCTTTCCAGCTAATCCACTGTGCCGCCGACGACTATTTTGCCTATCCTAAAGAATAAAAATTTAAAAGCAACAAGTGTTGACAAGTGCGATTAACATTACAAAGCAAAGCCCAGAGAAAATAGAAGAAATGGAGAAGCTACTGGAGAATTACTCAGTCAAACCATGGAGGTGACTTCCGACACGTTTTCCTTCTCTCTCTCGACTCCCTCCGATCCCATCACACCTGCACCAAAAAGGTGAGTGATTGTCAGGTTTATCACCTTACTACCGGAACAAACACACAAAGAGACAGAATACATCTTTCAAGTTCTCATGAGAATGAAATGGATTGTTACAATCTCCAACCCCATTCTGAATCAGCCTCTTCCTTCTGACTCCCTTTATTGCTACTCTCAGGACCTTACTATTGAGACAACTGCGACCACTACTTTGCATGTAAAATGCTTATTATTGCACGAAAATACACAGAAGCCAATAAAGTCTAAGTTGCTATATTTTCACAAATAAGGATTTTAATGAATGTAATCAATTTAAAATGTCACATTTATTTGAGAGCTATAGCTGGTCATAACTTACTTCACCATAAATATAATTTCACATGATAAACTGATGCCATACCCAGACAGTACCCAGACCCGTCCAAACCAGTCACAGTCATAATTTTCCCAAGATGTCATGAGCAGAAACACAAAACTTTATGCTGAAAGCAGGTATTCTGTCCTTTTGTTTGGGCACTAAATGCTTAATACAATTGACTCCCAGTTTATCGTTGTTCCAAAACAGGCCATCTGAGATTTTGTGACGTCAGAGGTCCGCCCACTAAATGAGTCGTTTTGTAGTTAAGAGAAATTAGGGTCAAAGTTCGCAGACTTTAATTCATAAACACATATTTTTTGGTAAAAACAAACAGGATATGCATTTTATGGAACAGTTGACCATATATTTTTATCTAGAAATTACACATTCCATACACTTAATAAACTATTGTACTTATTGTAGACAAAAAAAAAAAAAAAAAAAATCATAGATTCCAAATCCAGTGATGTAAGTAGCATGATGTCTGCACAGGTCCTACATAGGCGTGGAGGAACAAAATTCAAACTTTGTTTTTTTTTTTGTTTAATAATTCCAAAAGATATACATATTTTGCACAGCTCTGCTCTGGTCACTTATGGTTAATTTTAGTCAGAGGAGCGGGGTTGGGTGTGTCAGTTGGGGCACTGTTTACTTCTAGAGACTCCAGGGTTCCAGAGTGACTCGCTGCTATGCCAGACTCTTTCTGAACCAGCTCAGGCTCATCTTTACCAGCTTGAGGTGGGTGAACCAGGACTAGGTCGATAAGACCAAAGTCCTGAGCCTCCATGGGGCTCATATAGCGGTCTCTCTCCATTACACTCTCTGGAAGACAGACAAGATAAATACATACACATTATCCACAGATTGAGAATTTGCCAGACGTGATTTGTAATTTTATCACATAGTAATATGCAAAAAAAGAACGAGAACTAATGACCATCATATTTCATTTGAAAGGTGTATGTTAGTGTAAAAGGGTGATTTTGTTTTTAATTTTACCCTAAAATAGAGTACTTACAAACCCAAATTCCAATGATGTTGGGAAGTTGTGTAAAACACAAACAGAATACAAAGATTTAGAGTGAAGTCTTTATGTGTCAAGCAGACCAGGAAAAGCTCATCCATGCTTTTATCTTAAGGAAACTTGACTACTGTAATAGTCTTCTGACTGGACTCCCCCCCCCCCAAAAAAAAAGTATTAAACAGCTGCAGCTCATTCAGAATGCTGCAGCTTGCGTTCTGACCAAAACAAAGCGGTGAGAACATATAACTCCAATCCTAAAGTCCTGGCTTCCAGTCAGCTTTAGAATAGATTTGAAAGTTCTGCTACTGGTCTATAAATCACCAAAAAAATTTAGCTCCTGAATATATGAAAGAAATGCTTACGGATTACAACCCAGTAGAGCTCTGAGATGAGACAAAAAGTGGAGCGCAGAGACCAAAGTAAACATGGTGAAGCAGCATTTAGCTATTATGCTGCACACAAGTATAATAAGTTGCCAGCAGAGGTGAGGTCAGCCCCAAGAGTGAATGTTTTTAAATCCAGGTTGGAAACTCTTCTTTTTTCCTCATGCTTTTTAGAATATATCCACTTTTTGATCATATTACTTCCACTGGTTTTAACTGTCTTTTTTAATAGTTTGTCATTTTTATTGTTTTTATCCTGTTTCAAATGTTTTATCACTTTGTTTTCAAATGCCTTTAATCATGTAAAGCACATTGAGTTACCTCATGTATGAAATGCGCTATACAAATAAATTTACTTTCCTAAAAAATGTTCTTGATCTCTGACTGGCTGGCCACCCGTGGTGTAGAAAAACAAAATATGATCAGAAGAAAGGGACAGCAGCTGAGTTAAATATATGATCACGGCAAAGGGTCTGAAAACTGATGCTGTGTGATGTTTCAGTTTTTTATTTTGTATTCAAAGAGTGTGGATGAGTGTGGATGAACTACGGTACCCTACCAATGGTTTCTAGCAGTTGCCCAGTGTGTTTGGCATAAAGATTGTTTATTTGTTTCTTCAATTTGAGGATCTCCTCAGCCTGGATGGCGATGTCAGTGGCCTGACCCTAGAACAGAAGATGAATTACCATATAACATTTAATCGCTAAGAAGATTCCCTAGTCCTGGTGTGACATTTGGTTATCTCTTACCCTGGCACCTCCAGATGGCTGGTGGACCATAATGCGGGCATTGGGTAATGAATGCCTCATGCCCGTTGTCCCTGCTGCCAGAAGCAAACTACCCATGCTAGCTGCTTGACCAACACACCAAGTGGAGATGGGATTAAGGATATATTGCATAGTGTCATATATGGCCAGGCCTGCTGTCACCACACCACCTAGGGGAATTGAGAATCTTACCAAAGCACATATACACTGTACAACTTTGTTTTCTACTAGGGTATGAACTAATCAAGAATATAAAGCCATGGTGATGAAAACACGAGAAATTATACACAATAGCGGATACACCGAAGGCCTGGTTGTTATGGCAACCCAAAGAATTGCCAAACGGTTGCATTCCTGCCTCCTGAACATCAACCAGCCCGATTGTTTCACAAGGACACGGGAAACCTGGTTTATATCATCTGTCGGCATAATAGTGATTGTAAGTTTCCTCATGACTGGTACAGTATTGTTGAGGGGGGAAGAACTTGATTGATATCTGTTGAATAATGGAACATGATCAACTCCAACCATTGGTGGTTAGACACACTGCCTGTGGTCAATAAAATTACACTGAAATCTCAGTTCATTATAAATGAAGCTAACCTTCAGGAATATTCTAAATGTATCCCATGATGACTGTAATTGTGTTTATATAACCTGCCTTTGGAATTTGTTTCTTCTGAATATGCCATTGTGTTTGATGTCACCTTGTAAAAACTGATTTGCCAAGACCAAATTTTTGACAATTATATATGCTTGAGCTCCAAAAAAGAATCATATTTATTGCCAAGTATGTAAAAAACAAACAAGAGATTTGTCTCCAGTCATTGGAGCCACTCTAGTACGAAAACATTCAATTGAGACAAAATACTTTTGAGACAGACATTGGGAGAACAGTCATGGAAGAATACAAGGTTTCTGGTAATCTGCCAATTATGGTACCCTTTTTTTTGACAATTGTACAAGAAGATTCAGTCCACTAATAATTACAGCAGTTTGGATGCCTGATTGCAAATGTCCAGTGCAATGACCCTTGTGCAAAAGGCACCGAAACGCAATTTAAATTGACTGTTACAATAGTGTGATAATCTGGGACAATGGTGTTTGTGGAAATACTGCAGGTACTCCTCAGATGTGCAAATGAAATGATGCAGCGTGCCAAGGCTGATACAGTGAGTAAACGAGTAATGCGTCATATATAATAGTAATGGCCGAGCAGAAATGTGAAAACTGAAGACAAAAAAATGATGCAACATGAACATGTTGCAGTTAATTGTAAATTAGCTGCTTAAGAAGTTGGTTGGAAGATGTTTAAGAAATTGATTAGAAGAGGGAAGAAGCTGTTGGTATGTGTGCTAGTTTTATTTGTATTGTTCAGTAGTGGGAAGCAGGTAGGAAGCAGCTGGAAGAGCTGGTGACCATGGTGTGGAGGGTCCAAGAGGATTTTGCTTGCTCGTTTTACAACTGGTAGAGTGGAAGTCCTTGAGGGTGAACTGACAATCCTTTCAGCAGTTTTGATTGTCCGTTGCAGATGGAGTTTGTCATTTTTTGTAGTAACATAAAACTAGTGTGATGGAGGTACACAGTACTGTTTCGATGACTACTGTGTAGGACTGTTCTCAACAGCTCCCGTGGCAGGCCTTGCTTCCTTGGTAGCTGCAAGGAGTACACCCTCTGCTGAGCTTTTTTGAGGATGGAGTTGATGTCACACAACCATTTTAGGTCTCGACAGTTGACATAAGGCAGTTTAGACAGCATTATGGGCAGCTGTGTTGTACGATACCTCCTGAAGTCCACGAACATCTTTACAGTCTTTAGTGCATTCAGCTTAAGGTCATGTCAGCTGCACCACAGTTCCATCCATTCCAGTTCCTGTCGATACGCAGACGCATCTTTGATGAGGGCGATGACTGTTGTGTCCAGTCTGTGCAGTCTAAACAGCTTTGAACCTCTATTTTTGCATCATTGGTCCACTTTCTCACTGATTTTGTTGAAGGCTTCGCGCATTTAACTACTTGCCTGTACGTAGGTATTAAGTAGATGAAACAATGATCAGAGGAACCCAGGGCTAGACGAGGTATGGCACGGTATACAATATTTCCTGAAGTATAGCAGTGGTCTAAAATGTTATTTTCCTGGGTAGGACAGTCGATAAGCTGCCTGTATTTCGGGAGTTCTTGGTTGAGTATAGCTTGGTTAGTCTCAGAGTAATAATGAAGGGTGAGTCTGGGTGTTTTTTCTTAATTTTGTTTCCTTGTTCAGCAAGCGTAAGCAGTGCAGGACTCGTGTTAGTCTGAGGCGAAATACAAACACTGGCAAGAATAAAGGAGGTAAAATCACAGAGCGAGTAGAACTGCTTGTAGTTAAAAAAACAGCGACTCTAAAAGCAGGCTGTAGTGTGTGCAGTGTGTGACGTCCGTGCACCATTTTTCGTTCATATAAAAGCATATCCCACTACCTTTTGTTTTCTCAATGACCCCCCAACGTGGTCCGGGCGGTGTAGAACGAAGCTGGGCAGCGGTAGGTTCTGTCGGGGAAAGCCTCACAAAGCCAGGTCTCTAAACCACAGGGCTAATATCTATATCAGAAGATGAAGCTGGTCCATTTTGTTGGGAAGGGAGCATAGCTTCATGAGGTTGATCAACGAGAACATGAATCTTGTGTCCTCTCCTGTTGCGCTTAACCTGGATCCCAGCTCACCTTCCCCTATGATGCTGCCTTCATTTCCATGCACCAAAAACCACAGTCGCTGCCATGGTGAGTAACTTCGGCATAAAACTGAGCGGATCTTCAAAAGTTGTTGAAAGAAAGTCTAGGCTAGACTCCGCTGATGGTGTGCAACTCTTCCCAGGTCAGTGAGTCGCGTAATGTTTCTCAAGACGAACGAAAAAGACAAAAACAAAGAGTACTACAGAGCACGTGTTCGAGGCGTCCACACGGATATAGGCACCATCTTATGAGTAAGTAAAAGTACAAAGTTGGAAGCATTTTAGATTAATATGTGATTTTTAAAACATGGGCTTAATTGATTAAGATTAATTGTAAATTGTAGCAGCGACTGCCATAGACAAATTTCATTTGTGTTGTTACACACTTGGCCAATAGAGCTGATTTTGAAAGATTAGGTCTTCTCCACACGCCCTGTCCCTTCAAAACGCCCCCTAGGTATTTAGCCCTTGCCTTCCACCTGCTCTTGGTTCTTGGCTCTCTGAACATCCTCAGCTACAGGGTGGCTTCAGCTAGCCCTTGCCCTTTTCCTTTGTTCGAACCAGTTCGGGCCAATGAGAAACCAAGGATGGCAAACTGGCTTCCCGCCCACTACTTTTCCACTGCCAACCAATCAAGAGGAGATGCTTATAAAAGTACAAATTACGCTTTCCAGCCAAGTGTGAGTTCTCAGATTTATCAGCAGGGCCAAGAAACAGGCACAAAGAGAAACTTGCATTCTCCCACAGAACGCGTGAAGAAGAAATTTTTTCCTTTTTTCCTCATCTGAAGCAGCTGAGACAAAAACATGAACATGCATGGGAACTTTCTGGATCGACAGGAGAATGTGCTGCTTACTGTGAGAAGCGCACCATTATGAATGGCAACTGAAAACATGATTTATACTCAAAAGTTACTCACTTGTCATTTTATACATCTCACACGAAACAGTTGTGATAAATACAGTATATTCCATATATCCCCACCGCGACAAAAAGTTTTCCTTTTTATGGTGGCCTACTTTTCTCATAATGTAAAATTCAAAGAACAAAAACAGTACTCTTAATGCCACTGCCATGTCATAATTACTTGAAAACATCTGATTGCTTACCAGGGCTGTTGATGTACATGTGTATTGGTTTATTGTTGCTTTCTGACTGAAGAAAAAGCAACTGGGCAATAACCAGACTGGCCAAAGCGTCATCAATCTTGGAGTGGGCGGTAAATGAAGAGGGCATTAACAATACACAATCATGATCATGAAAGTGTATTACAAGACAAAAACATTGAAACAATATCAGTAAGGGAGGACACTTACTGGACCCATTACACAAATGATCCTCTCTCTAAGGAGGCGAGAATATATGTCATAAGCTCGTTCTCCTCTCCCCTGAAATGAAGAAGCAGAAAAGAAAAAAATGAAGTATACTGTGAAGAAAATAAGTATTTGAACACCTTGCTATATTGCTAATTCTCCCACTTAGAAATCATGGTGGGGTCTGATATTTTCATTGTAGGTGCATCTCCACTGTGAGAGATAATCTAAAAAGAAAAATCCAAAAATCACTATGTATGACTTTTTAACGATTTATTTGTGTGATACAAATAAGTATTTGAACACCTATCAGCTAGAATTCTGACCCTCAAACACCGGTTAGTCTGCCTTTAAAAGTCCACCTCCACTCCATGTATTATCCCGAATCAGATGCACCTGTGTGAGGTCGTTAGCTGCATAAAGTCACCTGTCCACTCCATACAATCAGTAAGACTCAAACTTGGAACATTGTCAAGACCAAAGATCTGTCCAAAGAGACCAGAGACAAAATTGTACCACTCCAAACGGCTAGAAAGGGCTATGGAGAAATTGCCAAGCAGGTTGGTAAAAAAAGGTCCACTATTGGACCAATCATTAGAAAATGGAAGAAGCTACACATGACTGTCAATCTCAATCGGAGTGGAGCCCCATGCAAGATATCATCTCGTGGCGTCTCAATGATCCTTAGATAGGTGTCGAATATCCCCAGGACGACACGACAGGACTTGGTCAATGACCTGAAAAGAGCTGGGACCACCGTTTTCAAGGTGACTGTTGTGAATACACTAAGACGTCATGGTTGGAAATCATGCATGGCACGGAAGGCTCCCCTGCTAAAACCAGCACATTTCAGACCCCTCAATGATGGAACTTGCGATACAGCAGGGTGTTCAAATATTTATTTTCTTCACCGTACAGTTTCGCATTCTTGTAAAACATTGTTTACTTTCCAATGTACATTACTTGAATGGTTTAGCATGAAACCAAAATAATTTATATGTATGTCTCTACATGAACAGGTACTGAACACTGCAGAGCCGAGAGAATTTATATGGATGCTGGATTTGAACTCAAGACAATTTCCCTCGCCCATTTTTATTTAACTTGGCTTTTAACAACTGGTTTGTATTCAACCAGGAGTGGTTAAAAGGGGGAAATGGGGACAGTTGGACTTGGCACAGCCTACATCACACAGAAGCAACGGGCCACTTTGTTGTTAAAGCTAAATTCCAGCAGTAGGAAGCGTCCAAAAATCACAAATTATAACCCTAAGGGCCACGGCATTATTATTTTTTTCCAAAGAACCAAGGCAACACCTGCATTGGAAAATTGAATTTTAAAAATCAGTTGCACCATTGGATATCAATCATCATTAGTGTTTTGCCTCTGCATATTGTCATTCTCCCAGGTCCTTTCATTTCCATTGTATCAATCACAATCACTTGGGGGGATCCCCCATTTCCTCGCAGAAAAACATTTCACTATCCATTATAATTTATATACATTACGATACATGAGAATTTTTTTCTTTTTTCCACACATAACATTTACTTACATAGCCTAAGTAATGTTGATTATATTATAATTATAATATTATAATAATAATATTATAATTAACTTGGACTGATCTCTTTCAATTTTATTTGGCCTCCAACTAAAGCCAGGCCCATCTCGACCTTCACCCAATTCCTGCTTCAACCTGTGCCACATGATGCCTCCCTCCCAAAAAAATATTGTTCTGATTTTGTACATTTCAGAATTAGTGTAGCTAGGTCGTTTTTTCCTTTCTTTAGAAAACATTTTTACATTGTTTAATTGTAACTCGACATCCAACATGCATGTAACCACAAATTTCTGTAATACCCTCAGTCTCTCAACCTGGCAGTGTGTGTATTGTTCATTACACAACAACCTGCTACTATTAAAATCTATCTGAATAAAGCAAGAGAAAAACAGTTATGCATCTTATTCTTTGTTGAAGACCACTCAAATACTGAAAAACGTCAGTGATTATATTCTGGTGTTTCACTGTGAAAGACCAGAATATGAGCAGAGATTAAACTTGATTTTATCACCAACGAGGCAGAGGGTAGGACTCAGATGCAGGAAGCCGAAACGTAAACGTGGATTTTATGAAGGTTTATTGACAGGTAGAAGGGTGAAGGTACAAAAATCGCAATATGGCTATGGTGTATGGGGGCCATGGAGAACCATGCGCCTGACGGATTTATTCTTCTTTTCCTTTTGGCTTGTCCCATTAGAGGTCGCCATAGCGTGTCATCTTTTTCCAAGTCCTCCTCCTGCATCTTCCTCTCTAACACCAACTGCCCTCATATCTTCCCTCACAACATCCACCAACCTTCTCTTTGGTCTTCCTCTCGCTCTTTTGCCTGGCAGCTCCATACTCAGCACCCTTCTACCAATGTACTCACTCTCTCGTCTCTGGACATGTCCAAACCATAGAATACTGCTCTCTCGAACTTTGTCTCCAAAACATCCAAATTTGGCTGTCCCTCTAATGAGCTCATTTCTTATCCTATCCAACCAGCTCACTACAAGTGATAACCGCAACATCTTAATTTCTGCCACCTCCAGCTCTGCTCCCTGTTGTCTCTTCAGTACCACCGTCTCTAATCCGTACATCATGACCTCACCACTGTTAACTAAGCATCCCTTAATCCTAGCAGAGACTCTTCTGTCACATAACACACCAGATACCTTCCGCCAGCTGTTCCACCTGCTTGGACCAGTTTCTTCACTTCCTTACCACACTTGCCATTGCTCTGGATTGTTGACGCCAAGCATTTGAAGTCGTTCACCCTCGCTATCTCTTCTCCCTGGAGCCTCATTCTTTCCCCCATCCCACTCATTCACGCACATGCATTCTGTTTTACTTTGGCTAATCTTCATTCCTGTCCTTTCCAGTGTGTGCCTCCATCTTTCTAATTTTTCCTCTACCTGCTCCCTGCTTTCACTGCAGATCACAATGTCATCTGCAAACATCATGGTCCAAGAGGATTCCAGTCCAACCACATCTGTCAGCCTATCCATTACCATAGCAAACAGGAAGGGGCTCAAAGCTGAAAACTGATCAAGTCCCACCTCCACCTTAATTTCTTCTGTCATACTTACGGCACACCTCACCACCGTTCTGCTGCTCGCACACGTCCTGTACTATTATTCTGACATATTTCTCCGCCACACCAGACTTACACATGCAGTGCCACAGTTCCTCCCTTGGTACTCTGTCATAGGCTTTCTCTAGATCCACAACGACACAGTGTAGCTCCTTCTGACCTTCTCTGTACTTTTCCACGAGCATCCTCAAGGTGGTACTCTTTCTAGGCATGAAACCATACTGTTGGTCGCAGATACTTACTTCTGTCCTGAGTCTAGCCTCCACTACTCTTTCCCATAACTTAATTTTGTGGCTCATCAACTTTATTCCTCTATAGTTCCTACAGCTCTGCAAATCGCCTTTGTTCTTAAAAATGGGAACTCGTAGTTTTCCTCCATTCTTCAGGCATCTTCTCACTCGCTAGTATTCTGTTGAATAAGTTGGTCAAAACCCCACAGCCACCTCTCCAAATTACTTTCATACTTCCACAGGTATGTCATCATGACCAACTGCCTTTCCATTTTTCATACTCTCTACTGCCTTTCTAACTACCCCCTTCCCAATAATTGCCACATCTTGGTCCTTCAAACTTGCCTCTTCTACTCTTCAGTCTCTCATTTTCTTCATTCATCAACTTAAAAGAAAGTATTCTATCTAGCCCACTACTGGGACCAGTCAACACATTTCCATCTCTATCCCTATTCACACTTAAAGGTAGACTCTACCCAAAATTCATTTGTACAATAAACCCTCCAATGTTAAGTAATATTATTACGACATATTTTGGACATTAATTGAAAAAAAATGAAAATAAAGAATATTTTTGAAAGCCAAGCAAAATCTGGATGTGTCCCAGCTTTCACAACCAAACGCGGAAGAAACATCCTTGACTCCGCCCCTGATGTTGCTGGAGCATGGTATTACAGACCATTTATTCTAGCTAAGCCAAAATGCCGACGTGTTGTGCAACAAAACTGAGAAAACGCACCCAAATTTCTCCTTCTTTAACCTCCCGTGGAGTTAATCTGACAGGATAAAACTGTGGCTGCCACAGTTGAGGCTCGTTCACCAGCAGGGGAAATTTGCACACATCTAATCATTACTGGTTATTAGCTGCTTAGTTATACCCTCTTGTGCTAATACTGTATAAGTAACAATATATTTTATGAGGCGGCATGGTGGCGCAGGTGTTCAATCCCGGACTTCCGTGTGTGGAGTTTGCATGTTCTCCCCGTGTCTCCGTGTGTGTAAACGTGCCTCCTGCCCATTGGCAGCTGAGATAGGCTCCAGCATTCCTGCGACTATTGTGCAGCCAGGAAAATGGATGGATGGACGTATACGTGTAAGCACACAACACTTTGCTTAGCTGCTTGAAAAGTACAACATGGTGTTAAAAAAAAAAAAAAAGTCTGGACACCTATATTCTTTACATCGAAAACCAACTCCTTAAAAAAAGCATCAAATCTCTGGCGTCCAGATAATGGGACTGTTATTGTTCGACGTCAACACCACGCTCCTCCCAACACGTCGACTTCCGCGTGTGTGTATTCTGCCTCAAGCGCTTGAACATTGTTATTTTTGTTTTGTTTACTCAATGGCAGGAGGAGTAATAGCACGGAGCATCGACCCATTGTTATAGTCACTTTGTTGGCTCTGAGCACACAACACTTCCTGGTTAGAATTTACAGCAATCCGCGCGTGAAACCCCCCCTAAACCCCTTTCCTTGCCATTCATTTGCGAGAGGCTGACTGGTTGAAAACTACAATTTGGGGGGGAGAAAAAAGTATGGCCACGCTTGCTGCATCATGTCTATATCGAAACCAACTCATCAGAAAAGCAGCAAATCTCCACGGTCCAAATAATAGGACTGTTATTGTTTGTCGTTAGTGCCACGCCCCGTCTATAACACGTCAAGTGTTAGATGTGTGTATTCTGGCTCATGCGCTCAGGCTTCAACATTGTACGTCATGATACTTTTATTTTTTGTTTGTAATATATTTTTTCACAAAAATCATCCACAAAATGTCAGATAGTCGACGTTTTCTGTTCGGTGAAACGTATCCACGAGCAATGGGGCATCACAACAGGAAGCACTGCAGGCGTGGCAAACGTTGATTGGATGTCAGTTTTCCAGCCCGGCTCATTGGAATGTCTGAGCGAGAGAGGAATTTCGATAATATTTTTCTAATTTAGAGATGTTTCTTGGTGAAATCTGTGGATAACTCTGGCATTAAATGAAACACTGAACCCTCATCTACTAACTTTTAATGTGTGCTCCCATTCCTATTAGTTTCGACAAAGTCTTCCTTTAACTGCTGCATGTTCTTCCCATCTCTATCCCTCTGTCTGACCAAACTGGAGAGATCTTTTTCTCCTTCTTTCGTGTCTAATCTGCTGTCCTGGTCGTCATATGCCTCTTGTTTAGTCTTCACCACCTCTACGTATGCCCTACGTCAATCTCAATGTATTCATTTCTCAGTGTTCCACTTCTTCTTTGCTAACCTCTTTCCTTGTACGAATTCCTGTCATTTGGGGTTCAACCATCAAGTCTCCTTTTTCCCTTTCCTACCAGAAGATACCCCAACTACTCTCCTGCTTGTCTCTCTAATGACCTTGGCTGTAATATTCCACTCTTCCGCGAGCTCCTCCTGTCCATCGAGAGCCTGTCTCACCTTCCTTTCTCAGCTTCCACTACATGGTTCTCTGCTCTACCTTTATCTTCTTCATCGTCCTCTCCACCACCAGTCATCCTACATACCAACATCCTATGCTGTCGAGCTACAGTCTCCCCTACCAATCCCGTACAGTCAGTAACCTCCTTCAGATTCAGAAAAGTGTTCACTACTGGCATTTCCATCCATTTTGCAAAGTCCACCACCATCTGTCTCTCAAAGTTCCTTTCCTGGGTGCCGTACTTACCCATCACTTCTTCATCACCCCTGTTTCCTTCACCAACATGTCCATTACAATCTGCATCAATCACAACACTCTCGCTGTCTGGGATCCTCAGAACTACTTCCATAATTTCTCTTTCAACTCCAGTTCACACCCTACCTGTGGGACATACCATAATCACATTATACATAACACCCTCAATTTCAAATTTCAGCCCCATCACTCGATTTGTTACTCTTTTCACCTCCAATACATTCTTAGCCAGCTCTTCCTTTAAAATAACCCTACTCAATTTCTCTTCCCATGGTAAAATAATTTCAACCCTGCTCCTAAACTTCTAGACTTACGACCTTTCCACCTGCTCTCTTGGATGCACAAAATTTCAACCTTTCTCCTAATTATCATGTCAACCAACTCTTGAGCTTTTTCTCTCATTGTCCCAACATTCAAAGTCCCAACCCTGAGTTGTAGGCTCCGTGCATTCTTTTTCTTCTTGTGCTAATCCCAAATGCATTCTCTATCAAAATATTCAATACCATATTTTTCAGTTTTTATGGGGAATTTCACAATTTGAATTTGTTCATTCTGCTGCTGAATACATTTAGACTGTGTCTCAGGTTTGAGAGCGCAGAGATATACCAGTGAGCTAAAATTCAAATCCTGCACAACACAGCATAATGTAATTTTTTCGTCATGACCCAAGTTTACTACAATGACTTGCATTGAAGTGAATAAGACTTACAGTCAGCCTCAAGCACATTTGCAAATGTTCATCAGTAAGGGTGATGTGGTAAAATACTCCTCACATTCCGTATAAAAGTGGAAAGTGTTTCTCTTCTCGCGTGATCCTGCTACCCCACTCATTTTTATACCCTTTCTTAAGTTTAAGAGAAAACACGGATATAAAAATTGGAGGTAACTCACTGACGAGATTGTTAATTCTGACATAGGGCCATTTGCGCAGCTAGATACCGTGTCGCGCATGTGCATGACTTAAGAGGAAGCGACGGGATAGTTGATAGGATGAGGTCTTTTTTGGGTCACGGGGTTGACCAATCGTACCTTCGCAATCGACACATTCGGCACACCTGTGCTAGCACCTACCTACCTGAATACCTGGTAAACTCGCGACAGCCTTTGGACTACTTTTCCAAGGCAGTTTAATGGGTGCAAATGAATCTGGACACATATCTTTGATGAGACAGCCTGACAGTTGTAGTTAGTAGCAATGCATTATTAACAAAAGCTTGGCTCACTCACATGTAAGGGACCATGCTCGCCAGTGGCTTCATAAGTTGTGAGATAACTTAAGCCCTCTTGCCTGAAGGGCAGATGGTGTTACTTCACAGTCTTGTGACCTTTGCAAACAGAATGATGTCAAAATAGGGGCTTTTGATGCAATGTTTTAAGGATTTTTTCAACTAGGCTAATTACTCGTAGATTAAAGTAATTTACTACAGACAATTAAAACGTTGACATTTTGAATATAACAAACTTTTGACGAGACAAGACCTATCTGATTAGCTTGATCAGTATTGGCCAAAAATTTTATGATGCTCGGTTAAATGTCAGCTCAGCTTAATGTCGTAATTTGCCAATTTCGATCAATAACGTCATCGATCGTCTCCGCAAAATATATTTACTCAGCTGTGGAGAAGGATGCCTCCAGTAGTCCACAATCATCTCAATAGTCTTTAGAGTCTTCAGTGCCAGGTTGTGTTGACCACACCAAAGCTCCAGTCTCGCCACTTGCTGTCGATACGCAGACTAATCGCAGTCTTTGATGAGGCCGATGACCGTGGTGTTATCTGGGAACTTCAGGAGTTTGACAGCTGGATAGCACAGGGTGCAGTCGTTTGTGTCGAGTGAGAAGAGCAGAGGGGAGAGAATATACCCTTGGGGTGCCCCAGTGGTGATAATGCGGGTGATGAGGTGGTGTCCCCCAGCCTCACCTGCTGTGTCCTGCCGGTCAGGAAGTTAAAGATCCACCGGGAGACGACTGCACTGTATTATGGAGAGGATGACCGCAGCCATGAATTGTGAGATTTGGGGGAACAACCTCCTTCCCTCAGTCATACCATTGAAGATGGGTCGTAGCTGGATCTTTCAACATGACAATGACCCGAAGCACACAGCCAGGAAAAACAAGGAGTGGCTCCGTAAAAAGAATATCAAGATTATGGCCTGGCCTAGCCAGTCTCCAGATCGAAACCCAATAGGATTTCTTTGAATGCAGCTGAAACTCTTTTTTTCAGTGACAGACCAGAAACCTGTCTGATCTAGAGAAGATCTGTGTGGAGGAGTGGGCCAAAATCCCTCCTGCAGTGCATGCAAACCTGGTGAACAACTACAGGAAACTTTTGACCTCTGTAATTGCAAACAAAGGCGACTGTACCAAATATTAAAAATGTTTTTCTCAGGTGTTCAAATACTTATTTGAGAAGGGAAAGAAGTGGAACCAAATAAACAAGTGACAAAACAAGCTTATGCTTAAAGGTCTACTCTATTAGGCATTCAAACCAGCCGACCACTGGTTGTCCTGCACTCGACGACTGGTGATGGGGGTGACGTTGTCAGTGATGGGCCATGCCAAGGCCTATCCGGGCAACTTCACCACTGTGTATCACTCTCGGAGCCCCTCGTGTCTACATAATTTCTGATGTCCCTCACAGCACCTGTTTGGACCAGATTATTGCTGTTGCACCCCGATGAGTTGTGTTGTTCTGGGTAATGCCCGATAACGTCCCCCTCTGCTGGTTGCAGCAGTACAGTGCCCCTTCAAGATCCACCAAATATGATCTGGGGCCCACCTGCCTTAGACAGACACCTCTTCGCCACCCGCCTGTCCGGTCCCCAGGCAGAGGCTTCATCCTGACGTCTTGTCCAGTACACAGTTCAGGTAGGTCTCTGGCAGACTTGTCATACCAGAGCTTGGCTGCCTACTGTTTAACTCTTACCCTGTCTTGGACCACAGTGACCACTCTTGGCTCCAGGAGTGTGTCAGCAAATGGGAGTGGTGTCCTCAGCCTTCGCGACATCAGCCTCTGTGCAGGGCAACTGTGCATCCCTTCAAAAAGTGTGTTCCACCACTGTAATATGGCCAGCCATGCGTCATCACCCGCACTGGCTGCCTTCTTGCAGATGTTTTTCACTATTTTCATAGCAGACTCAGCCTTTCCATTTGACTTTGGATGTCTAGTGGAGAACTTCACATTTTCGAAGTCCCACTCCTTTGCGAAATCGCCTAAACGTCTCACTGTCGAACTGACCACCACAGTCTGTTCTTATTCGATTTGGTTGTCCATGGTGGGTGAACTGCGCCTTTCACCTCAGCACTGTAGTCTCTGCTGAGAGGTCTGGAAGCAGCTCAATCTCCCAGAAGTCTGAGTAATGATCAACAATGATGAGGAAGTCTTTGCCTTTTTGCTTGAACAGATCCATGCTGAGAATTTGCCATGATTTGACAGGAAGTGCGTGTGACATCATTGTCTCCTGCTGCTGTTTGTGTGCGTACATTGCACGCCGAACACTGGCTCACATAATCTCACTGTGCATGTTGGGCCGGTATAGTGTGTCCCTAGCCTGTCTGTAGCAGGCATGGCTGACATCTACGCGCTTCAACACTTCTGGACGTAATGATTTTGGCACTATGACCCTCTGGGTTTTAAACACCATCCTGTGCACTGATCTCATCCCTGATTGAGCAGTATTCTCTGACCACGAGGGCTGTGTTATCCCTGCAATCTGGCCAACCCTGGAGAACCACCTCCTTCAAGCTCTCATCAGCCTCTGTGTGCATTCTTATGTGGACCAGCCTCTGTCTTGTGACATTAAGACAATCAGGTTGATTTATCAGTTCAGTAGCCTCTTGTGTACCCTGTAAACTGCAGATGGTCAATGTCATGTATGTTGTGTCAGCTCTTTGTGACGGAACGGTGGCTCTGCTCAGGGTGTCGCTGATATGCATATCAGGATCCGGCCTGTAAACCACTTGAAGATTATATGCCTGGAGCATGAGCAGCATACGCTGGAGTCGCTTGGTGGGTGTCAGGAGAGGCCTTGTGAAGATGGAGACGGTTTGTGGTCTGTTTCTGCAGTGACCTCTGCACGCCCGTACAAGTAGTAGTGGTACTGCTGACATGCAAACATGATGCTCAAACATTCCTTCTCTATTTGAGCATAGTTTTGTTTAGTTGGGGTCAGCGCCCGTGACACGTAGCACACATGCTGACCCTCCTGGAGCAAACAGCAGCCAAGCCCCTTCTGACACGCATCGCTCTGTATTACCACTGGTTTGACCAAATCATAATATCTCAGAACCGAGAGAGCTGTCACGAGCCACTTGATCTCTTCCACTGCAGCATCATGTTTGGGTAGCCAGTGTCAATGGATGTCCTTGTCCAGCAGTCTACGCAATGGTTCGCACACCTCAGAGAGGTGTGACATGAATCTTGCCAGATACATCACAAACCCAATGAATCGTTGAACGGCTTTGGCGTCTTCAGGGTGTGGCATCTCCTGGACCGCCCGAATCCTTTCAGGGTCCGCCCTGATCCCCTCTGTTGACAGTGTGCCCATGGAACTTAACCTCTCTGACTATGAATTGCAGTTTCTTCAAACTCAGCCTCAATTTGACCTCCCTACACCACTGCATGAGTGCTAAGAGTTTTTAATTGTGATCCTGTATGACCAGCTCATCAGTCTCTCTACACCCAATTATTAACATTTATTCTACTCATTACATCACATGCTACCCCTGAATCCAGCTGGCACCTCTGAGACACTCCCGTCATTTTGTTAATGAACCACTTTTTTCCTTATCCCTCAACTGCCCCTATGCTCTCTGCAGTGTATATGTGCGCCTACATGACAAGTCTGCCGTATCCTCCACCTGAGTGTCTGCTGTGTGTAGCTGTCGCATATCCTGGCCCATTTTCATAAAGACTTTGGCACAATGATTTGCATTCCCACAGTGGCGACAGTTCTTTCTAAATGCAGCGCAACAGTCATGCCCGTGTCTGTGTTTATTGCCGCCGAATTTACATGGCGTGTTCTCACTTGTGGCCACAGTCTTAAAAAGCTTTTTCAGAGTGTTACTGCCTGGGTGGGACCCTAGAACGGTGTCCTTCCACAGGGTTCATACTCAGTCTGACCCAAAAAATTTAAGGGCTTTTTAGGGGCATTCTTAGGGGCCGACACGGAAAAAATTTAGGGCCATCGTGGGAAATCAAGAGTAAGGAAAAAAGACTCACCCAATGGTGCCATCAACCGCTCTTGGTTCATCAAATGTTCCAGTACCTCAGTTCCTATGACAGTGATCACCTGTCGCCCCTTGTGGTAGTTCTCATTGATATGACCATTGTCAATGTCTTCATATTAGTCTACAGAAAAACAGATTCTAACTAATATTGCATGTCTGTCTCAGCACCCCAACTCTAGCTCCTTGAGCCTACCCAGTCCCTGCTCTATTTGTTGCTGCAGAGGTGCCAAAATGGCTCTCCTGTCCTTTGCTCTGCGTCTGAGTGCATTGGCCTCGGTGATAAACCTCAGATTCCTCTTTTCTTCTGCCTCCTCACACAGCCTGTCAGCCTTCACAATGAGCGTAGATATGTCAGTCTCGATTCTGGCTTTTTTGGGTTTGAGGCAGTAGAGATGAAAAGTGGGCAGGGATGCCAAATGTAGCCAGGTACGAAGTCTTCCTTTCCTCACAGTGGTAGTTTTTAGCAATGTCACTGTCTGGGAACATAACTGCAAACACTTTTGAATTATTTTCACAAGATTTGTAACTGTAATGGCTGGAGATCACTTTTAAAGTTCACACGATCTCTGCCTTTAACGAGTCCGTCTTCATGTATTGAACTATGTTCATAAAGCCTGACTTCTGGCTGGACAACTGTAGGTGCGCATTAGGGATCGCAACCGGTTACAAATAACCGGTTATAACCGGTTTTCGGTTTTTTTTTTTTTTTTTTTTTTTTAAACCAAAACCGTAATCGGACTTTCGAAATCGGTGAAAATTTCCAATCATTTCTTCCAGTTCCGGTACTCCACATTGCACTATTTTTTCAACATCATTTCCACTTTTTCAAGTTTCGCTGTTAGAGTAAAGTTGGACTCAAAAGAACATTCAGTTAAATCAAAGAAACATAAAACATGGCATCGAGGAAACGCTCGGTATACTTTCATGCCCTTTCTGAAAGTCCGAAAGAAGAATGTTAACAAAACATTTTTACAAAAAAAAAAACAAAAATTTAACTTACACGAGTGCGTTGTTGAAAGCCACATTCAACAAGCTTGTTTGTCAATATTGAATACAAACTACCCCATTACCGCGGAGCAAATTAAAGATCGATGGTGTAGCGCCGGAGAAAAGGAGTCGGAGGCGGAGTGTCGGACACAGGAAAAAAAATTGTTTTATTGGCAGACATCAAAACACGACTCGCATAACGGGGGAAACTCTGTGAACTCGTCACTCTGGAAGAGCAACAACAAAAACAGTCCGTGCGGAACCCCGCACCCCAACTCGAGGTACCGCGGGTGTATTATGTAAACACCACAATGGTATGGTTTTAAAACCAGTTAATGGTTTTTTTTTTTTGCTACAGCTGTTCGGTTAAAACCGGTTATGAAAGTCAGAGGTTTTTTGCGATCCCTAGTTCGCATGCACTGCTAGTACCACTGCCTGAAGTTGATGCTTCACTATCTTGATATTTTAGAAACAGATTCATACCAACGGAAGATGAGAGAGTCTTCGCCAAATCAGCGTGTCTCCTGTTTTTCCGGTGGGACTCCAGCGCTTTGACGGCCATCTTTTCAAGCTGATAACTCTGCTTGCACAGATGGCAGTAAAACATGTGCCGATCTTTTGGCTCTCGACGAACCCAGCTCCCAAACTCCTTACTTTCAACCCAAGCTTCTTGAAAAATGCACTTCCCCGTGATACAAGTTGGATCGATGAAAGAACTATGCTACGTCGTAACGAAGACGAAGTGAAATGCCTACTCACGGAAACAATGGAATATCGACAAGATGGCGACTATTTTTCAACACGGTGACTTCTGTTGACAATTTCCGGCTGTTTTAGACGCCAGACGAATCGCTATTTTTTTTTTAAATAAAAGATTAATTTATTTTTGGGGGAAAATTTTGGCGGTAGAGGTCCTCCCTTTGATTTTTTTAAATTTAAGGCCTTTTTAGGGGCTTGACCGGTTTTCGCGGATTTTAAGGACTTTTAGGAGCCCCTAAATGCACCTTCGAAAATTTAGGGGTTTTTAGGGACTTTTAGGGCCGCGTGCGAACCCTGTCTAAGTAAGAGAAGTAGCAATATAGCAGTGTGTTCAAATACTTATTTTCTACACTGTATATTACTGCTCCATCAGAACATGCATAAAAATGATTACGATTGTTGTACAGACATTTTTTAAAAAACAATACAAGTACAAACAACAAAAGTACAATACAAATATTTCGAGCATATGGACAGCAGCAAATTGGTGGTGGGCATTGTACATTGGTCAAAGGGTTTTCCTGTTTTTTTTTTTAGGTCAGCTTTGGGGGTGCGCATTATACATAAGGACAGATTATACACAAGAAATGACGGTACTTTACTATGTCATTATCTCTGTGGAAGTAAATGGAACAATGTATTTTAGGGCAGGAGGATATTTCACTGACCGTTTGCTCTATTACAATAGGTATCAGAGGACTTCTCCGTGTAGGACTGTGGTGGATACATCTGAATTTTAGTCCCTGCCCCAAAGTCCGGAACACGCTCTAGAAGACAAGTAAACAAGACATAAAATCATACACTTTCGGTGTAAAAATGGAAAACAAAGTGAACCACAAAATATATATTTTTTTTTTTGGAGGGGGGGATTTTTTCCTTTAAATTTATTTATTGTCCTAATTTTGATAAGCCATGAGATTGATTAGCAATAAGCACTACTAAATGTTAATTGGAATAAGGTATGGTATGATAGTATAAAATCTGATATGACACCTATTTTGACATTGATTTCTCCTTTAAATCACAATATAAATGTTAAACTCAATCCATTAATTGAGGGATGGCAATTCCTATCATGACCTCTCAAAGGACATTCTGGATATTTTGTCAACAACATTTTGATTTTGTCCTCAAAAAAGAAATAAAATCTCTGAGCCAAACGCATGCTGTAAGGGAAACTGAACATCACAAGTGATGTTGCTAAAGGAGCAACCGTGTTGACCAAGAAGAGAACACAGATCTTGGAGGAAGTCGAAAAGTTGCTTCTTATTTTCGTGAACGAGCAGCAGTTAGCTGGGAATAGTGTTGGCGAGGAAGGGAGGAGATGTCGTCTGAGGGAGCTGAAGGCAGGAAGGGTGTCTCAAGTGCCGATATTAAAGCTACCTACACTAAATGGAACGACATCCATCATTTTGTAGAACTTCATCACCTGAATAAAGCTGAATGTTGCAGAGCACTGCAAAATTTAATGATGTTATGAGACATTTCAGAAAAGTGCTTAAAAGACGGTAAAAACAGATTCGTTCTTTGTGAAAAAGGGGTGAGCCACGCCCACCAAAGACATCTAAAACTGTTGTTTTGGATTCCCTTTTTCTTTTGTTCCATTAACCCTACCTCTAGTTGGAAGTTATTGTTTTTTACATTTTCCGTACTTTCTGTGCAAATAAAAAAAAAAATTCCCCTCATTATTGCTTGTTTAAAGTTATTTTGCACTTTTGTTACTAAAAAAAAGGTTTACAAGGCTGGGGGTCGAGTAGCTACAGATAGGGCAATGCACTCCCAGCCGAGCATACTCCTCCAGGCTAAAGCATACATTTTTAGCAAAAACTAAATATATTTCTTAAATGATTTAATTATATAAAGTATTTAAACTGTATATCTATTTCAACTATGCAGTTTTTTTTAATCAGGAAAAGCTTAAAAAAAATAACCTAAAAAAATTATTTTTTTAGGGTTGGAACGCATTATTTCATTTTCCATTCATTGTAATGGGAAAACATGCTTTGGTTTTTGAACGGTTTGGTTTTCAACCAGTTTTCTGAAATGGATTGTGTTCGAGAACCAAGGCACCACTGTACTTACTTTCTTTGTTTGTTTTGAGTAACAAAATATTAAGTTTATTTTTCCCCACTTAGTGATGTTCTGAATGCGAGTCCAACCAGTTGTCCATTTTTGTATGTGCCCCGCAACTGACTGGCAACCACTTAAGGGCCTATTCCACTTTTCGCCCTTACTCAGCTACGAGAGGACGCACTCCTCAACCTTGAATAAGGATAAGTGGTATTGAGAATGGATGGATGAAAACAAAGAAAAAAAAATACTGTAGTTATCTATTCAGAGGTCATAATTGTTTCAAAGGAAAAAAAAAAGATTCTACAGAATTCTGAATGTTCCTTTGTGTGTTCTTTCACAAAGTTATTTTACAACAAATATCTACTAAGCAATGCAAATTTATTTTTATCGCGCATTTCATACACGAGGTAACTCAATATGCTTTACATGATTAAAAGCATTTGAAAACAGAGATAAAACATTTAAAATGGGATAAAAACAATGAAAAAATGACAAAATACATGTGTACGGTGCAAGTACAGTAATCCCTTTCTACTTTGCCAATCACCTATCGTGGATTCAGTGCATTGTGGGGGTTTTTTTACGAAATGGAAGTGATGCAACAGCTGCGCACCTGAAGTAATGTCTCAACAATGGGCATTTGGTGCTGCACAAGAAGAACACGCGTTTTCTTTGTAACTTTCTGACCTGCAATAAAAATGTTATTTTATTGTTTAACTAGACACTTGTAGTGTTGTAATTTCTGTCTTAAGTGGGCAAAGTATAAATGTTGTTGATAAAACATTCTAGTACCAAAACGGCACCTCCACCAGAGGTCTGAGATGAATGGTAAATATACACTGATACAATACAATAAGTCTTAGAATATATAATTATGTTATACATTTATATACTGTATATATGATGACGTTTAATAATTAAAGATTTAACTAAATACCAATTTTTGTCTCAAGTATGCAAAGTACAAAAACTGTTTACATATTTTAAACATTCTGGTACCAACATAAACATACAGTGAAGAAAATAAGTGTTTGAACACCCTGCTATATTGCAAGTTCTCCCACTTAGAAATCATGGATGGGTCTGAAATTTTCATCATAGGTGCATGTCCATTGTGAGAGAGAAATCTAAAGAGAAAAATCCAGAAATAAAAATGTATGATTTTTTTAACGATTTATTTGTGTGATGCAGCTGCAAATAAGTATTTGAACACCTGTCTATCAGCTAGAATTCTGACACTTAAAGACCTCTTAGTCTGCCTTTAAAAGTCCACCTCCACTCCATGTATTTTCCTGAATCAGATGCACCTGTGTGAGGTCATTAGCTCCATAAAGACACCTGTCCACCCCATACAATCAGTAAGACTCAAACTTGTAACACGGCCAAGACCAAAGAGCTGTCCAAAGACACCAGACACAAAATTGGACAACTCCACACGGCTGGAAAGGGCTACACAGAACTTGCCAAGCAGCTTGGTGAAAAAAGGTCTACTGTTGGAGCAATCATTAGAAAATGGAAGAAGCTGAACATGACGGTCAATCTCAATCGGAGTGGAGCCCCATGCAAGATATCACCTCGTGGGGTCTCAATGATCCATAGAAAGCTGAGGAATCAGCCTAGGACTACACGACAGGACTTGGTCAATGACCGGAAAGGAGCTGGGACCACCGTTTCCAAGGTTACTGTTGGTAATACACTGAGACGTCATGGTTTGAAATCATGCATGGCACGGAAGGTTCCAATGCTTAAACCAGCACATGTCAAGGCCTGTCTTGAGTTTGCCAATGACCATTTGGATGATATAGACAAGTCATGGGAGAAAGTTTTTTGGTCAGATGAGACCAAAATGGAACTCTTTGGTCATAATTCCACGAACCGTGTTTGGAGGAAAACGAATGATGAGTTCTACCTCAAGAACACCATCCCTACTGTGAAGCATGGGGGTGGTAGCATCATGCTTTGGGGTTGTTTTTCTGCACATGGGGCAGGACAACTGCACTGTATTAAGGAGAGGATGACCGCAGCCATGTATTGTGAGATTTTGGGGAATAATCTCTTTCCCTCAGTCAGAGGATAGAAGATGGGTCGTGGCTGGGTCTTTCAACATGACAATGACATCACACAAATAAATCATACATTCTGATTTCTGGATTTTTTTTTTTTTTTTTTTCATTATCACTCTCACAGTGGACATGCATCTACGATGAAAATTTCAGACCCCTCCATGATTTCTAAGTGGGAGAACTTGCAATATAGCAGGTTGTTCAAATACTCATTTGCTTCACTGTACATCCCCGCTACTTCGCGGTTTTTCACTTTTCGCGGGTGATTCTGGTACCAATTAACCGTGAAAAATGAGGGATTACTGTAATATGAATTAAAAGTGGAAATACTCTAAAAAGCATGAGGGGAAAAAGAAGTTTTCAACCTGGATTTAAAAACATTCACATTTTGGTCGGACCTCACCTCTGTTGGCAACTTTATTCCATTTGTGTGCAGCATAATAGCTAAATGCTGCTTCACCATGTTTGCGTTGGAATCTGCGCTCCACTATTTGACCTGAGTTAGTCAATCTCAGAGCTCTACTTGGTTTGTATTCCATAAGCATTTTTTCATGTATTCAGGATCTAAATAATTTTGTGATTTAGAGACTAGTAGCAGAACTTTCAAATCTCTTCTAAAGCTGACTGGAAGCCAGTGCAATAACTTTAGGATTGGAGTTATATGTTCTGACCGCATTTTTTTGGTCAGAAGGTTAGCTGCAGGATTTTGAATTAGCTGCAGCTGTTTAATGGTCTTTTTTGGGAGTCCAGTCAGTAGTCAAGTCTACTTGAGATAAAAGCATGGATCAGCTTTTCCTGGTCTGCTTGACAGATACAAGCCTTCAATCTAGATTTGTTCTTCAGACGGTAGAAGGCAGTTTTTGTGATTGATTTTATATGACTGTTGAAACTCAGGTCGGAATTAATCAGAACACCAAGGTTACAGACTTGGTCTTTGGTTTTTAAAGATCGAGAGTCCAGATGTTTACCAACTGCAATTCTCTTTTCTTAATTCCCAAAAACGATTGTCTCGGTTTTGTTGTGATTTAGTTTCAGAAGATTTTGGCTCATCCAGTTATTTATTTGCTTTAGACAGTGGCACAAAACCTCAATTGAACTGTAGTCATCTGGAGACACTGCTAAATATAACTGTGTGTCATCTACATGAGAGTCCAAATTAAAAGTTTTGAAGAATTTGGCCCAAGGGTAGCATACACAGGCTGAATAGGAGGGGTCCAAGAAGTGACCCTTGAGGGACCCTATAGGTCATTGCCATTTGTTGAGATTGAGCACTTCCAATGGTTACAAAGTAGCTCCTTTCCTCCAGATAGGACCTAAACCATTTGAGGACCGTTCCATTTAGTCCTACTAGCAGGAAAGGTTTGACATAAATGCCACTGGAGAGTGCCTCATTATGTTGTTGTAATACACTAGAGGGATCTGTTATCTTAAGTGCCACAATGAGGCAGTCATTGTCCAATCACACAATGGAGAGTTCCCGACCACACGCTGATCCCATGTGTTTTTTGTTTATGCCGCCATCTTGGAGGACAAACACCACCAAGGCATCAACATGGCAGGTTCTGCATATACATCTGTGTCGTACACTAGTTAAGCAAATAAGCTTTCTCCTGCCGATAAAACCATGTATGATGCAAAAATTGCAGTGATTGCTGGTATAGAATCTTATGAGTGACAAAAAGTTGTTTGAAGATCCTGAGCTTTTCTCTGACTAATTATGCAGACATAGTAAACTACCTTTTATTTTCACTCACCCAGATTACACACCAGAGCTTTCAAAGGTCTAGATGCACACAACTATTTTACGAATGGATGGGTACGGGATGTAATGGTTGTGTATCCACCAAATACCCCAAATATTCCAGTCATTATGGAAAAGGTAAATTTGATCAAGTACTGGATATGTAGAATATCAAAATGTTAGAATGTCTATATTGCCATTGCTATTGTTTGATACAGAATGAGTTATAATTTAAGATAAGAACAAACCTAATATTGGTTCAGCGTATATACGGGGAACTAACGCAATCTATAAACTAAACATGAAACAACAAGCAGTGAAATCTCTTAACTATCGAAATAAAACTTTAGGATTCATTTATCTATCGGAGATTAAGTGGCGTGAACAAACTCAAACATATGACAGGCTGGTCTCCTTCAAGTCAGCTCTGGAGAACCACAGAAACCACATAGCCCTCCTCCTTTCTGACAACTTCTCTGTCTCAGTTCCCTGATTGGTGATGATGGTGAAATTAACCTTTTCATGCTACAAATGACTAAGAGAAGAGAAATACAGCAGGTATGTTTCTTGACGCACAGATGTAAAGAAAACTGTCCTCCAATATGGTGACAAGCAAAACCGTGACATCATCCACAAATGGAGAATACCAGACAGCAAAAACAATGGTGTAATTTCTGAGATATGAAAGAATATGTATAAATTTGTGAAAGTACGGAACTATGGCTTGTCTAGAATTATTACAATTCTATCAAAACAACAGTGTAATGCAGTGGTCTTAATTAGTAATTAGGATCATTTATGCATTTGTATTTGCAGAGGTGGAAGGACAAGACCGTGTAAAACTTTTTTCCCCCCTATTTGTCAGTACCTTGACAAAATTAAATGTATTTTAACGGGCTCCCACCATTTTCTCTGTTTAAGAATGCCATTACTACGAATGTCTAAAAATTTTGGTCATTAACTTTTTCAAATAGAAATTGAAGTGTAGCTGCTTTAGTATGGGAGACATATATCCATACCCAATGCTAAATTATCCTCATTATTTATTTATTCATTCATACAAGTGTCTTAACAGTTATTCATAAAACGATGCAATCGACCATTATAGTGGAGTGGCACCCTTTAAAACAAAGATACAAGATGATTTACAATAAGAGCAGTATGCGCCAACAATAAAACAATGGGAAAAAAAGAATAAAGATTATTCAAAGAAACATGCATTATTATACAAATAAGAAAAACGATAGAGTAAGTAGAGATTTAAGAGCCTTTTACGCTCAGGTGTAAATTTTTTGTTGCACACCACACAAGAGGTCATTTTAGTAAATTAACCACTCCGAGGTTTGACGTGACTTTGACATCCATTTACAAAGCATATCTTGAACAACTTTCGTTAGACGAGTTTTGTATGTGGCCCTGGGTTACGAATCAAAATGTAGACTCCTTAACTATGACCCAGATCCTGTTCAAACTGCAGTTTTGTTGTGTAATGAAAATTCCATAGACGCGTTAGTTCGTTTTCATGCTCAACTGAGTAACGCGGATTTATTACTTCGACAACACAAAGAAGCCAACTCGCATTACACCACGAACGTTCTGGTTTCACGGGACGTGAGCGAATACCTATGTAAAAATACATTTCGCAGTGGAGCCCTGGAGAGTTGTTTTATTAAAATGACAAACAGTAATACTGACCGTGAAAAGCATGTTCACAATTCGAAATAAAGCGTGCCAAAATGACTAATGCCCTCTTCGGATTCTTCTTTTTTTCTTAGGAACTTTCCTTTTCTCTCCAATCCCCGCGAGATAAACCGGAAGTGCTAGGATATTGGGTGGTTCAGATTCGACAAAATGCATTGGAAACCTGCTTCGGTGCACTTGAAAGTCTTCTTCAGCATACAATACTTTCGTCCTGAGCTACCTTTAGATAGGAAAGGAAGTGTATCACTCATAGGCCTTTAAGACCGCAGCAAAATTTTAATGAGTACACTACACTACACGAAGACGCATGAGAGACACGCTGGAGATAATAATAATAATAATAATTAACAATAATTGATAAAACGTTAATCTCCGCTAAGAAATGCTGCAGTCTATAAAGTACATAACCGTTTATTTTAGGGTATGGCACAATGGGTGTAAACACCACCCAACCTTAACTACTGCGTAAAGCATAAGTATACCGAGGTAGTAATTAAGCTAACGCATTGTTGCGACTCGCTGAAACCGACATGCCAATTAACGGCCATGTTGGGGAGGTCAACGGTCCTCCCGGCCATGTTGGGAGGTCAACGGTCCTCTCTGGGAGGCTATGCGTGGATACTTTAATGAAGTCCTAAATTGATGATTCCTCAAAAAACATTGTGATGTTTACTATTTGTCAACGCTAACGCGAATACTGTCAATAAACAGCATTTAAAAAAAGGACGAATTGAGAAAATTTTTTCATGTAAAATGGAGTCCCATTTCCCATGTCGTCATCATTCATTCGTTCGTTCGTCCGTCCATCCGTCCATTCATTCGTCCGTCCGTTCATTCATTCATTCATTCATTCATCTTCCCTATCATTGATCTTCACTAGGGTCATGGGTGTTGTGTGTGTGTCAGCAATAACGATGCGAGGCAGGTTTGAATGCTAAGTAGTCATTATATTTAGTCACAACTCTGCACATAACATTCTCGTGCTTCCGCATATGCTACTGGAACAAACCATTGAGCAGGGGTTGGATATTATCATTCCTAACATCTCCCTTTTTGTAGATTAAAACACAAACATTGCTGAAGCCCTTATTCCAAAGTGTCGATGCAGGCGTTAACCAACCATTAGTGTAAAATTAACATTGTTTCAGTAATATATATATACATTTAAATGTGACCAAACAGTCCGGTGAGGGAAAGAACTGGAACCAAATAAACAAGTGACAAAACAAGCTTATGCTTAAAGGTCTACTCTATTAGGCATTCTAACCAGCCGACCACTGGTTGTCCTGCGCTCGACGACTGGTGATGGGGGTGACGTTGTCAGTGATGGGCCATGCCAAGGCCTATCCGGGCAACTTCACCGCTGTGTATCACTCTCGGAGCCCCTCGTGTCTACATAATTTCTGCTGTCCCTCACATCACCTGTTTGGACCAGATTATTGCTGTTGCACCCCGATGGGTTGTGTTGTTCTGGGTAATGCCCGATAACGTCCCCCTCTGCTGGTTGCAGCAGTACAGTGCCCCTTCAACATCCCCCAAATATGATCTGGGGCCCACCTGCCTTAGACAGACCCCTCTTCGCCACCCACCTGTCCGGTCCCCAGGCAGAGGCTTCATCCTGACGTCTTGTCCAGTACACAGTTCAGGTAGGTCTCTGGCAGACTTGTCATACCAGAGCTAGGCTGCCGAGTGTTTAACTCTTAGCCTGTCTTGGACCACAGTGACCACTCTTGGCTCCAGGAGCGTGTCAGCAAATGGGAGTGGTGTCCTCAGCCTTCGCGACATCAGCCTCTGTGCAGGGCAACTGTGCATCCCTTCAAAAAGTGTGTTCCACCACTGTAATATGGCCAGCCATGGGTCATCACCCGCACTGGCTGCCTTCTTGCAGATGTTTTTCACTATTTTCATAGCAGACTCAGCCTTGCCATTTGACTTTGGATGTCTAGTGGAGAAGTTCACATGGTCGAAGTCCCACTCCCTTGCGAAATCGCCTAAACGTCTCACTGTCGAACTGACCACCACAGTCTGTTCTTATTCGATTTGGTTGTCCATGGTGGCTGTGGTCTCTGCTGAGAGGTCTGGAAGCAGCTCAATCTCCCAGAAGTCTGAGTAATGATCAACGATGATGAGGAAGTCTTTGCCTTTTTGCTTGAACAGATCCATGCAGAGAATTTGCCATGGTCGGACAGGAAGTGCGTGTGACATCATTGTCTCCGACTGCTGTTTGTGTGCGTACATTGCACGCCGAACACTGGCTCACATAATCTCTTATCTCACTGTGCAAGTTGGGCCGGTATAGTGTGTCCCTAGCCTGTCTGTAGCAGGCATGGCTGACATGTACGCGCTTCAACACTTCTGGATGTAATGATTTTGGCACTATGACCCTCTGGGTTTTAAACTCCATCATGTGCACTGATCTCATCCCTGATTGACCAGTATTCTCTGACCACGAGGGCTGTGTTATCCCTGCAATCTGGCCAACCCTGGAGAACCACCTCCTTCAAGCTCTCATCAGCCTCTTGTGTGCATTCTTATCTGGACCAGCCTCTGTTTTGTGACATTAAGATAATCAGGTTGATTTATCAGTTCAGTAGCCTCTTGTGTACCCTGTAAACTGCAGATGGTCAATGTCATGTATGTTGTGTCAGCTCTTTGTGACGGAACGGTGGCTCTGCTCAGGGTGTCGCTGATATGGATATCAGGACCCGGCCTGTAAACCACCTGAAGACTCTATGCCTGGAGCATGAGCAGCATACGCTGGAGTCGCTTGGTGGGTGTCAGGAGAGGCCTTGTGAAGATGGAGACGGTTTGTGGTCTGTTTCTGCAGTGACCTCTGCACGCCCGTACAAGTAGTAGTGGTACTGCTGACATGCAAACATGATGCTCAAACATTCCTTCTCTATTTGAGCATAGTTTTGTTTAGTTGGGGTCAGCGCCCGTGACACGTAGCACACATGCTGACCCTCCTGGAGCAAACAGCAGCCAAGCCCCTTCTGACTCGCATCGCTCTGTATTACCACTGGTTTGACCAAATCGTAATATCTCAGAACCGTGAGAGCTGTCACGAGCCACTTGATCTCTTCCACTGCAGCATCATGTTTGGGTAGGCAGTGTCAGTGGATGTCCTTGTCCAGCAGTCTACGCAATGGTTCGCACACCTCAGAGAGGTGTGACATGAATCTTGCCAGATACATCACAAACCCAATGAATCGTTGAACGGCTTTGGCGTCTTCAGGGTGTGGCATCTCCTGGACCGCCCGAATCCTTTCAGGGTCCGCCCTGATCCCCTCTGCTGACAGTGTGCCCATGGAACTTAACCTCTCTGACTATGAATTGCAGTTTCTTCAAACTCAGCCTCAATTTGACCTCCCTGCACCGCTGCATGAGTGCTAAGAGTTTTTAATTGTGATCCTGTATGGCCAGCTCATCAGTCTCTCTACACCCAATTATTAACATTTATTCTACTCATTACATCACATGCTACCCCTGAATCCAGCTGGCACCTCTGAGACACTCTCGTCATTTTGTTAACGAACCACTTTTTTCCTTATCCCTGAACTGCCCCTATGCTCTCTGCAGTGTATATGTGCGCCTACGTGACAAGTCTGCCGTATCCTCCACCTGAGTGTCTGCTGTGTGTAGCTGTCGCATATCCTGGCCCATTTTCATAAAGACTTTGGCACAATGATTTGCAGTCCCACAGTGGCGACAGTTCTTTCTAAATGCAGCACAACAGTCACGCCCATGTCTGTGTTTATCGCCGCCGAATTTACATGGCATGTTCTCACTTGTGGCCACAGTCTTAAAAAGCTTTTTCAGAGTGTTACTGCCTGGGTGGGACCCTAGAACGGTGTCCTTCCACAGGGTTCATACTCAGTCTGACCCAAAAAATTTAAGGGCTTTTTAGGGGCATTCTTAGGGGCTGACACGGAAAAAATTTAGGGCCATCGTGGGAAATCAAGAGTAAGGAAAAAAGACTCACCCAATTGTGCCATGTTCTTGGTTCATCAAATGTTCCAGTACCTCAGTACCTGTGACAGTGATCACCTGTCGCCACTTGTGGTAGTTCTCATTGATTTGACCATTGTCAATGTCTTCACATTACAGTCTACAGAAAAACAAATTCTAAGTACAATTGCAACTATATACACAAATGTCTTCTACTGATGTCTGTCTCAGCACCCCTACTCTTGTTCCTTGAGCCTACCCAGTGCTTCCTCTATTTGTTGCTGCAGAGGTGCCAAAGTGGCTCTCTTGTCCTTTGCTCTGCTTCTGAGTGCATTGGCCTCGGTGATAAACCTCAGATTCCTCTTTTCTTCTGCCTCGTCACACAGCCTGTCAGCCTTCTCAATAAGCGTAGATATGTCAGTCTCAATTCTGGCTTTTTTGGCTTTGAGGCAGTAGAGATTAAAAGTGGGCAGCGATCCCAAATGGAGCCAGGTACAAAGTCTTCCTTTCCCCAGTCGTAGTTTTTAGCAATGTCACTGTCTGGGAACATGACTGCAAACACTTTCGAATTATTTTCACAAGATTTGTCACTATAATTGCTGCAGATCACTTTTAAAGTTCACACGATCTTTGCCTTTAATGAGTCCGTCTTCATGTATTGAACTACGTTCATAAAGCCTGACTTCCGGCTGGTTGAAGTCGATGACTGGACAACTGTAGGTGCCCATGCACTGCTAGTACCACTGCCTGAAGTTGATGCTTCACTATCTTGATATTTTAGAAACAGATTCATACCAACAGAAGATGAGAGAGTCTTCGCCAAATCAGCGCGTCTCCTGTTTTTCCGGTGCGACTCCAGCGCTTTGACACCCATCTTTTCAAGCTGGTAACTCTGCTTGCACAGATGGCAGTAAAACATGTGCCGATCTTTTGGATCTCGACGAACCCAGCTCCCAAACTCCTTACTTTCAACCCAAGCATATTGAAAAATGCACTTCCCCATGATACAAGTTGGATCGATGAAAGAACTACGCTACGTCGTAACGAAGACGAAGTGAAATGCCTACTCACGGAAGTTGTCAACACGGTGACTTCCGTTGACAATTTCCGGGTGTTTTGGACGCTAGACGGATTGCTATTTTTTGAAAATAAAAGATAATTTTTTGGGCGGTAGAGGTCCTCCCTTTGATTTTTTTAAATTTAAGGCCTTTTTAGGGGCTTGACCGGTTTTCGTGTATTTTTCAGGACTTTTAGGAGCCCCTAAATGCACTTTCGAAAATTTTGGGTTTTTTAGGGACTTTTAGGGCCGTGTGCGAACCCTGTTCCACTGCATGCAGTGTCTCTAATGACCAGTCTTGAGTGATTGGTTTTGTCCTCATGTCTGTCATTTCTGTGGCTGAAGCCAGTGTAGGATCTTTCTCTCTAAGCAAGTGACAGTGCACACTTCATTGCTTCCACCCTGTAACAATCAGTCTCTTATCAGATCCTCTCTGAGTTGTCCATACTCACATGAAGCAGCCTTCTCCCTCTATTTAATCACAAAGGACTCAATGGGCCCTTCTCGGTCTTGTTTGCAAATGCCAAACATACCTCTCGAAAAATATGTTTTGGGATGGCTTGAAATATTCCTCCAATGCGTCCAGAATAACTTTGGGGTCCTTTCCTTGTTCTTCAGAAAGTCCCAGGTTGTGTTTATATATGTGACGACATTCACTTTTAATCATGTTGCTAACACATAATCCTTGAATTCTGCTCTGAAGTTGGCCCAGTTACTCGCCAAATTACCACCCATCTTCATCTACTCCGGAGGTGGACTGCTCACTGCCATGTTGACGTCATTACTTTAGCCCGTGGCTAATCCCTTCTGCTGCGTCGGTCACTAATTTTCTTTCTTTCTTTTTTCATTTAACATCGTATTAATCCACGTTATTGTCTCTTGTTCGAGCCACTTCTGATGCTATGTACGTGTGTGTGTGTCAATAATGACGATGCGATGCAGCTTTGAATGCTCAGTAGTCATTTTATTTCGTCACAACTCTGCACATAACATTCCCGCGCTTCCGCGTACGCTACTGGAACAAACCATTGAGCATGGCGTGGATACAACCATTCCGAACAATGGGTATACTGGAACGTTGAACTGGTTGCCAGACAACTGCAGGGCACATATAAATAACTATTCGCCCTCATATTCCCCAAAATGGGCAACCTTAGTCTTCAATTAACCTCCTACGCTTGTTTTTGGGATGTGGGAGGAAACCGGAGTACCAGGAGAAAATCCGCAAAGACAGTGGGAGAACATGCAAACTCCATTGTAGTAATTCAGACAGAGTCAAGGGGTTTCACTATACAGAATTTACTCTAATGCTTAGAACACACAACAACATCTTCCCGGTACACTGATATAATTGTAGCTGGCTTTGGCTTTTGTCATTACTACATCTCTCCCCCCCGTTAAGCAAATACTATACCTATAGAATGAACAGAAAACATGAACAGGGAACATCCACCATCCATTTTCTAAGCTGCTTTATCCTCACGGGGGTCGCGGGGAGTGCTGGAGCCTATCCCAGCTGTCAACGGGCAGGAGGCATGGTACACCCTGGACTGGTTGCCAGCCAATCACATAGAGTGTCCAATTAATGTTGCATGTTTTTGGGATGTGTGAGGAAACCGGAGTGCCCGGAGAAAACTCACGCAGGCGCAGGGAGAACATGCAAACTCCACACAGGCGGGTCCGGGATCGAACCGAGGCCTTCAGAACTGTGAGGCCAAGGTTTCCAGCTGATTCACCTTCAACAGTTTTTTTCACACTCATGTATTCAGTAATTCACCTAAAAATAAAGGTCTAATTCATAGGACCTATGTTTTATTTACATATCACACAAATGTAGGTAATTTTTCATATATATTTTTTTTAAATTCTCAAAACAAAAGAAATGAAATAAAGTAGAATTGCACATTTTGTTTGGAATCCGAATGCCTCCGATGTCTGTTTCAAACTGAAACTGCTGTGTGACGTCACGCCAAGACAACACCAGTAAACACAATGGCTTCGTACACAGACAATCATACACGCTGGCAGTGGTATCTCGAGGAAATAGACAGAAGTGATGAAGAAGGTTTTATGGAATGCTGTGTGGAAGAGATAGGAACTGAAGAGGAAGAATTTTCTTATTCTTCCCATCTTTGAAAAATATCCCATGCGGGTGTAATTCAACCATATATAGTGAAGAAAATAGGTATTTGAACACCCTACTATATTGCATGTTCTCCGACTTAGAAAATCATGGAGGGGTCTGAAATATTCATCGTAGGTGCATGTCCACTGTGAGAGAGATAATCGAAAAAGAAAAATCCAGAAATGACAATGAATTCTTTAACAATTTATTTGTGTGATACAGCCGCAAATAAGTATTTGAACACCTGTCTATCAGCTAGAATTCTGACCCTCAAAGACCTGTTAGTCCGCCTTTAAAAGTTCACCTCCACTCCATGTATTATCCTGTATCAGATTCACCTGTGTCAGATCGTTAGCGGCATAAAGACACCTGTCCACCCCAGACAATCAGTAAGACTCAAACTTGTAACATGGCCGAGACCAAAGAGTTGTCCAAAGACACCAGAGACAAAATTGGACAACTCCACACGGCTGGAAAGGGCTACACAGAACTTGCCAAGCAGCTTGGTGAAAAAAGGTCTACTGTTGGAGCAATCATTAGAAAATGGAAGAAGCTGAACATGACGGTCAATCTCAATCGGAGTGGAGCCCCATGCAAGATAGCACCTCGTGGGGTCTCAATGATCCTGAGAAAGGTGAGGAATCAGCCCAGGACGACACGACAGGACTTTGTCAATGACCTGAAATGAGCTGGGACCACCGTTTCCAAGGTGACTCTTGTGAATACACTAAGACGTCATGGTTTGAAATCATGCATGGCACGGAAGGTTCCAATGCTTAAACCAGCACATGTCAAGGCCTGTCTTGAGTTTGCCAATGACCATTTGGAGGATACAGACAAGTCATGGGAGAAAGTTTTTTTGGTCAGATGAGACCAAAATGGAACTTTTTGGTCATAATTCCACTCACCGTGTTTGGAGGAAGACGAATGATGAGTTCCATCCCAGGAACACCATCCCTACTGTGAAGCATGGGGGTGGTACCATCATATTTTGGTTTTTTTTTATGCACATGGGACAGGACGACTGCACTGTATTAAGGAGAGGATGACCGCGGTCATGTATTGTAAGATTTTGGGGAACAACCTCTTACCCTCAGTCAGAGCATTGAAGATGGGCCTTGGCTGGGTCTTTCAACATGAAACTGACCCGAAGCACACAGCCAGGGAAACCTTGAGTGGCTCCGGAAGAAGCATATCAAGGTTCCAGCGTGGCCTAGCCAGTCTCGAGACCTAAACCCAATAGAAAATCTTTGGAGGGAGCTGAAACTGTTAAAGAAATCATTCATATGTTCTCATTTTGTACATACTGTAGTTGGTTTCCACATCACCATCTAGCTTCTACCTTTGAACTCATTGTCTTGAAAACAGATGTCATCAATCAGACAGATGTAATCAATCAGATCTAGTCAATCAAACAGTCACACACACACAGACGCACACAGACACATACACTCATCATGTGATTTATGTGAATAAAAATAAGCTGCAAGGGGACACACGTTGGAGTTGGTTGGAAGCAGGGAGAGGCCCTGTCGCTCCCCTTTGCACCAAGTAAAACTTGAATCCTTGACTGTTCGCCTTTTTTTAATAGTCAGGCTTTTTAAACCTGACAGACACTTTGTGTTTCTCAGCGACAGCCCAGAAACCTGCCTGATCTAGACAACATCTGTGTGGAGGAGTGGGCCAAAAATCGCTCCAGCAGTGTGTGCAAACCTAGTGAACAACTACTGGAAACGCGTGACCTCTGTAATTGCAAACAAAGAATACTGTACCAAATATTAACATTGGATTTCTCAGGTGTTCAAATCTTTATTTGCAGCTGTATCACACAAATAAATTGTTGAAAAAATCATACATTGTGATTTCTGGATTTTTCTTTTTAGATTATCTCTCTCAGAGTGGACATGCACCTACGATAAAAATTTCAGACCCCTCCATGATTTCTAAGTAAGAGAACTTGTGGGACAACTTGCAATATAGCAGGGTGTTCAAATACTTATTTTCTTCACTGTAGCAAGTGTCATGATCCAGCCGCTTCAGCACGAGCTGTGCGGGTGCCCGCGCGGCTGCGCTAATTGGGAGGCGCACACCTGCGACTCATGCGGGCGGATCATCCTCTGTGTATATATAGGACCCGGTGACGACTGGTCCTCTGCCAGTTCGTTGAGCTTTATGTCCCGTTCCAGCACTCTCGTATCCCTGATTGAACCTGTGTGTACCGACCTTCGTCCGTTCTCCGACCAACCCCGTAAGCCTGACTCCTTGATACTTCTGCCTGCGTTGATTGTTTCCCCGTGTACCGACTCCTGCCTGTCCGCTCATCTGCTCTCTCGCCCGACGTCACAACTACCGCTGCTGCACCGGACTGCCTGCTCGATCCCCGATCTCTGCATACAATAAATGTGTCTCTTCTTGAACTACCTTGTGTCTTCCGAGTTCCTGCATTTGGGTCCTACCTCTCGTTCCGATGCGACGTGACAGCAGGGTGTTCAAATACTCATTTTCTTCACTGTATGTCATAGACCTCCCATCATGTTTGACAGCAAGTCATCAATAATTTTTGCATCAAAGCCATATCTGATGTTGTCAGCAATATATCAATTTTTGATCGAAGCAGCGCTTTCTTATTCTCTAGTTCAACTCTGATTCAACTTATCTGTAACAACGCTAATTGCCATCCATCCATTTGTCAGTCAAGAGTCATTAGAAAAGTGTACTGAGAATATTGTGTTTGTTTATGCTGAGGTACATCTTGTACTGTGTTGTCGTCAATTCTTCTGATTCAAGACAAATACTGTACCCCATTATGTCAATATTAATATATTCACAGGTACACAAATCATTCCTGGAGATTTTAGCAGGGAAGATGACAGAGACAAGTATTATAGAAAACGCTTTATTCTACAAACGTGTAAGAACTATTCTCAAAGGCACAAAACATAAGTGGGACTGGAAGATAGAAAAAAATCCAAAAGGAATAAAATGTGAAAGTATTTTGATTTTAAAAATTACAATTGAGGAGCCGGCATGTTTGAGCCGCTGGAGTTCACAGTTCTGAGGTTCCAGGTTCAATGCCAAACCCGTCTGTATGGAGTTTGCAATTCTCTCTGTGCCTGTGTGCATTTTCTCCGAGTACTCCGGGTTTCTCCCACATCCCAAAACATGCAACATTAATTGGACACTCTACATTGGCCCTATGTTTGATTGTGGCTGTTTGTCTCAATGTGCCCTGCGATTGGCTGGTAACCAGTTCAGGGTCCAGCCTGTTGACAGCTGAGATAGGCTCCAGCATTCCCTGTGACCTTTGTGAGGACAAGCAGCTAAAAAGATGGATGGATGGATGGATGGATAAAATTGAGAGATACATTATAAAACCATTGCTGCCAAGGCATTTTTAAAGTTGTCTGACAAAACAAAAATAAGATTTGGAGCATAAAAGTTTTGGGTGAAGATGAGAAGCATACAAAACATGTATTCTGACTTGAGCTCATCAACAGTAAGTAGGAAAAGTGCACAAGGGGGGAAAAACATTTTGTATAATTTTATAACCTATTCCATAGAAACAGAATTCCCCCACCCCACTCACCCCACACACACAGAAAGTATAGAGCTATGAAAAAAGATTTTTTTTTCTTGCCAGCATTGGCATCATTGGGTGGGGTGGATCTGAAGATGTCTTTGACTCCTCTTTTGGCCTAAAGGACCAGTTGGTGAAATGATTTAAACTACTTCCAGGATACTTTGTGAGTCAAATGTTATCTCACTTTGATGTGTCCATTTTTTCCTCCTCTAGTGCCTTTTTTCATCTTTTACTTCTGTAAAAAAAGATATAAAAGTCAATCGCCATTGCAGCACCAATAAAAACAGCCATGTTCACATATGCTATTGTTGTGAAATACTGTATTGAATTATTGGTTCATATTGATGCCACAGTAACTTGTGTATTGTGCATTACCAAGTAAGGAATGCAGCAAAACTACTGCTTTTTATTTTGTAGTGGATAAGTGATAGCTAAATTTCTGAGAATTGCCATACAAAACTAACACCCGACTTTGACGGACTGACAAAAAACGTAGTCAACAAAATAACACTGTTTCTATTAAAATCTAAGTATTAAAACGACAATGTCTTGTTTTTTTTTTTTTTCTCTTGCTCAGCACCTGCTGCTCATGTCGCAGCAGCGCCTGACTCCCAGCCACCTCTTGCTCCTGTCTCGGCGGGACCTGAACCCAAGCTGCATTGCTCGTGTATTGGCAGAACCTACTGACTCCCAGCTGCCTCATGCTCATGTCTCGGTGGCACCTGACGCCCAGCCGCCTCTTGTTTATGTCATGAAGGCGCCTGACCCCTCGCCGACACTTGCCCCTGCATCGGGGGCGCCTGAACCCCAGCTGCCTCTTGCTCACGTTTCAGTGTAACCTACTGACCCCCAGCCTACTCATGCTCCTGTCTCAGCACCACCGGAACCCCAGCTGCCTCTTCCTCATGTATTGGGGGAACCAAATGACTCCCAGCCGCATGATGCTGATATCTCAGCAGCGCCTAACGTCCAAAGCCCTCTTGCTCATGTCTCAGTAGCGCCTGACCCCCATCTCCCTTCTGCTCATGTTGCGGCGGGACCGGTCACACAGCTGCTTCTTTCTAACGTCTCGAAGGCACCTGAACCCCATCCGCCTCCTGCTCAAGTCTCAGCGGCACCTACTGACTCACAGCCGCCTCATCGTCATGTCTCGATGCCACCTATCGACTCCCAGTTGCCTCTTGCTCATGTCTCAGCAGCACCTGAATCCCAGCCGCCTCATGCTAATGTTTCGGTGGCGCCTGACGCTCAGGCGACACTTGCTCCTGTCTCGGCGGAACTAGTGACTCCCAGCCACCTCTTGCTCATGTTGCAGCGGTGCCTGACGCCAAGCTGCTGCTTGCCCCTGTTTCGGGGGCACCTGAATGCCAGCCGCCTTTTGCTCATGTTGTGGCAGTGCCTGACCCCCAGGCGCCACTTCCTCCTGTGTCGGCAGCGGCTGACTCTCAGCTGCCTCATGCTCTTGTCACGGGGCATCTACTGACTGAGCGCCGAACGCACAAGCCCGTCTTGGTCATGTCCGGAGCACCTCACCCACAGCAGCCTCTTGGCCATTTTGTGGTGTGGCGGTCCACAGCCGCCACTTGCTCATGTCCCAAACGCCCCTGAACCCCAGCCTCCTCTCGCTCATGCTGGTGTCACGGTGGCATCTACTGATTCCGTGCCATTTCATGGTCATGTGTCAGCGGCACCTGATACCCAGCTGCCTCTTGTTCATGTCACAGTGGCGCCTTGTCCCGAGCCACCTCTTACTCCTGTTTCCGTGGCACCTGAACCCTAGTCGCCTCTTGCTCATGTATCAGCGGACCCTACTGACTCCCAGCAGCCTCATGCTCATGTCTTGGCAGCACCTGAACCCCAGCCACGTCTTGCTTATGTATCGGCGGAACCGTAGAACTGGAGTTGTTCACCAGATTTGCACACACTACAGGAGGGATTTTCCTCCACACAAATGTGTCATGATCCTGCCGCTCCAGCCCGGGCTGTGCGGGTGCCCGCACGCTCGTGCTAATTGGGAGGCACACACCTGCACCTCATGCGGGCTGATTATCCCGTGTATATATAGGACCCCGATGACAACTGGTGCTCCGCCAGATCGTTTAGGTTCATGTCCCGTTCCAGCACTCTAGTATACCTGATCGTCAACCCGTGTGTACCAACCTTCGCCTGTTCTCCGACCGACCCCGTAAGCCTGACTCCCTGGACATTTCTGCCTTCCTTGATCGATCTCTCGTGTACCGACTCCTGCCTGCCCGCTCACCTGCTCTCTTCGCCCGACGTCCCAACTACCGCTGCTGCACCTGACTGCCTGCCCGATCCCCGACCTTCAAATAATAAACATTTTTCCCCAAACTACCTTGCATCTGACGAATCCTGCATTTGGGTCCTACCTTCGTTCCGATGGGTCGTGACAGAACGATCTGGCCAAAACAGGACCCAGCGGGAAAGACCCGGCGTCGGTGGGACCGACGCAAGGTAGACCGACTGCCGGAGGACCAAGCCTGTCCGATCCGGGTAGGCTCCATGAGGTCCTCCACTTCCGTGTCATATGCTCCGCCGGCGAGCTATGAATACGTCCCGACCACGACCCGTCCGGCACCGCATATTCTTCTGGATTCTGACTTTTCGGACTATGAGGAGGACCTTGATTTGTATGACCGGCTGCCTGAGTACGACTCTGATTATTTTGATTACGAATCTCTTTGCCCGTTCTTCAATCCCGGCCAGTTTGTTTCACCTCCCCGCGTTTCCAGCACCCAATCGTCTTCGCCCGGTAGGTCCGAGTACACCAACCCGTTTGTGGGAACCCGGTTGGCCATCTACCCGGGACCTCCGCGTGGCGGCCAGAAGAGACGCCTCCCTTGTGCCTCCCGCTGCGCGGCAACTAAGACACCGTCCTCCCACTCCTCACCGGCAACGGTGAAACCGGCAGACCCGCAGCTGGTGGCGAAGCTTCCAACCCAGAGGGAGGAGGAGCCGCCCAATCACGAAGTGTTCTGCCGCGAAATCCGGGTGGAGATAGAGCGGCAGAGCGCCGAATTGGCGGCTCTCACGGCCCAGGTTCAGCAAGGATTGAAGAACCGGCCGAGCTACACTGACGTCGCAACTGCGACGGACTCGCTGCTGACGCAGATTCACGTTGCAGTGGGAACGGGTCCGCCACCTCGACACATCCACGTCGCAGTTTCGACGGACTCGTTACGGACTCATGAGACAGTTGGAACTGAGCAGCTCCCGAGACACGCCCACGTGTCAGTTTCAACTGACTCTCTGCCTACTCTCGTTCACGTCGCCGTGGAAATGGATCCGTCTCCTCGCCATTCCCACATAGCTATGGAAACTGCTCCGCCTCCTCGCCATTCCCACGTCGAAGTTTTGGCTGTTCCGAACAGAGCTCAAGTGGCAGTGGAGACCGATCCGCTGCCGCCTCACGTTGCTGTCTAGGCGGTGGCGACGTTTTTGCAGCCGCTTCTCGTCCGTGCCCAGGAGTACCTCCTCCTGACCTATCCACCCGGACGCCTCGCGTTTGGTGGCCTGGATGGCCACCAGACTGGGTTGGGACAGCTTTTTGGGCTGTCGCTGAGAAACACAGAGTTTCAGCTCCCTCCAAAGGTTTTCTATTGGGGTTTTCTGTTGGAGACTGGGCAGGCCACGCCAGAAGCTTGATATGCCTCCTACGGAGCCACTCCTTGGTTTTCCTGGCTATGTGCTTCGGGTCATTGTCAAGTTGAAAGACCCAGCCACGACCCATCTTCAATGCTCTGACTGAGGGAAAGAGGTTGTTCCCCAAAATCTCACAATACATGGCCGCGGTCATCCTCTCCTTAATACAGTGCAGCAGTCCTGTCCCATGTGCAGAAAACCACCCCAAAGCATGATGCTACGACCTTCATGCTTCACAGTAGGGATGGTGTTCTTGGGATGGAACTCATCATTCATCTTCTTCCAAACACGGTTAGTGGAATTATGACCAAAAAGTTCCATTTTGGTCTCATCTGACCAAAAAACTTTCTCCCATGACTTGTCTGTATCCTCCAAATGGTCATTGGCAAACTCAAGACAGGCCTTGACATGTGCTGGTTTGAGCATTGGAACCTTCCGTGCCATGCATGATTTCAAACCATGACGTCTTAGTGTATTCACAAGAGTCACCTTGGAAACGGTGGTCCCAGCTCATTTCGGGTCATTGACCAAGTCCTGTCGTGTCGTCCTGGGCTGATTCCTCACCTTTCTCAGGATCATTGAGACCCCACGAGGTGCTATCTTGCATGGGGCTCCACTCCGATTGAGATTGACCGTCATGTTCAGCTTCTTCCATTTTCTAATGATTGCTCCAACAGTAGACCTTTTTTCACCAAGCTGCTTGGCAAGTTCTGTGTAGCCCTTTCCAGCCGTGTGGAGTTGTCCAATTTTGTCTCTGGTGTCTTTGGACAACTCTTTGGTCTCGGCCATGTTACAAGTTTGAGTCTTACTGATTGTCTGGGGTGGACAGGTGTCTTTATGCCGCTAACGATCTGACACAGGTGAATCTGATATAGGATAATACATGGAGTGGAGGTGAACTTTTAAAGGCGGACCAACAGGTCTTTGAGGGTCAGAATTCTAGCTGATAGACAGGTGTTCAAATACTTATTTGCGGCTGTATCACACAAATAAATTGTTAAAAAATCACACATTGTGATTTCTGGATTTTTCTTTTTAGATTATCTCTCTCACAGTGGACATGCACCTACAATGAAAATCTCAGACCCCACCATGATTTCTCAGTGGGAGAACTTGCAATATAGCAGGGTGTTCAAATACTTATTTTCTTCACTGTAAGTCATTAAATTATTTATCAGTGAACCACTATTTTCTGCCTTGTTCCGTGGTTGAGACACGCCCTTATATCCTTCAGGTGAATCTGTATTAGTATTTGTAATAGTAATACAATAATAATAATAATAGTAATCGCACAACCCATACCTTTAAACTGTTCCCTTTGCACAATCGTTATTACACAGGTCTATAAGAGTGAGAGAGAGTGGGGTGGAGGGGGAAGTGTGAGGCTACAGGGAGAAGAGATAGCAAGGGTGGATGACTTCAAATACTTGGGGTCAACAATCTAGAGCAATAGTGAGTCTGGTAAAGAAGTGAAGAAAGAGGTCCAAGCAGGTTGGAACAGCTGGCGGAAGGTGTCTGGTGTGTTATGTGACAGAAGAGTCTCTGCTGGGACAAAGGGCAAAGTTTACAAAACAGTGGTGAGGCTGGCCATGATGTACAGATTAGAAACGGTACCACTGAAGAAACAACTCGAAGTAGAACTCGAGGTAGCAGAAATGAAGATGTCAACAAGGTTCTCTCTCGGAGTGAGCAGGTTGGATAGGATTAGAAATGAGCTCATTAGAGGGACAGCCAAAGCTGGATGTTTTGGAGACAAGATTCGAGAGAGCAGACTTCGATGGTTTGGACATGTTCAGAGGCGAGAGAGTGAGTATATTGGTAGAAGGATGCTGAGGATGGAGCTGCCAGGCAAAAGAGCGAGAGGAAGACCAAAGAGAAGGTTTATGGATGTGGTGAGGGAAGACATGAGGGCAGTTGGGGTTAGAGAGGAAGATGCAGGAGATAGGCTAAGATGGCAAAAGATGACACGCTGTGGCGACCCCTAACGGGACAAGCCGAAAGGAAAAGAAGAAGAAGATAATGGGAACTGTGATTGGGTCAGGACACGCTGTTTCAGCTTAACATCTTGCACACCTCCAATTGAATGCCTCTATTTCTTTGTTCTCATTCGCTTGTTTTTCTATGTTCTGAATGTCATACCAGGGCGGCCCCAAATGTCAGAGACAAATTTCTTGTGTGCTGTTACACACTTGGCCGATAAAGCTGATTCTGATTCTGAACTATCAAAGAACAACATGACACAGGAGCCTTATATGCATGGCACAATGAATCCAAACAAGGTGGAGGTTGGGAGGCTGCTCCCAGAAGCAGATGCGTGCGAGGCATGACCCCGCCCCTGACAGGTCTGGCACAAGCCATTCAAAAAGACTTCATGACCACAGATGTAAAGGCAACAGGCCTGTAATCATTCAGGTTTCTTTGGACTGTCATGAGCAAGGCTAGACCACGGCCAAGAGGGCCGTGGCCTGGCCACCGCTCCGAGCGGTTTTACCTCTGACACCTGTCACCGGTCACAGATTTGTCACATGAGGCACTGTGATGAGACAATGTATTTCAGTTGGAGTTTTGTTACTGGTTTTTGCCAGTTCGTTGAGTATGCTTTCCCACATTCCACTGCGCCATTATAGTCCAGTCACGCTTTTGGTTATGATCTTTAGTTGGCTCATAGTTATCGGACATTGTGTGTTGTGTTTTGGATCCTGACATCTTGGACTGTGTTGTCGTGTACAACTTTCGTTTATAATAAAACCCACTGATCATCATGTCCTCGTCTTGGAGTCCTGCATTTGGGTCCGCCCATGCACCATTGGTTGGTGACAGGGAACAGGAGTGTTAGAAGCAGGTAAAAAGCGTGACTTGTGCCGTCTTTGACCATTTCTAAAAGTTTTACTTTTTTGCTGATCGTCATTATGTTCCGCTTCCTCTTCATCATCATCACCACTCCGTTTTTCTGCAATCTGCTTTCCACAAAGCAATGCAGCTCCCATTTCAAACAATTCTCTCATTTCGCATCATCCTCGTTGGCTTGGTTGCTTCGGAGGAAGCTTAACATCAGCACAGCGCTTTGGTGGCATTGTGAACTAGAGGTTATTGCACACACAATCAACAGAGTGGAGACACACTAACCCTTCATTCTATCGCTTTTGCATACACAAATGTTCGTACGACTGTTAAAAGTTCCGCATGATAACTAAAAAGACTTTGGAAATTTATCAGAGCTCATTAGATGTTGTTTCAAGAACCATTACGACAAAAAGTGTGTTTTGATCTACAATATCGACCCATATGCCTTGGAGAAATAAAAATGGAGCAAGAATTTGGAACTGGGAGCATCGGTAACCAATCCAGACATCGTCAAGTATCTCCTCTTCTCAACAAGCACTTATACAATGGACCAACTAAAAAATTAAAAAGGTCATCAATGGCTGGGTTCGTGATGTGGCGGTATCCATTGTAAGCAACTTGTGTCTCCACACTGCTAAGGTTGGTGTAGGGCACAATGCAATTTAAATATGTAGGCTGAGGGTACTTAATTTCTGAGTGAATGCAATTGAAAGTATTCATTTGCGTGATTACAATCAGCGTTGTGTTAAATTATGTTGATTATACCAAAGAAAGAGGTGTAATTATTATTTTCATTTTTGTTACCGAGAGAGACAGAGAGAGGTTCGACAAGGACGAGTCCCAAGTGGAGTCCGTACCTCTTTCTCCACTTCCACGGCTACATTTTTAACTCAACTCATGAAACAGCTAGCGGTGCGGTACCTCATTTTTGTTATATAAATTTTATATTTTATTATAATAAAACAGAAAAATACAGATTTTGGAGATATGTATTTCATTCACGTACGAGTATTATGTAGGCCCTTGGCCCTAAAGAATATTTCTCCTTCACAGAACTTAGTTATTGCTAAGTAGGTGTGAAATTCTAAAAGGTATCTAATACTTACCAAGAACAAAATGCTCTGAGCAAACTCGGACATAAGGGAATGACTTGGCTCCTAGATCGGCTCTGCTGATACGAAACAGCCACAGTTGTCACCGTTTGGTTAATAACTGCTCCGTTTTCTCGCACTGGTTCTTGATGATAGTTGACAGTCGAAAGAAAGATGCTTTACAACGCCCACTTTCGTTTGAGCAACCGATAACATAGCAGTGCGCCCCTATTCATACGCCTTTCTGAAATGATTCCTACTTAGTTACTTAGGTACTTGTGTTTGACCTCTACCTGGAATAAAACCACTTTCAACATCATGTCACTGCCTCGGAGTCCTGCATTTGAGTCACACCCCCAAAATGAACTGGTCAGACATGGACCCAGGGGCCTTTTGCCCAGTGAATGATTCCTTTTGAGCACAGCAAAACAAAGAACTTACTACTCTCTGTCTCCAAACTGGAGAGCAGCAGCCCCTTCAGCTTCGCAGTTTGTGTTTCTCGTGGACCTGGCTCAGGAGCGGAGCTGAATCAACCGGCCACCGCCTCTTGTTTTTCTTCCAGCAGCGCCTGGCCCGTGGCATCCACCTCTCGCTGCTGTTTTGTTAGCGCCTGGCCCGCGCCGACCAATCTTCACCCGGGTTCTCAGCCGGACGTGTTAACCAGAGGCCGTCGCAACCTACATCCGGCGGGGGCTTTCCAGCAGCGGCACGTGACTTACTGCTGCCACCTCTTGATTCTGTTTTGGCGGCTTCCAATCTGCAGCCACTGACCCTCTCTTGCTTCAGCGTCAACGTCCAGCCTGGAGCATTCACTATGAGCCCTGGATCCGGCAGCGCCCGGCGCATGACACCCACTACATGCTCATGTCTCATCGGCCCCTGGCCTGTGCTGTCCATCTCGTGCTCACATCTTGGTGGAGCCTAACCCCAAGCCACCTTTCACTCATGTCTTGGCGGAGCCTGACCAGAAGCAGGCGCTTGCTCATGTCCCAGCAGAGTCTGACCCCCCTCTTGCTCCCCTCTTGCTCCTGGCTCAACAGAGCCAGAACCCCATCCGCCTCTTACTCATGCCTCGGTGGAGCCTGACGCCTTGCCGCCTCTTGCTCGTGCCTTGGCGGAGCTTGACCACCAGAAGCCTCTTGACCATAACTCGGCGGTGCTTGACCAGCAGCAGCCTCCTCCTGTTGACCACGCCTCAACAGTTCTCGACCAACAGCAGCCACGCCTGTCATTCCTGCCTTGGTGGTGCTTCTTCCGCAGCTGTCACTTGCTCCTATTTGGTTCCTGCTTTCCCATTGAGACCCTCCTTGGTGTCTTATCCAACCTCCTGAACTACTCAGCCAACCTCTTAGCTTTTGGGACTGCCACCAGACAGGGCTCATGCTGAATCCTGAGTTGGGAGTGTTGTTTAGGTGTGCCTGGACACTGTTTGTATCCAGAGGTCTCTGCAAAAGTTCCTCAGTGAATGACAATTACTCCTGATGGACCATCAGCTCTGAAGTGATGGATGGTACACAAGAAGAGGCCTCTGCTTGTTTAGAAATTTGCAGTAATTTATTGATAAGCCTCTTCCAAATTAAGTGATCACTTCCTTCTACAGTGTATAACACAAGACTTGTTTTTGTAATAACTGTCGCAGGTGTCCACCTAACACCACTTATGTAGTTTCTGGCTATGGTCAGCTGTGAATGACCTAAGCTTTGCCCTTGCCCAGTTTCTAACTTGAGCTTCCTTTGAAGGCGCTTAATTTCTTTGTTTTTTTTTTCAGGTCTCAGGATATCAAGTCAAGTCTGGAGCGTTTTCTTGAACGTAAGACAACAGAAAAAAACTGAGGCATCGGTTAGGGACTGTGAGCTTTGTGCAGATTTTAGTGCTTGCTTTGTACTTTTTACAAATCTTTCTGAAAGTCTATTTGGAGCAGAATGATAAGGCACAGATTTTAATGTGCTGAATACCATTTTCTTCCATGAATATTCTGAAATCTTCTGACACAAACTGTGGACCATTATCACGAACTAGTTGTTAAGGTAGGCCGTATTGGCTGAAAATGGACCTGAGCTCTTCACTGGGTCTCTCTGCAGAGGTGCTCTTCAAGAGAGATACTTCTGGCCATTTACTATGAGCATCAACTACCTCAAAGAAAATCTGGGTTTCCATGGTCCTGCAAAATTGGTATGCACTCTTTGCCATTGTTCCTCGGGCCAGCTCCATGGATGTAAGTGAGCCAGTTGAAGACGTTTTCTCACTTTTTGGCAGTCAGTGCACAACCTAGCTTTCTCTTCTGTGGCTTCATTCAGGCCAGGCCATCATAAATAACTCTGGACGATTTCTTTCATTCGCACATTTCAGGTCTATCAAACCATCACACCTTTATGACAAACCTTAAAAAACAGAGACTTGAAGTTTAGCAAAGTTATGTTTTTTCTCACAAGGAGAATGAAGGAAATTGTAACCAGTTACAGTCTCAGAACAGTTCTGAAAACACTATGCTCACCTTCTCATTTTATGATGTAGCGCCTCTCTAGTATAAAATACTTCTGACGAGGTCACCACCTGAAGTCTTTCCTCACTCCAAAGTGGGAAACTAATAAATTAACTCAATGGTAATTACTCTAAATTTGTATTACGGCTTTACTCTTTACTTGTGAATTTAATTCTCTATGAAAAAGTCTCTGAAATAAGGTTTCCCCTTATGAGTTAATATTGTCCTAATTTAAATAATCAAGCTACCAAATGAACTCACCACTATTTTAACTGTATTGCAGATAGTCAAATGATACACCTGGTTATGTAACAAAAAGTGTGAACATTTGATAACAAAATAAAGGATGGAATATCAAACATGTATACACAACAGTCAAATAAACAAAGTCAATATAACAGGTACACAATGCACACATGTTAAGATAAGGACCCAAACAAATGTGAGTATAGCCGGCAAGCAAACTAAATTCCAACTCCAATGTCACTGTGATGCTTCACAAGGCAGGAATGAAGAAAGGTGAAGGTGGTTTTTCCTCTGTCCGGCGTTCTCACGGTCCTCGTCCCTTTTTGTTCGTTGAAGTCCAGACACAGGCCTCGCTATCTGCATCAGCTTGACGCTAGCGTCCTAATCTTCTTCCACGTGGTCCAACACACAGGCCTTGCTAGCTAGCGTTAGCTGGTTGCTAGCGCCCAAGCCAAGTCCCATGCATGCACTTAGCTCCCGTGGTAGCGGCTAACTCCACCACGTTACGGCGTGATTTGAGTACTTCACTCAAACGACACACTATCCCAGTTGAACTTTCAACGGTCCTTGTCGAACACACAACTTTTGATAAATGTCCACCTTTCACTTTCTTTGTCCTCAAAACAACCACTTGTACCTTCCACTCATCTTGTCTTTCTCTCTCTCTCTCTCTCTCTCTCTCTCTCTCTCTCTTTTCCCTGCGTCTCCTCAACACGTCACTTCCCGTCCTTCTTAAACAATGGTTACAACAATAAAATGACTAACAAGTATTTCTTTTTCACAAATGAATGAAACACATTTAAATACAAATCCCTCCAAAAGAAAATAAAGTCAGCACACACAGTTTAACATATATTCCACCACATTACATAAAGAGAACTTATAACCTAATTGCTACTCTAATATCCTGAAATTTTACCTGTACCAACTTTTAACCGGGTTACAATTACTTTAGGGAGTGTTTGAATATCGAGCTAACTGGTCTATAGATGATGCCATCAACATAGGTCTGCACTGCATCCTTGAACATCTTGACAGTGAGGATCCTGTTCGTGGACTTCAGCTCTGCATTTAACACCATCGTCCCTGAACTCCTCTCCTCTAAACTTCTCAGTGTCTCACCTGCCATCTCCCAGTGGATCTACAACTTTCTGATGGGCAGGACACAGCAGATGAGGCTGGGGGATACCACCTCATCCACGCACACCATCATCACTGGGGCACCCCAAGGTTGTGTCCTCTCCTCTCTGCTCTTCTCTTTTTGAGAAGTAGGTCAAGTCAGTCGCCAGAACTTCAGCAGCAGGACACACACCACAGCCTGAAGGACATCAATGCCCCTGTCCCAGTGGAGCAGGGCACAGGAGAGCATATCCCGGGGCGTAGGCCATTGACCAAATGGCCAAAGGCCTGCGACAAGACTTCATGGAAAAATGTCAACATGGATCTCTGCAGAATTTTGTCAGGGATCAGAGGTACCAGTACAAAGAAGCTGGAAAGGTTGGGTAACCTCATTTATAAGTATGGGGCGGAACAATTTGGAGTGGTGGAAGGCATGCGGGCTGTCCCAGCTTTCCCCAAAATGTCCAGAAGGCAGAAAGAGATATTGATGAGGGTTGTGTGTCAGAAGTAGGAGATACTAACTGCCTGGTGTAGAGCTGGAGGAATTCTTATCCCAAAGGAGAAGGACTCATCAGAGATTTGGCGGGTCAGGCAGATCAGCCTTGTAAATATTGAACGGAAAATTTTCTTCAACGTGCTTGCTCATTGGCGAGGAGAATACCTGCGAGGTAACAACCTGATTGACACATCAATCCAGAAAGCAGGAATACCTGGCTTCTCCAGATGTATAGAACACACTACCGTCATCTGGCATCAGATCCAGGTTGCCAAAGAAGACGGAAGAGCCCTTCATGTGGCGTTCCTGGACCTAGCAAATCCCTTTGGCTCAGTCTCTCATAACCTTCTGTGGACACCACTAGACTATTTCAAGGTCCCAGCGGCACTTACATCCATGGTTAGAACCTACTTCAAGGATATCCACTGTACGTTACAACAGCAGGGTATACCACAGCAGGGCAGAACCTGGAAGTGGGAATCATGGATGGCTGTACCATCTCCCCGCTGCTATTCACCCTGGCCATGGAGGTCATCCTCCAGGCCTCTCACTGTTTGGTTAGTGGGCAGCAAATAAGACCTGGAGTGAGGCTGCCTCCAATCAGAGACCTACATGGATGACCTCACCACACTTACCACAACCAAAGCCTGCACTGCACGATTGTTACAAAAGATCCAGGAAAACATTGAGCTGGCTCACGTGAAGATCAATCCAAGTAAATCTAGAAGCATCTCCATCATCATGGGAAAACTGTCAAACGACAGCTTTCACATTGGTGAGGAACCAATTCCAAATGTCTCCAGGAAGCCTGTGAAGAAATTTGGCTGGTGATATTATGCCTCTCTTAAGGACAAAGAGGAAGTAAAGCAGCTCAGAAAGGAGGTGACCAGTGGCTGTCAGGGGCATGTCCAAGCTACTGTCCTAGGTGGTGCTTCCTATGAAGGGAATGGGTAAAACACTGCCCTGGGCGGTACCACCTCTGACAGCTGTCACGCAGCTGCTGTACATTGGACACTAATTAGACCAGGCATTTAAGTTGTGAATGTGTCATCGGCATTTGCCAGTCTGTTGCGTTTACATGACTGCATTTTGGGATACTCCGCTACTGTGTTTAAGTTCGCAAGTGTTGTGTAGAGCATCCCCTTGTCACAGCATATCTGTGCCTCCTTAGTATTGTTACGTTTTTGTTCGCGTGTCAAGTGTTACGTCATAGTCATCGGACCTTGCTTCATGTTTATGGATCTTGCCTATAGCCTAGCGTTTTCGTGCTTCTCCCTATTTTGGAATGGTTATTGGTATTCAACCTTAACATCATGCCCTTGTCTCAGAGTCCTCCATTTGGGTCCAGCCCCGTGCCTCGTAGACGTGACAGAGGCCTGGAAAGAATCAACAAAATCCCGGTTTCTGGGAAGTTGAAGCTCTTATGCTTGCAGTATGGATTACTTCCTCGACTCCTTTGGCCACAAACACTCTGAGATCCCACTCTCAAAGGTAGAAAAGATGGAGGGACTGGTCAGCTCGTTTGTGAAGAAGTAGCTTGGCCTTCCCAGGTGCCTCAGCAGCATTGGACTCTATGGTAAATGGATGTTACACCTACCCATTTCCAGCCTGGCAGAGGAGTACAAATGCGCTAAAGTAAGACTGGAAATGATGATACTGGATTACAGCAATCCGGTTGTAGCCCAGACTGCCCCTATTCAAGTAGTGGCCTCCGCTGGCTGCAACTAAACTGGCAAAGGCAGTACTCAGACACAAGGACATTGTTGCCCGAGTGCAGGAGGGGAGGAGCGGCATTGGGCTTGGGGCCAGTAGACCAATATGGAGCAAAGCCACTGAGCGGCGCAAGCTGGTGGTCCAGGAGGTACGTTGGAAAGAGAAAGCAAAAAGGTGGGCCCAAGCTTTGTCGCAGGCCAAGCAAGGGCACTGGTTGCCCTGGGAAGGAGTTGAGGCAAGGAAGATCAACTGGAAAGAACTGTGGAAGATGGAGGCATTCAGGGCAAGCTTTACCATCAGAGCCGTATATGACGTGTTGCCATGTCCCATGAACCTAAACCACCGGTATGCCAAAGATCCCAAGCAACACATACATACTGGTTGGTTGCAAGACCACCCTTACTGGAGGTCGTTTCACCTGGGAGCACAACCAAGTGATGAAGTGTCTCGCTGGTGTTCTGGAGAACCAGCAGATGAGGGTGAACGCGCTTCGACCCTTGTCAGCCAAGTGGCAGCCAAGGCCGTTTGTTGAGGAGGGGGAGAATCATTTTCACATCCTGCTGGTCCAATCAGCATTAGTATTTGTAATATACACTGGAGACTATTGCATGATTCCACACTTTAAACTGCTCTCTTTGCACAATTGTCATTGCACTGGCCTACAGTACAACGGGAACCGTGAACGGGTAAGGGAATTCTCTTTACTGCTCTGTATGAAGAAGACTCTGCATCTTGCACATATTACTCTTTTAAGGAATAGTTCCCATCAACTTAATGCCTCTTGTTTGTTTGTTCTTTCAATCAAATGAATCAAATGAAAAGCCTTTAATGTCAATGTCAAATGACGAGTGCTTCTGCACAAGGTGCGTGCGCGAATAAGATAAAAATAAGATAAAAATAGAAGAACATCTTAGGTAAAAGTGACAGATAAAAGACGTACATCAAGGCACAGTTATTGATGAAATAAAAAAATAAACAAACGAACAAACAAATAAATAAATAAATACTTGCATAGAGTGTATTTTTCAGTCTTATACTCCCTGTCCAGGCCTTGGCAAGATTATTAAAACCAAGAAGAGCAAACAAACAAAAGTAATATTCCACTACAGTACTGTTATGTTCAGTGGTTTTGAGTTCAAGGAGTTGATGGGACTGGAGAAAAAGCTGTCTTTGAATCTGGTTGTCCATGTTTTGTGGGACCTGCAGCACCTGCCAGAGGGCAGCAGGTTAAACAGGGGGTGACCAGGATGTGAAGAGTCCTATGTTAGTGGCTCTGCTGTGGTAGCAGGAGTTGGCAATGTCCTCTAGGAAGGGCAGGCAGCAACCAGTGATCTTCTGGGCACTGTTGATCAGTCTTTGCAAAGGTTTACTGTTCACTGCTGTACATCCAGCATACCACTGTGATGCAGTATGTCTAGTTTCAACCATCGAGACCTTCAAGTTCTTGAGAATTACAGTTTCAGAGGACCTAACGTGGAAGACGAACATCAACTCCATCCTCAAAAAAGCGGAGCAAAGGATGTACTTCTCTTGAATTCTGAGGAAGCACGGCCTGTCACAAGAGCAGCTGAGACAGTTCTACACAACAGTTATCCAATCAGTAGTATGTACCTCCATCATAGTCTGGTTTGGGGCCACCACAAAAAAGGACAAACTCTGACTCCAACAGACAAACAAAACCACTGAATGGATCGTCAGCACCACACTACCCAGTATTGAGGAGTTGCATGCAATGCAAACTAGGTCCAGAGAGGCAGGATCCTTTCGGATTCTCCACATCCTGGCCAACAGCTCTTCCAGTTCCTTCTGTCAGGAAAGCGCTACAGATCAATGAAAGTCAAAAGTAGCAGGCATTCAAACAGTTTTTTCGCTCTGGAAATTAAGTCATTAAATTCTTAATCAGCAAACCTACTATTTTTCTGCCTTGTGCCATGTTAGGACATTCACTCACATCATGCTAGTCCAATCAGTATTAGTATATATATATATATTATATATTGTGTAGCCTGTATGATTACTCACTTCAAACTTTTCCCTTTGCATAATTGACATTGCACTGGTCTATAAAGGGAGCGGCAAACGGGTAAAGGCCCTCTGTACAAGCTTAACACAATGTGGGACGTTAACACACTTAGCTCTTACCTATTCTAAAAGAAGAAGATTTTACATCTTGCATGACTCTTATAAAGAATAGTTCCTATAAACAGAAATAACTCTTGTTCTTTGTTCTTGTTGCTATGTTGTTCTTTGTTCTTTGTTCTGAAGGAATGTGGTACCCGGGCAGCATCGACTGCCGGAAACAAAAACTCTTGTGTGTTTTTACACACTTGGCCAGTAAAGCTGATTCTGATTCTGATTCTGAGGATGGTCTCCACTGTGGTTCTGTAGAGAGCCACCAGTAGCTTAACTTCCAAGTTGTTCTTCCTGACCACTCTCAGGAAGTGTCAAAACCAGAACTCTAGTGTGGACCCAAATGCAGGACTCGGTAGACAGGGAGGCAGTTAAATGAAGGTCTTTAGGTCGTAAGCCAGAAAGTCAGTCAGTGAGATCAGCCGTATCAAGAGCGTCAAGCTTACGGGGTTGGTCGGAGGACAGACGGAGGTCGGTACACAGGGGTTCAGGATCAGGAACAAGGAAGTGCAGGAAGGAAGCATGGATGGCAACGATCTGGCAAAGTCAGACCATCCTCTGGGTCCTATATATACTAGGGTTAATTATCCCTGATGAGGCGCAGGTGTGCAGGGGAACTGCACCGCCATGGCTAGGACCGGCAGGACCATGACAGTAACCCCCCGTCCCCAACGGCCGGCTCCAGATGGCCCAGGCGCCTCAGGATGGGATGTGTGGAAGTCTCTGATAAGGCTAGTGTCCACAATAAAAAGTGACGGGATCCTGCAACGTTCTGCTGGGACATACCCTTCCCAATCCACCAGATATTGAACCTCCCTCCCTCTACCACGGGATGATAGAAGCCAACTTACCGAGTACACCGGACCTCCATCAATCATGCGGACGGGTGGAGGGGGCTTGACTGGGGGGAGTAATGGCGATGCGTTGTCCCACTTTGAACGCTGGTGCCCTTCTTCTCTTGAGGTCTGCCGCAGACTTGTAGGAGCTGCTCATGCGTAGTAGCGTCTTTCTGGCTAGTTACCTGGTCCGCTTGCAGCGTCTCATCACTGCCAATGGGGATGGCACCGCGGAGTCGGCAGCCACAGATGGAAACAGAGAGGGAGGGTACCCATGAATGATGTGGAACGGAGCCATAACTGTGGAAGTGGAGGGCAGAGAGTTGTGGGCATATTCCACCCATCCGAGGTGCTGGCTCCAAGTGCTGTGATCATGTGAAGCCAGACAGCGTAGACTGGTCTCCAGATCCTGACTTATTGTTTCCGTTTGGCCATTGGGTGATGGCCTGACGTGAGGCTTACTTTTGAGCTGATGAGGGTGCAGAACTCCTTCCAGAATCGAGACACGAATTGCGGTCCTCTGTCCAACACTACATCCACTAACAGACCATGATAGCGGACGACTTTGTCTAACAGTAGCTGCGCAGTCTGCTTGGCGGACGGAATCTTAGGAGCTGGTACAAAGTGGACCATCTTAGAAAACCGATCGACGACGGAGCGTACCACTGTGTTCCCTTGGGAGCAGGGTAGACCTGTAACAAAGTCGAGAGAAATGTGTGACCAGGGGCAAAAGGGAATTGGTAGCGTCCGTAGCTCACCCATAGGTCGCAGGCAAGAGGTCTTATTGACCATACAGATTGGGCACGCATTGACATACTCCCTCACGTCCCTTCCCAGGTTTGGCCATGAAAACCATTGATCAACTACTTCACCATGCCGGGGTCACATACGGTCTTGTTCGTGTGGGCCCAATCGTTGACGTCTTCTCGTAGCGAGGGTACCACAAACAGATTACCAGAAGGACATTTTGCTGGGCCTGGAGAGTCCCTGAGAGCCTCCTTTACTCGTATCTCTATCTCCCAGGTGAACCTGGACATGAAGCAGGCCTCCGGAAGTATAGGAACACTCACGGCCTCCGTTCGGTCCCCTTCATGGATCCGGGATAGTGCGTCCGGTTTGCCATTCTTCGTGCCTGGACGAAAGGACAGAGTGAAATGGAAGCGAGTAAAAAAAAGTGCCCACCTGGCCTGGCGAGCATTCAATCTCTTGGCGGTCTTCAGGTACTCCAAGTTCTTATGGTTGGTAAGAACCAGAAATGGCACTTGGAATCGCTCCAGCCAGTGCCTCCATTCCTCCAGCGCCGTTTTGACCGCCAATAATCCTCAATCACTCACGTCGTAATTCCGCTCTGCCAGAGTCAGTCTCTTAGATAAGAAGGCGGATGGGTGAAGTCTTCCATCCCTTGCACACCTCTAGGAGAGTCTATCAAAGGTTCCGGACAGGTCACATCCCACTCGAATGAATTGCTGGGTGAAGTGAGGGCGTGCAAGGATGCAGCTATGGAAACTGAAGTTCTGATGAACCTGCGGTAGAAATTAGCAAATTCGATGAATCTCTGCACCTCCCTGCGATTGGTGGGAGTGGGCCATTGGAGGACAGAGTAGACCTACTGGGATCCATGCAAATCTGTCCCTCAACCAAGATGAACCCCAGGAATGTGACGGAAGGTCGGTGAAACTCGCACATTTCCATGTTGACATATAGGTTATGTCATAGTAGCTGCTCCAGGACCTCCTTGTCGTGCTCAATGTGGGAAGCTTCGTCTGGAGAAAAGATCAAAATGTCGTCAAGGTAGACGAACACATTCTTGTTCAGTCCCTCCCATAACACATCATTAATAAAATTCAGAAAAACTGCTGGCGCATTACTCAGACCAAACGGCATCACCAGGACCTGTAAATTCCTCTCTTTTAGAGCCTCGAGACACACCTTACTGCATTCATCGTCCCATGCCCTGATTTGACCGGTGGTCCAGTCAATGTGTGGGTTGTGTCTTTTAAGCTAGGTGCTGCCCAGGATGACATCGCTGCTTCCACTCGTCCCCGTCTCTGATGCGTACAAGATGCATTGGGCGAGGAGGGGTTTGATGTTCTCCGTGTCACCGGAAAAGCGTTTATGCCAAGAGAGAGGTGTGGCCCCGAACCGCTGAAACTCCTCGACTGGCGGGGTAGTCAGAGCGACCTGGACTGAGGTGAGAACTGTGGCGGGCGTCGTCGATGTGACGTTAGCGGCGCTAGCCTGATATGCTAACCGGGCACAGATCTCGAGAAGTCTCTGGTTGGTAACCTGAAGAGCAGTCTCCTGCTTGGCCAGGCATCTGCCCCGGATCTGGAGAGAGCGGCGGATGTCTTCTGAGTCAGCTGGGTCCAGGTCATGGCCAGATCATTCTGTCAAAACCAGAACTCTAGTGTAGACCCAAATGCACGACTCGGTAGACAGGGAGGCAGTTTAGGGAAGGTCTTTATTCGTTCGAAGGTCGTAAGCCGAAGAGTCAGTCAGCGAGATCAGCCGTATCAAGAGCGTCAAGCTTATGGGGTTGGTCGGAGGACAGGCGGAGGTCGGTACACAGGGGTTCAGGATCAGGAACAAGGAAGTGCGGGAACGAGGCATGGATGGCAACAATTTGGCGAAGTCAGACTGTCCACTGGGTCCTATATATACTAGGGTTAATTATCCCTGATGAGGCGCAGGTGTGCAGGGGAACTGCACCCCCAGGGCTGGGACCGGCAGGACCATGACAGGAAGTGGAGCCGCTGCTGGGCCTTTTTCACCACTGCCGTGGTATTCACAGTCCAGTTGAGTTTGTCTGTGATGTAGACTCCCAGAAATCTGAAGAAGTGGACCCTGTCTACACACTCCCCATTGATGAGCAGTGGGACAGGGTCCATGCCAAACGTCCGGAAGTCCAAGATGATTTCCTTCGCCTTGTGGTTGTCACGTCCCATCTGAACGAGAGGTAGGACCCAAATGCAGCAACTCGGAAGACGCAAGGTAGTTCAAGAAGAGACAAGTTTATTGTATGCCGACGTCGGGGATCGAGCAGGGAGTCCGGTGCAGCAGCGGTTGTTGGGGCATCGGGCGAAGAGAGCAGATGAGTGGGCAGGCAGTAGTCGGTACACGGGGAAACAATCAACGCAGGCAGGAGTGTCAAGGAGTCAGGCTTACAGGGTTGGTCGGAGAACGGACGGAGGTCGGTACACACAGGTCCAGTCAGGAGTACGAGAGTGCTGGAACGGGACATAAAGCTCAACGAACTGGCGGCTGACCAGTTGTCACTGGGTCCTAAATATACGGGGGATGATCAGCCCGCATGAGGCACAGGTGTGTGCCTCCCAATTAGCGCACCCGCACAGCTTGTGCTGGAGCGGCAGGATCATGACAGTACCCCCCCTCAAAGGCACGGCTCCCAGACGTGCCTTAACGAAAAAAAAACAAAAAAAAACCACACAATTAACACAGGCAGGGGTGGGTGGAAGAGGGTCCGGAGGAGAGCACGCCCCCCCCCCCCTGAACCCCAGACTGGTGACCCTCCAGGCCACCAAACACGAGGCGTCCGGGTGGACAGGTCAGGAGGACGACCCGGACGCCAAGCACCAGGGTCCCCACGGGGCGATTCGGGCGGACGACCTCTGTGAGGAACAAAACTGCGAAGCAGGAACCAGAATGAGACAGGCCACTGCTCCGGAAAGAGAACCTCCCACACCGTCATTGCAAGACGACCAGGGATTGGTCGCCAACGAGGCCAGGTCCTGGAGCGGCTGGGCGAACTCAGGAGCGAAGAAGATGATGGAGAGCAGGACCAGAGCCATGACTGCCACACCGAAGTCTCTCCAGCTCCTGGGTGGCTCCACAGAACTCCCCAGCGCCTGCTGGACAGGAACGTGAGAAGGCGGCGGCGCCAGTACCGCCCCCTCCTGGACAGGAACGTGAGAAGGCGGCGGCGCCAGTACCGCCCCCTCCTGGACAGCAACGTGAGAAGGCGGTGCCAGTACCGCCCCCTCCTGGACAGCAACTTGAGAAGGCGGCGCCATCGCCGCCCCCTCCTGGTCAGCAACGTGAGAAGGCGGTGCCATCGCCGCCCCCTCCTGGTCAGCAACGTGATAAGGCGGCGCCATCGCCGCCCCCTCCTGGTCAGCAACGTGAGAAGGCGGCGCCATCGCCGCCCCCTCCTGGACAGCAACGTGAGAAGGCGGCGCCATCGCCGCCCCCTCCTGGACAGCAACTTGAGAAGGCGGCGCCATCGGCGCCCCCTCCTGGACAGCAACTTGAGAAGGCGGCGCCATCGCCGCCCCCTCCTGGACAGCAACTTGAGAAGGCGGCGCCATCGCCGCCCCCTCCTGGACAGCAACTTGAGAAGGCGGCGCCATCGCCGCCCCCTCCTGGACAGCAACTTGAGAAGGCGGCGCCATCGCCGGCCCCTCCTGGACAGCAACTTGAGAAGGCGGCGCCATTACCGCCCCCTCCTGGACAGCAACTTGAGAAGGCGGCGCCAGTACCACCCCCTCCTGGACAGCAACTTGAGAAGGCAGCGACCCCGTCGCCGCCTCCTGGACAGGAACGTGAGAGGGCGGCAGCAGCATCACCAACTCCACCTCCTCCTGGACGGGAGCGTGAGAAGGCAGCGACCCCGTCGCCACCTCCTGGACAGGAACGTGAGAAGGCGGCGCCATCGCCGCCCCCTCCTGGTCAGCAACGTGAGAAGGCGGCGCCATCGCCGCCCCCTCCTGGACAGCAACTTGAGAAGGCGGCGCCATCGCCGCCCCCTCCTGGACAGCAACTTGAGAAGGCGGCGCCATCGCCGCCCCCTCCTGGACAGCAACTTGAGAAGGCGGCGCCATCGCCGCCCCCTCCTGGACAGCAACTTGAGAAGGCGGCGCCATCGCCGCCCCCTCCTGGACAGCAACTTGAGAAGGCGGCGCCATTACCACCCCCTCCTGGACAGCAACTTGAGAAGGCGGCGCCAGTACCACCCCCTCCTGGACAGCAACTTGAGAAGGCAGCGACCCCGTCGCCGCCTCCTGGACAGGAACGTGAGAGCGTGCCCGTCGCCGAAAGAGCAGGAACGGGGAGCGACCGCGGGCCGGTCGCCGACAGAGCAGGAGTGTGGAGCGTCCGCGGACCAGTCGCCACTGCCACTCCAGAGCACGGACGAGAAGCGGCTGTGGAGACGTCGCCACCTCTTGGACAGCAACGTGAGGCGGCGTCGGGTCGGTCCCCACTGCCACGTGAGCTTGCACTGCATCCGTAGAAACGGCAACGTGGGCGTGGCTCGGTGGCGAATCCGTTCCCAGGGCAACGTGAACCTGAGTAGGCGGAGAGTCAGTCGAAACTGACACGTGGGCGTGTCTCGGGAGCGGGTCAGTTCCAACTGCCGCGTGAGCTCTGCTCGGAACCGCCAACACTGCGACGTGCACTTGAGGTGGTGAGTCTGTTCCCACTGTGGCGTGCACTTGACAAGGGGGCGGGTCAGTTTCCACGGCAACGTAAACCTGAGTCAGCAGCGAGTCCGTCGCCGTTGCGACGTCAGCGTAGCTCGGCTGGATCGCCAATCCTTGCCAGACCTGGGCCGTGAGAGCCGCCAATTCCGCGCTCTGCCGCTCAATCTCCGCCCGCAGTTCGCGGCGGAACGCCTCGTGATTTGGCGGCACCTCCTCCCTCTGGGCTGGAAGCCTCGCCACCAGCTGCGGGTCTGCCGGTCTCACCGTTACCGGCGAGGAGTGGGAGGACTGTGTCTTCGTGGCCGCGCAGCGAGAGACACCAGGAAGCGCCCGGCCGGGGCGTCTCCTCTGGCCGCCCCGCGGAGGTCCCGGGTAGATGGCCAATCGGGTTCCCTCGTACCGATTAGTGTACTTTGATCTACCGGGTGAAGACGTTCGGGTGCTGGAAACGCGGGGAGGTGAAACAAACTGACTGGGATGCAAAGCCGGGCAAAGAGATTCGAAATCAAAATCATCGGAGTCGTACTCAGGCAGCCGGGCATACAAATCACGGTCCTCCTCATATTCCGAAAAGTCAGAGTCCAGAAGAATATGAGGAGCCGGGCGAGTCGTGTTCGGGACGTATTCATACCTCGCTGGCGGAGCGTAAGACACGGAAGTGGAGGACATCAGGGAGCCTACCCGGATTGGGCAGGCTTGGTCCTCCGGCAGACGGTCTACCTTGCGTCGGTCCCGGCGACGCCGGGTCTTTCCTGCTGGGTCCTGTATTGGCCAGTTCGTTCTGTCACGTCCCATCTGAACGAGAGGTAGGACCCAAATGCAGCAACTCGGAAGACGCAAGGTAGTTCAAGAAGAGACAAGTTTATTGTATGCCGACGTCGGGGATAGAGCAGGCAGTCCGGTGCAGCAGCGGTTGTTGGGGCGTCGGGCGAAGAGAGCAGATGAGTGGGCAGCCAGTAGTCGGTACACGGGGAAACAATCAACGCAGGCAGGAGTGTCAAGGAGTCAGGCTTACAGGGTTGGTCCGAGAACGGACGGAGGTCGGTACACACAGGTCCAGTCAGGAGTACGAGAGTGCTGGAACGGGACATAAAGCTCAACGAACTGGCGGCTGACCAGTTGTCACTGGGTCCTAAATATACGGGGGATGATCAGCCCGCATGAGGCACAGGTGTGTGCCTCCCAATTAGCGCACCCGCACAGCTTGTGCTTGAGCGGCAGGATCATGACAGTGGTGTTTAGTGTGAGGTTGTTTGCAGACACTTCGACAATTTTCTAATCTCGTCCCTGTAGATCGATTTATCTCCTTTTGAGATGAGCCCGATCACAGTGATATCATCATAATGGAGTTGCGGGTATGGGCTGGTATGCAGTCATATGTGTACAGAGAGTATAACAGAGGGCCACAGCCTTGGAGGGACACGGTGCTGAGGGTGATAGAGGAAGAGAGGTGTGGGCCAAGTCTGATGGACTGTGGACGGTTTGGGAGAAAGTCTTTAATTCAGCAACAGATGGAAGGAGATAGTCTAAGGAAGGGAGAGTTTGTCAACCAAAATGCCTGGGATGATGGCACTGACTGCCCGGAGACAAATTCCCTGTGTGTTGTTACATACTTGGCCATTAAAACTGATTCTGATTCATCCATCCATCCATTCATTTTCTGAGACGCTTATGGTCACAAGAGTCATGGTAGTGCTGAAGCCTATCCCAGCTATCAACAGACAGGAGGCAGGGTACACCCTATACTGGTTTGCTTGCCAATTCCGGGGCATATGGAGACAGACAACAGTCACACTCACAATCACATCGAGGGGCAATTTAGAGTGTCCAATTAATGCATCTTTTTGGGATGTGGGAGGAAACTGGAGTGGCCGGAGAAAACCCACAGAGGCACGGGAGAACATGCAAACAACACACAGGCGGGTCCGGGATTGAACCCGGGTCCTCAGAACTGTGAGGCCAACGCAATGATGTAGAATAAAAACTAGATTGCGCTCAGACCCTTTCAGGTATTAATTTGGCTTCAACTTCCGGTCAGGGCAAACATTGCTTTGAGTACTATTTCACGTGAAAGTTGACATCCTTTGACATCCTTACAATTCTACATTGTAAAACATAATTACATTGAATTTAATTGAAATATATTGGGTTTAGCTTTTTTGGTGTCAATATGGTTAATTTTTGTTGCGCTGTTGGCTGTCAAAACCGTGCAGGCGGTCACAAAGAAGTAACTTTTCACTGGTAAGTGTGTTTCAGTTTAACCGTCATAATTAATTATCATAATTATAAATGTGGAAAATATCATTACAAATCATTACAGTGCAGATTAATGTGTTTGGAGTATTAGATGTAGTTGTATTAGAGGCTTCTATTACTGATCATATATTTCAGTATCACAGGCATATATCACAGGTTCATCACAATTATTTTGTATAACAATTACTGATATTTCAGTGTCACAGGCATATATCACAGCCTGATCACAATTCTTGTATATCGCAGTCACTGATATATATTTCCGAATCACAGTTTATAACAATTATTATGTATTGCAGATTATATACTGTTGAATGTAAATGTTACAAACGTATCTGATAAATATTTCAGAATCACAGTTTATAACAATTATTATGTATTGCAGATTGTATACTGTTGAATATAAATGATGTTACAAACGTATCTGAAAATGTGTATGAATGTGTGGACGTGTAAATTAAAGTTACATTTCAAGTTCATTGAGAATAATATCGATTAAAGGGTATCAACTGAATATGTGTTATTGCGGGTGTTGTGACAGCGGGCTCGCTGCAGGTGGGCGTGTGTATTGATGTGTAGGTGAGACGGACTGCCCATGCGTGTTGTGTGCTCAGAGCCAATAAATTTTCTCTGAGAGCGAATCGATGCTCCGTGTTATAACTATTATTTATTTGTATTATTTAAGGATAACATTTCCAAGATTGTTCATCCTCTTGTACAAAAAGTATTCGGAAAATTCCTTGTAATTTGTGGAATATGTCAATTGAAATGACTGCTACAATAAGACGAAGGGTGGGCGGGGCAGTTGACGTTTGGCATGGGGAATATTATTTAGGCCTGTACCTCCCGTTACATATGTATGTGTCAATGTATCTTCTAAACCTTCCTGGGGATGCTGCAAATATTTATATTATATTCATGTCTCTTGGGATCCAAAACATCCCAAGTATTTAGATTTATCGCATCGTTTACCATAACAATATACTGTATGTATGTATACCATGCATTTTGCCCTGACCGGAAGTCAGAGCCTATTGAGCATGGCGGCGTCCATAATGGATGTAGAGTGAGTAGTCTAGTTTTTATTCTACATCATTGGGCCAACGCTTTAAAGCTGTGCCACCATGCCGCCGGATTCTGATAATAAAGATGATTCTGATTCAAATTCCCAATTCCTTTCCAATAAACTTCCCAGCCTCCACTTGTTTCTGGGTTCAGTCATAACTGATACCTTATCGTGACACTATCATCATTTATATTCAACAGTATACAATCTGCAATACATAATAATTGTTATAACCCCCCCCCCAAAAAAAAAACCAAACAAAATCTCATGCCGTGTTTCTACAAAGACATATTTTTGGGTGAGGCAGGTTGTTGGGGCCTCAGTGAGAGGGGTTGGTATTTCGGTGTGTCATTTTCATGAAATACCGTTGAAAACAACTCTGATGAGGAATAAGACAACACCGTTAGGGAGCTGTCTAGATATTTTCCAGATCACTCCTTAAATTGGAACGTTTGAGGTATAGAAAGGTTTTAATGATAGCATGATATGTGAATGTCTTAAAAGCCAAATGAAAGATTTAATTGCAAAAAAAAAAAAAAAACCCACCATGTATTCATTGTAGCCGTTCATTGCCAAAATCAACACCATCAAACTGTGTCTTTCAATCAAAAAAAAGGTTTGGAATAATCATGACAACTTTAAATGTTAGTCACAGAATTCATACCATTAAGAATATAACATCCATGAACTTACTTTACTTGACTAATATATAGAGTTTTACGGAGCCACAGACACTTGCTAAACTGAGGTTATGGATGATTAAATTTAGGGTACAGTTTACTAAATTGAGAGAACAAATTACCAAATTGAAGATTTGTAAATTGAGGGTAGAGATGAACTTTATTTTTCCAACATAGGTACTGGTTTGATCTTTTTTTCCCCTTTTTTAAAATAGTTGGTATTGAGATGGTTCCCTTCTCTCTGTCAATTCATAATTATGGTCAAAACCCTTGATATTATTTATTCTAATATTAAATAAATTGATGTATATTGTTCTCATGTTGAATGCAGCCCTATGGGGGCACAAACCAGTGCAATCTGTAGGCCGGTCCCAAGCCCGGATAAATGCAGAGGGTTGCGTCAGGAAGGGCATCCGGCGTAAAAACTGTGCCAAACAAATATGAGCGTTCATCTAAAGAATCCCATACCGGATCGGTCGTGGCCCGGGTTAACAACGCCCGCCCCCGGCACTGCTAACCTGCAGGGCGTCGGTGGAAATTCAGCTACTGTGGGTCGAAGACAAAGAAGAGGAGGAAACCGGATCCAGCGTCAGAAGAAAAAGAGGAATGCACAGAGCCTACAACTGAGTGTAGGGACTTTGAATGTTGGGACTATGACAGGAAAAGCACAGGAGTTGGTTGACATGATGATTAGGAGAAAGGTTGATATTCTGTGCATCCAAGAGAGCAGGTGGAAAGGTAGTAAGGCTAGAAGTTTGGGAGCAGGGTTTAAATTATTCTACCACGGAGTAGATGGGAAGAGAAATGGAGTAGGGGTTATTTTAAAGGAAGAGCTGGCTAAGAATGTCTTGGAGGTGAAAAGAGTATCAGATCGAGTCATGAGACTAAAATTTGAAATTGAGGGTGTTATGTATAATGTGATTAGCGGCTATGCACCACAGGTAGGATGTGACCAAGAGTTGAAAGAGAAATTCTGGAAGGAACTAGATGAAGTAGTTCTGAGCATCCCAGACAGCGAGAGAGTTGTGATTGGTGCAGATTGTAATGGACATATTGGTAAAGGAAACAGGGGCGATGAAGAAGTGATGGGTAAGTACGGCATCCAGGAAAGGAACTTTGAAGGGCAGATGGTGGTGGACTTTGCAAAAAGGATGGAGATAGCTGTAGTGAACACTTATTTCCAGAAGAGGGAGGAACATATAGTGACCTACAAGAGCGGCGGTAGAACCACGCAGGTAGATTATATTTTGTGCAGACGATGTAATCTGAAGGAGGTTACTGACTGTAAAGTAGTGGTAGGGGAGAGTGTAGCTCGACAGCATAGGATTGTAGTATGTAGGATGATTCTGGTGGTGGGTAGGAAGATTAAGAAGACAAAGGTAGAGCAGAGAACCATGTGGTGGAAGCTGAAAAAGGAAGAATGTTGTGCAGCCTTCCGGAAAGAGGTGAGACAGGCTCTCGATGGACAACCGAAGCTCCCGGAAGACTGGACGACAACAGCCAAGGTGATCAGAGAGACAGGCAGGAGAGTACTTGGTGTGTCATCTGGTAGGAAAGGGGAGAAGGAGACTTGGTGGTGGAACCCCAAAATACAGGGAGTCATACAAGGAAAGAGATTAGCGAAGAAGAAGTGGGATACTGAGAGGACTGAGGAGAGGCGAAAGGAGTACATCGAGATGCGACGTAGGGCAAAGGTAGAGGTGGCAAAGGCTAAACAAGAGGCATATGAAGACATGTACACCAGGTTGGACACGAAAGAAGGAGAAAAGGATCTCTACAGGTTGGCCAGACAGAGGGATAGAGATGGGAAGGATGTGCAGCAGGTCAGGGTGATTAAGGATAGAGATGGAAATGTGTTGACTGGTGCCGGTAGTGTACTAAATAGATGGAAAGAATACTTTGAGAAGTTGATGAATGAAGAAAATGAGAGAGAAGGAAGAGTTGAAGAGGCAAGAGTGAAGGACCAGGAAGTGGAAATGATTACTAAGGGGGAAGTCAGAAAGGCACTACAAAGGATGAAAAATGGAAAGGCAGTTGGTCCTGATGACATACCGGTAGAGGTATGGAAGCAATTTGGAGAGATGGCTGTGGAGTTTTTGACCAACTTATTCAACAGAATACTAGCGGGCGAAAAGATGCCTGAAGAATGGAGGAAAAGTGTTCTAGTTCCCATTTTTAAGAACAAAGGGGATGTTCAGAGCTGTGGGAACTATAGAGGAATAAAGTTGATGAGCCACACAATGAAGTTATGGGAAAGAGTAGTGGAGGCTAGACTCAGGACAGAAGTAAGTATCTGCGAGCAACAGTATGGTTTCATGCCTAGAAAGAGTACCACAGATGCATTATTTGCCTTGAGGATGCTCGTGGAAAAGTACAGAGAAGGTCAGAAGGAGCTACATTGCGTCTTTGTGGATCTAGAGAAAGCCTATGACAGAGTACCAAGAGAGGAACTGTGGTACTGCATGCGTAAGTCTGGTGTGGCAGAGAAGTATGTTAAAATAGTACAGGACATGTATGATGGCAGCAGAACAATGGTGAGGTGTGCCTTAGGTGTGACAGAGGAATTTAAGGTGGAGGTGGGACTGCATCAGGGATCAGCTCTGAGCCCCTTCCTGTTTGCAGTGGTAATGGATAGGCTGACAGATGAGGTTAGACTGGAATCCCCTTGGACCATGATGTTCGCAGATGATATTGTCATATGCAGTGAAAGCAGGGAGCACGCAGAGGAACAATTGGAAAGATGGAGACATGCACTGGAAAGGAGAGGAATGAAGATTAGCCGAAGTAAAACAGAATATATGTGCGTGAATGAGAAAAGTGGAGGGGGAAGAGTGAGGCTACAGGGAGAAGAGATAGCGAGGGTCGACGACTTCAAATACTTGGGGTCAACAATACAGAGCAATGGAGAGTGTGGTCAGGAAGTGAAGAAACGGGTCCAAGCAGGTTGGAACAGCTGGCGAAAGGTGTCTGGTGTGTTATGTGACAGAAGAGTGTCTGCTTGGATGAAGGGCAAAGTTTACAAAACAGTGGTGAGGCCGGCCATGATGTACGGATTAGAGACAGTGGCACTGAAGAAACAACAGGAATCTGAACTGGAGGTGGCAGAAATGAAGATGTTGAGGTTCTCGCTCGGAGTGACAGGTTGGATAGGATTAGAAATGAGCTCATTAGAGGGACAGCCAAAGCTGGATGTTTTGGAGACAAGATTCGAGAGAGCAGACTTCGATGGTTTGGACATGTTCAGAGGCGAGAGAGTGAGTATATTGGTAGAAGGATGCTGAGGATGGAGCTCCCAGGCAAAAGAGCGAGAGGAAGACCAAAGAGAAGGTTTATGGATGTGGTGAGGGAAGACATGAGGGCAGTTGGGGTTACAGAGGAAGATGCAGGAGATAGGCTAAGATGGCAAAAGATGACACGCTGTGGCGACCCCTAACGGGACAAGCCGAAAGGAAAAGAAGAAGAAGAAGTCTATCATTATATCCATCCATCCATCCATCCATCCATTTTCTGAGGTGCTTATCCTCACAAGGGTTGCAGGACCGCTGGACCCTATCCCAGCTGTCAATGGGTAGGAGGCAGGGTACACCCTGAAATGGTTGCCAGCCAATTGCAGGGCACATGGAAACAGACAACAGGCACTCACAATCCCTCCTAGGGGTAACTTTGAGCCTCCAATGAAAGCACGTTTTTGGGATGTGGGAGGAAGCCGGAGTGCCTGGAGAAAACCCACGCAAGCATGGGGAGAACATCCAAACTCCACACATGCGGGGCTGGGATTGAACCCTGGACTTCAGAACTGTGAAGCCAATGCTTTCCAGCTGCCCCGCCGTTGTGGAGTTTACGTGCCTTCCCCGTGCTTGTGTGGGTTTTCTTTGGGCATTCTGCTTTCCTCTGGCATCCTAAATACATGCATTAATTGGAGACTCTAAATTGCCCCTCGATGTGATTGTGGGTGCGACTGTTGGTTGTCACCATGTGCCCTGTGATTGGCTGGCAGCCTGTTCAGGGTGTACCCTGCCTCCTGCCCAATATCAAATGGGATTGGCTCCAGCAGTACCGCTACCCTCGTGAGGATAAGCGGCTAAGAAAATGGATGGATCTGGAATGTGTGACATGGATACGTAATATCCTATTAAATTCAAGAGAGGGCGCTGTTGCATTTTCCATGTGTCAAATTATCTGTCCCAAAGAATGCGCCACCAATCTGTCTGGATTTCCAGATTGAAAATGGCGGTCTCAGTGTTTCCCGGTGTACGGCTCCTGTCCATCGGAGACGCAAATGGAGATATACAACGACACTCAGAACAGCAACCTCTGCGATTGGAAGTCAAAACTACGCAGGACGCCGCATTACTCAACCTTTCTAATGGTACGTTAACCATTTCAATATGAATGCAATGGACGTTTAAGGTATTGCACGTCCAAGTGCTAATGCTATGCTTTGCACATGCTGAATACAACTACTGTGATAGCCTTGGCTACCAATAAGCTAACGGTAACCCATGAGGGACCGAGTCGATTTAGTTCGCGTTTCACGAGGGAACCGTCAGTGTTCATATCTTTATCCCGATGGCGTGGTATGACTTGTCAAACTCCCAAATAAGTTTGTCACTTTAAGCTGTAGCGCCCGTGCAACACCACGACTACGACTTAGCCGCAAAACCGTCAAGCCGTTGTTTTTTAATAGTTATCAGGGGAACAATACCGCTAGCCTGCTTCCATTTAATGCAGTAGCATGTAGCAACCGGTATAAGATCTTGTGACAGTCCCTTCGATTTTTAATTGCAGTTCCTCTTCTTCTGGCTTGCAGCGAGTATTCATTTTCTCCGTTTTTTTTTTTTTTCATTTTTTATTTTTTTTTAAGTTGAAGTTACTTAGCTTGAAGAGAAAACGTCAACCATGATGAGCACCAGCACGTTGAGGTCCGACGGGCTGCATTTTAGGTCACATAATGGGCTAGTTATAGTGTCCAATCTCCAGTTACTAGACAAAACCGTGGAAATCGAACGTCAATTTGCAAGATGCATTTTGACAAACGTTGATTAAAATTGCGTTTGTACTAATAAGGCTTGTTTTTTTGGGGGGGAAGGGCCTTCATTACTTACGCATTTATCTTTGTTCTCGTTGTAACAATAGTAGGGACCCCCAAGGTTTTTAAAAAATCTATTCAAATAATGTAATTTAGGTACTAAATCATTCCTTGGACTGTGAGAAAATGACACTTTATTTGGATTACCGATTAATATTGGTCTACATGCTCAAAAAAACAAGAAAACCAAATGTGACATTTTTTTTTTGAAAGAACATGAAGGAAATTGGGCCTAGCTTGTTTAATGCTATGAAATGAGTATTCTCTGTTTCTGTGATTTAACTTTTCATTCACGTCATACATTAATGCATCAGTTGATAAATTATCCCATCCTTTTATGAAATATTATTCAAAACCCAAAAAGAAATGGGTTACATGTGTAATTTCCCTTAAGGTCGCCTATGAAAACGAAGCAAAAAGTAGACTTAAGATTTGAAAGTTCCCGTGACTACAAAGATTGACACCAAAGGTGTCTTAAACTTAAGCAAAGTCCTCAACTTTATGGCAAAGTTCACAACTTGCTTTATTCCATAATTTCAACAGAAGTCCACAGCTGACTGTTGGGTACTAGATGAAAGTCCAAATGTCAGTACTGTCACTACTTTTATGCTGCAAAAGAAATAAATACAGTGAAATATAACTGGCAATTCTCCATTTAGTGTGGCAGTAAAATGTTTATTTAAAATTGATTTAGTATGTAGGCATAGAACTTCATTAAATATTAAATCAATTTTAGTTCATTGAATAATGGCTGGGATTTACATTAACCTAGATTTTACCAAACATAATTTAATGAAAAAAAAAAAAGCTAAAATAAATAAAATATTCTGTGCAATGTCATAAAAATATGCATAAATGCACAAAACGCAGGGTTACTTGGGCAAGTGCATGATGTGGGGGAGACAAAAAACTAAGCATGGAACTTTAGCTGCAACAGTAAAACCTTCTTGATCACTTGCAGTGGATCCTTAGCAGTACTTACCTAAAACAGACTCTAACGTACTGACCCAACAGAATTCAACATATCAGAAACCAACCTGGCAACAATAATCATACATAAACATCCCCAATTTTCGCCCAACGGTATTGCATTTTATCAAGTCCAATGAGAGGTTAAAAGAGATCACTGTATAACAATTAATGCAGAAGTCAAATCAAATTTTTTTTTTAGGCCATGTGCAGAAATTTTAAGTAGAATGAACCAGTAAAAAGCCTGATGCAGCTTATAACATTTCCTTTTTATCCTTCATCTTTGTTTAGTATCACCTCTAGAGCCGTGTTCCTTTTCGGCACTAGTGGCATGCAGGGTATGATGTATTCACCTTGTACAGTCCAAGAATGGGACAGATTACCAAGATAATTAGTTATTATGAAAGATAACATAATTCATCACTTACGAACCGTATATGTGTTTCACAGAGAAAATCACGAGAAAAAAAAAGATATTTAAACTTCGCATCAAAAACCCCTTATTCTCGTCACATTCCCTCCAAACTGGAATACACATGGCCTTGAGGTTCTCCAAAAGGCATTGTGCCATGTCTTGAATCACTCAAAAGGCGTACGTCAGATGCCGTACTAGAACAAGTATTTTCTCCCGAAACCAGACTGAGAGCGCACCCAGTGGTCATGGCTGTCATTTACAAAATAATAATAAAAAATTAATAGGATAATCACTTCATTCATCGAAATGTTCCTTCCCAACAATAATGTTGGTCGTTTTTTGTATGAGTTTTAAATAAGTTTCATTTAAAGTAGAAGCAAGAAGAATTATTTGTGCTTGTATTAAATATAATATATTGAAAATATGCTGTGGCCCCAACTGTGGGACACGCCCCTTCAGACACGGAAGTTCTTTTCGAAGAAAATATGTCACAATCGAGTGGTGTCCGGGCTAATTACCCCATTGTTTTGACGATATTTAGATGACATGCCAGGGTTCGCACACGGCCCTAAAAGTCCCAAAAAACCCTAAATTTTCAAAGGTGCATTTAGGGGCTCCTAAAAGTCTTTAAAATCTGCGAAAACCGGTCAAGCCCCTAAAAAGGCCTTAAAAAAAATATCAAAGGGAGGACCTCAACTGCCAAAATTCTCCCTAAAAAATAAATTAATCTTTTATGTAAAAAAAAAAAAAAATGGTGATCCGTCTGGCGTCCAAATCAGCCGGAAATTGTCAACAGAAGTCACCGTGTTGACAACTAGTCGCCATCTTGTCGATATTCCATTGTTTGTTTCCGTGAGTAGGCATTTCACTTCGTCTTCGTTACGACGTAGCGTAGTTCTTTCATCGATCCAACTTGTATCATGGGGAAGTGCATTTTTCAAGAAGCTTGGGTTGAAGGTAAGGAGTTTGGCAGCTGGGTTCATCGAGAACCAAAAGATCGGCACATGTTTTACTGCCATCTGTGCAAGCAGAGTTACTAGCTTGAAAAGATGGGCGTCAAAGCGCTGGAGTCGCACCGGAAAAATAGGAGACACTGATTTGGCGAAGACTCCCTCATCTTCCGTTGGTATGAATCTGTTTCTAAAATAAGATAGTGAAGCATCAACTTCAGGCAGTGGTACTAGCAGTGCATGCGCACTAGGAATCGCAAAAAAAAAAAAAGCTTACTTCCATAACCGGTTTTAACCGAACAGCTATACCAAAAAAACAGTACCGTAGTGGTGTTTACATAATTCACCCGTGGGACCTCGAGTTGGGGTGCGGGGTTCCGCACGGCCTGTTTTTGTTGTTGCTCTTCTGGAATGACGAGTTCAGAGTTCCCCCCCGTTATGCGAGTCGTGTTTTAATGTCTGCCAATAAAACAAGTTTACTCCCATACTTTGGAGCGTTTCCTCGATGCCATGTTTGATGTTTCTTTGATTTAACTGAATGTTCTTTGGAGTCCAACTTTACTCTTAACAGCGAAACTTGAAAAAAGTGGAAATGATGTTGAAAAAATAGCGCAATGTGGAGTACCGGAACCGGAAGAAATGATTAGAAATTTTAACTGATTTCGAAAGTCCGATTACGTTTCAGTTTAAAAAAAAAAAAAAAAGTTTTTGTATTTGCCGGTTGCGATCCCTAATGCGCACCTACAGTTGTCCAGCCAGAAGTCAGGCTTTATGAACGTAGTTCAATACACGAAGACGCACTCGTTAAAGGCAGAGATCGTGTGGACTTTGAAAGTCATCTGCAGCCATTACAGTTACAAATCTTGTGAAAATAATTCGAAAGTGTTTGCAGTCATGTTCCCAGACAGTGACATTGCTAAAAACTACCACTGTGGGGGAAAGGAAGACTTCGTACCTGGCTACATTTGGCATCGCCGCCCACTTTTCATCTCTACTGCCTCAAAGCCAAAAAAGCCAGAATAGAGACTGACATATCAACGCTTATTGAGAAGGCTGACAGGCTGTGTGAGGAGGCAGAAGAAAAGGGGAATCTGACGTTTATCACTGAGGCCAATGCGCTCAGAGGCAGAGCAAAGGACAAGACAACCACTTTGGCACCTCTGCAGCAACAAATAGAGGAGGCACTGGGTAGTCTCTAGGAGCTAGATTAGGGGTGCTGAAACAGACATCAGTAGAAGACATTTGTGTATCTAGTTGCAATTGTAGTTAGAATCTGTTTTTCTGTGTACTGTTATGTGAAGACGTTGACAATGGTCATATCAATGAGAACTACCACAAGGGGTGACAGGTGATCACTGTCACAGGTACTGAGATACTGGAACATTTGATGAACCAAGAACGGTTGATGGCACCATTGGGTGAGTCTTTTTTCCTTAATCTTGATTTCCCACGATGGCCCTAAATTTTTCGTGTCGGCCCTAAAATTTTCGTGTCAGCCCCTAAGAATGCCCCTAAAAAGCCCTTACATTTTTTTTGGTCAGACTGAGTATGAACCCTGCATGCGGATCATGACCAAACAACCTCCGCGTGGTGGTGATAAATGCCCACTTCCAGGGCGGAGATGAGCCACCGTGGTGACGAGCCACCCCGGCCGACAAGGCCAGCAACCGGCTACCTTCCCGCAAGTAAAACTAATAGAAACAAATGAATCTGCTAGAGGGCGCTCCTGCCCCGTACGTCACTTCCTCCTTCTTCTCGAAAACAAATCCTTCGAGAGGATTTTCATGGCGGGAGTTGCAAAAAGCAGTATATGTCAAAATCCTGTTTTGTGGTGAAAAACGTCATGGGTCCATACTGCCTGCTGTTTTTTCATTAACAACATACTAAAAATCATGCGTTTCATAACTGTGGCCCTTTAGGCAAGTCTTAACATTTTCTTTTTCTTCGAGGAGCACTTTTGCTAATCATTTATTCATTTGAGGAGCAACCTTTTGCAGGTTTATCACAGGCGTTAGACGTAAGCTTAATACGATCAGGATTTTTGGGGCCGATCACCGAGTTAAAAAAAAAAAAAAACACTGATCTGATCACAACTGGAAGCACTTAATCTATTGAAAGCCCCACTGACATCCCGATATACATAGATATTGTAATGAAAAATACAAATTCACTTCAATGTCGATATGAAAAAATAAATATGAGCGGAGAGTGTGTCATCCATGCGCAAATTTGCGGAAGTCTCATTCGACATCCAAGTGGTAGCCATATTGCTTGCAACGTCATCAGCAGATGTTACACCAGGACATTTGCCATTGAAAACGCATAGTGGCTCCTGCTATAGGACACGGAAGCTCTTTCCGAAGAAGAGAACATCTCACAATCGAGTGAAGTGATCAGGCCAATATTACCCTATCGTTTCAAGCCATATTTAGATGATATTCGGATCACTTCTAACAGACAACAGACTCCCCGGCAGTATGTATGAGCCACCCCAGTTGAAGCCATGTTCGGCGGACGAGGCGCCGCCAAGGCAATCCGCGGTGGGCGTTGCGCATTGACACATTTCGCGCCCCTGACTTACGTACGCGGATATTTTGTTACGTCAGGAGAGGATTAGGTCTGCCCTCCCCAACTTGTTTTTTTTCTTTTAGTAGCTCTTTACACACCTACCTGTCATTTGGAACCCACGAAGCTCTCGTCCTTTGCACCTGTGCAATCCATTTTTCAAGACCAACCAGGTCTTTTTGAAAAGTATGAAGAGTAAATCCATCCTCCCGAGTGTTCGAACAATATCCAGCAATACAACGAGCCGGCATTTTGGCTAAAACAATGGAAAAAAGAGCTACCTTCCACCAGCAGGTAAAACTAGTATAAACACACAAGACCGCCTGAGTGCGCTTCTGGTGACAAGGTCACTTCCTGCGTCTTCTCCAAAACAAATCCATTGAGAAGAGATATATATATATATATATATATATATATATACACAAAGTGAGGAAAATAAATATTTCAACACCCTGCTATATTGCAAGTTATCCCACTTAGAAAACTTAGAAAAATTTTCATTGTAGGTGTACGACCACTGTGAGAGAGATAATCTGAAAAGAAAAATCCAGAAATCACAATATAGGAATTATTTTTCAACGAATTGTGCGATACAGCTGCAAATGAGTATTTGTACACCTTTAATTCTGACCCTCAAAAACCCGTTAGTCTGCCTTTAAAAGCCCACTTCCACTCCATGTATTATCCTGAATCAGATGCATGTGTTTGAGGTCGTTAGCTACATAAAGACACCTGTCCACCCCATACAATCAGTAAGACTCAAACTTGTAACATGGCCAGGACCAAAGAGTTGTCCAAAGACACCAGAGACAAAATTGGACAACTCCACATGGCTGGAAAGGGCTACAGAGAAATTGCCGAAAGGTCCACTGTTGGAGCAATCATTAGAAAATGGAAGTAGCTAAACATGACGGTCAATCTCAATTGGAGTCGAGCCCCGTGTAATATCTCACCTCGTGGGATCTCAATGATCCTTGGAAAGGTGAGGAATCAGCCCAGGACTTGGTCAATGACCTGAAAAGAGCTGGGACCACCGTTTCCAAGGTGATACACTTAGACGTCATGGTTTGAAATCATGCATGGCCCGGAAGGTTCCCCTGCTTAAACCAGCACATGTCAAGGCCCATCTTAAGGTTGCCAATGACCATTTGGATGATACAGAGGAATCAAAGGAGAAAGTTTTCTAGTCAGATGAGACCAAAATTGAACTTTTTGGTCATAATTCCACTCACTGTGTTTGGAGGAAGTGATGAATTCCATCCCAAGAACACCATCAAGATCTGTGTGGCGAGTGGGCCAAAATCCCTCCCGTAGTGTGTGCAAACCTGGTGAACAACTAAGGAAACATTTGACCTCTGTAATTGCAAACAAAGGCTACTGTACCAAATATTAACATTGGTTTTCTCACGTGTTCAAATACTCATTTGCAGCTGTATCACACACATAAATCATACATTGTGATTTCTTTATTTTTCTTTTTAGGTTATCTCTCTCAGTAGACATGCACCTATGATGAGAATTTCAGACCCCTCCCGGACAACTTGCAATAGAGCAAGGTGTTCAAATACTTATTTTCTTCACAGTATGGAAAATTAAATGAATTCATATTTACAATAAATAATGTCTTTGTTGATCTATTTATGCCAGTGGAGGCATAGTGACAAAACAAAGGAATGGTCTTCTGTTAGATGGCAGCAAGTACATACAGCAATTAATGTATCTTTTTGTGACATTTTTGTTTGTCAGTGTGGCATGAGATTTTTCAACTGTAAAGTATGTGCCCTGGCTCCATAAACACTGGAAGTCGCTGCTCTGGTCGATAGTGGGTGGCTCAGTGGTGCAGATGTTGTTGTTGAGCGTTGGCCTCATAGCAGGACCAGGGTCAAATCCATACCGCCTTCTGTTTTTTCAACATACTATAAATGTGCCCCATGCATTTCAAATCCTGGCCCCGCATGTGTGGGGTTTCGTCAGTGCCTGTGTGGGTTTTCTCCAGGCACTCTGGTTTCATCCCACATCCCAAAAACATGCAGAAATTGTGGACTCTAAATTGCCCCTCTGTGTGATTGTGAGTGCAACTTTTCTGTCTCCATGTACCTTGCGATTGGCTGGCAACCAGTTCAGGGTGTACCCGGCCTGTGAAGTTTTTAATAACTTGATTGGCCAGCGGTTATTTAAAGTACTATCTCAAAATGGAGGTGAGAATCCCCCCCAAAAAAAAGAAAAGCCTCGTATTTTTATTCAAATATACTGGGCACGATGGTGACTCAGAGTAAATGACTTTTGGTTCGGTAAATTATTACAATAGAGCTGATCAACTGATCAGCATAGAATGCTCTTGATCACCTGATACTGATCTCACTGAGATTGTATTGGCATAAAGTTCAATTCGAAGCAGGGTTTTTTGAAACAAGAAAAACACATGATGAGGAGATGTTGTACGGCTGCAGCTATCAAATATTCTACTAATTGATTATCCTCTGAGACCCTCATCAGTTTGGGTCCATAACCCATTTTAGAGGTTATTCCTTTGACCACATTTGCCATGTTTTTAACCGACGAATACACCCACTTACAGATCAGATGGTCATAGGCTGCCGACTTGTCACACGGTGACTGCAGTGAACAAAACATTGAAGCACGCTGTATCTAAGTAATGTCAATGTTAAAGTTCTTTTCCAATAAGAATTATTATATAAGTATTTTCTGCACCATAATGGGCACCAGATTATAAAGAGCAGTCTCAATTATGGGGGACTATTTCTGTAATTAGCACAGGGTATTAACTTACAATTCCATTGCAACATGCAAACAATTTTCTCTTGAGATTGCTGTCACATTTCTGTGAGTCCCATTATAAATTACTCGTGCACTCTTTGTTGTAGTCTTGCCAATCTGCACTGTTTGGCCACTCACATGCTTGTGAAGCATCTGCACCACTTGCACAATTGACATTGTACCAGTTTATCACACTCTTCTTCTTTTCCTTTCCTTTGATGATGATGCTCTCAAACCGTTTTAAGGTTGTTATATTACCTCCTATATTTAAAATACAGAATTAGCTTTTTGTGCATTGTATTGTCTGTGCTTTCATCCTTGGATCAGGCAGTGTCAAGGTGGAATTTTAACATTATACACCATCTCATCCTGTACTTTCTACTTTAGATTCAGACCAGACCTTTTTTACTCAAAAAAGAGACTCTCGTCCAGTTGCACCACTTTTTCTTCTATTATTCACATACATTCATTAAAGCAACAGCACTTTTTTTTCCCCATTTTTTGCTTTTACCATTTTTATCAAGAGTAAACACTAGCAGCATATCTGTCTTTGGTCTATGTTGCCCAGACTGTATGGGTGGATGGTGTTTGTAATTATGAATGTATCCCTTTGAGAGACAAAGGGGGGCAGAGTCAGGTAAACTAGCAGGAGAGTGTGCTTCCGTGATTTAAAAAAAAAAAAAAAAAAAAAAAAAAAAAAAAACAGGCTGTGGTTCACTGGTTTTCATGTGCGCTGAGAATGCCTATGTATTTCTACTTGTAACAAATTTTACACGCGTGAGATTTTCCGTGCTCGACTGTGCAGATTTGCGAGTGCGATGGTTTCATAGAAACGGTACTGACAATGTGGCCCGGGACAAAAATTAGTTTGACATGCCTGCCTTAAGATATGGTCAGGCACTTAATAGACCCACCCAAAGGCGGAGGAAGGCTACCCTCTCCTTCCACCGGGGTGAACCGCAACGTAGTTGGGGGGGGGGGGGGGTTAACATTTCATCGAGAAGACGCACGTTGAATGAGAAGCAAAGTAAAGCAGAGCGATCCCAAACCCACACTCAGGCAGTCGTCATTAACATGCACATTTTAAAGTGCTTCTCAAGTTTTTTACTTTCATCTTTCCAGTAATTTTTCGGCCATGGGCCCAAAGAAAGATAGCAGTACCATCAGCAGCAAAAGGAAAGTTGTCTAAACCACAGTGGATTGAAGGAAAGAGATAATTGCTAAGTATGAAAATGATGTGCATGTTACTGATCTTGCTGTTTCTTATGGCTAAGTTGACTATTTTGACTATCCTAAAGAATAAAAATGAAATGTGATAGGAGCTAGTGTTGCGAAAGGAATGACTAGCATTACAAAGCAAAGGACACAGATAATAGAAGAAATGCAGAAGCTACTGGAAACCTATCCAGTCAAATCATGAAGGGTGATTTCGGTGTAACACTTATTCCTGTATCACACCAAAAAGGTAAATGATACGCATTTAAGTTGCTTTAATTTGACTTAATTACGTTCAAACTCTGAGGTTCGTGTCTGTGCACGCGTGTGTGTGTGTGTTTGTGTGTGTCTGTGTGCGCGCGTGTCTGCGTGTGTATGCTGAATTAACGGCACTGAATTGGCGGCACCATATGCTGGAGACGGAGAAATACATAAAGAAATACAGACCCTAGTTCTGAAATATAGCTAATCAGAGCCACGTTTTTTTCTTTTTTGACCAAATGTATCCTTTTTCATCTATTTATGCCAGTGAGGCACAGTGACAGAACAAAGTAATTGTCTTCTGTTTGATGACCGTAAGTACATACAGCAATTAATGTATCTAATTTGTGACATTTTTGTTTGTTGGTGTGCCATAAGATTTTTTTTTTTTTTAAATGTTAGGTATGTGCCTTGGCTTCAAAAAGGTTGGAATTCGCTGCTCTGGTCAATCTTATGTGTTGACCAGAATGGCAGCCTGTTTACACACAACCATGAGCGCCAGCACTAGCTTGGTAGGCTACGTCACGTTTTGTTGCCAGCTTGTGAGCCGCATCGTATTAAAAGTATGTGACGATACCTTAAGACTTACACAAACAACCCCTCCTGTCCTGAGCACCGATGACCACCAATACATGTTCTTTTCACCCATTTTCTTCTTCTATTGTTGGCGCAATTCACTCGTGTTGTTATCACTATAGTAACAAGTGTATCTAATCACATTTGCGTTGACAAGATAGAGCCCAACAATTGTAAAAATGGGATACGGTGGTATTATGGTATCAAAATACATTTTATTTCAATAGTCTGACATAGTGCAATTGTGAGAGCAAATTTGTCTTGTCTAATCTGCGCATTACGTGTCTCTCAGCTGTCTCATCTCATTCCTGCAGATGAGGCTTTTTTTCCCCCAAACTTAATTGGCCATCACCTATTTAGAGTTTATCAAAAGGTGGGAGAATGCCAAAAAAAATAAACCCTTGCCTTTGTGTTCAAATATGCATGGCACGATGGCGACGCAGCGTAAATGACTTTTTTTTTCCAGCCGATCAATGACATCATTGATCATATCAGCGAATTATGACAATAGAGCCAATTAACTGATCAACATAAAATGCTCATCATTGGCAAATACCGATGTCACTGATGAAATCGGCGTAAAGTCAAGAATGTCACAATTTAATTTGATTTCAATTCTTTAGGTTACAATTTCCTTCAATACTGATTTAAATGTTCCAATGAGTAAAAATACACAAGTGAAAATTTTGAAATATTTTGATCTCATAATAAAATGAAAATAACTTTTTTCAAGCAATAAAACATCTGAAAATAAAATTGCATACAACCTAATTATATAATGATGATTTGCAAGAAATTGTAATAAAAATGCACAATGAGGAAAACATTTTATTAAAGCCCAAGTGTCATCCCTATAAACATTGTAAAATACATATTGTAATGAAAAATACATATAACATGATTCACTTCAATGTCTATACGAAAAAATACATTTGAGCGGAGAGCGCGTCATCCATGTGCAAAGTTGCAGAAGTGTCATTCTACGATATCCAAGTGGTGGCCATATTGGCTGCATCCTCCGTCCGTGACGTCACCCAGACATTCGCCAATAAAAACATGCCGTGCACCCTAACTATGCGAGACAAACGAGCCCCTTCTGAGACGGAAGGTCTTTTCGAAAAGGAGAACACCACACAACCGAGTGAAGTTACCGGGGCAATATTACACGATTGTTTCGAGTCCTCGGGGCAATATTACAGGATTGTTTCGAGCCATATTCAGATGATATGCTATCACGGCCAAACCGCATCCCCGTCCAATCCACTTCCGCGGCGGAGATGAGCCATCGCGGATGAGCCGGCCGGTGTGGCTTATGACAGAGCCGAGCCGCCCTGCTTAAGGGCGGTGTTCCTTGATGCCGCAGTACTGGGCAACACAATCGAGCCGGGGCGCTTTATGCGGGTACGTGGCTGAGTGAGGCATTCTCGGCTGGGTTCTTCAGAGCCGCCCCCGTCCGCAAAGCCCGACGTGCAGCCTTCGCAGAAGCAGTGACCGCTGAACGCGGCGCCTCAGTGTGGCTGATTTTTGGCGCCGTGGTGGCATATAATGGAGCCGAGCCGTGCTGCTTTTAGGGGAATGTTCAAAGCCGCCGCAGTACTTGTTGAACACCGTCGAGCCCGGTCGCATTACTGCCTATCTGTTATTTGGAACCCACGAAGCTCTCGTCCTCTGCACCCGTACAATCCATTTTTCACAACGAACCGGGTCTCTTGGTCTATTCAGGGGTCAGTAGCTCTTTCTGTAGACTTTAATGACTCAAAAACTGCTGTTTTAGCTGTACATTGTACAATTCCAGAATGGCAGCTTCACGCATTTTTCGTATTGGAATTCCAAATTGTGGTTGGGGTGTCTTTTGTCATTATCTGTGTTCTGGATTTACAAGGGAAAACAAAATGACCCCATATTATCATATTTAAAAGTAGCTGGTGTTTGCTTGAGTAGCCACTGTGTTTAGCTTCTGTCCATTCAACATGAATCACATGCACAGCCCCCCACAGTGGCCAGGAGATCCATCAATTAAACAGGTTTGCAGAATCGATAGTGAATTGTTTTCCATTCCATTTTCCAAGCCGTTTATCCTCACAAGAGTCGCAGGAGTGCTGGAGCATATACCAGCGAATCTTGGGCGAAAGGTGGACTACACCCTGAACTGATGAAAAGAATAAATGCAGTGCATTTAATTAATGCTATCATAAACTAGTCCGGTAAATTGCTGGTAAACAATTACAATTTCATTCAATGCATTTTGGCTTTAAATGTTGTGATTACTGGAATTTATCAAAATAATGGAATGTAAAGTGACTATTAAATATTTACTCTGCCATTTGTATACAGCGTTGCAGTTTCTCGATTCACAAAAACATTTATAGTATATTTAGTACTGTATATAGTTTAAACTGCAGGATTTTAAATCTCAATTTTGTCATTTTCTCAACATTTAGAGAGCCTGGATAGCACCTTCAAAAACCTGTATACTTGCATTTGTATGTTTTTAAAAAATTTGCCTGATCTGTTTGTTCTTTTTAGGAGAGGATGCAAGTGTCTTCAAATGCTCGGTTTCTCGGGAGACTGAATGCAGCAGAGTGGGGAAGCAGTCATTCATTATCACATTGGGCTGCAACAGCGTCCTAATTCAATTCTCCTCACCTGCAGGTACTCTCAAATCCCCAAATGAAGTCAAAAGTACATGTACTTGTAATGTAAACTTTATTTCCACTGTGCCATTTTTAATGAATTAATAGTTATTTCAAGGCACCGCCCTATAAATTTAGACCATTTGTAGACAGTCAAGAAAAAGAAAACGACAGTCTCTCCTGGGTCCAGTTTAAAAAAAATAAAATAAATTGCACCCCACCCTTGCAAATCAACTTAATATTGTCCTTGTTTTTTATCCAGTTTATTTTATTTGTTTTCAAAGAATTGTATATAATTGCATATACTGTGGCTATGATGAAACATAATGGACAAGAGGTACTGCGGCCTGCTGAAGAATAGCACAGTGTTCCCTCATTTGATACGGGGGTGACGTTCACAAAAATGCAGTGGTACCATTACTTACGAAATTGATCCGTTTCGGAAGTTGTTTCCATTTACGTTTTTTCTTTTTTTCTTTTTTTTTTAACTTTTTGTGTTCCTTTTATATGTTTTAAGGCTGTTAAACCCCACACCTTAAACTTTATAAACTTTTTCAGACCGGCATTAACATTTTCCCACATGTTTCTTGTTTAAACACGCTCAAAATTAAACCTTTGTAGAAAAAAAGCACACTACTGTATTCTAGAAAGAAGCCAAAGATCAAAACCTGTTTGAGGCTAAAATATTTGAGAAACAAATATATAAACATCTCTCCATACCTATTCATCCGCTTCATCAAGCACTGGTATAACCGTTTCCAATAAAAAGAAAATTTTAATGCTCACTTTATGAGATTGGACGCACAAGAAATTATTAATTGCGATTTGGGCGTATTTTACAGATAATCTGGCCAGGTGGTGCTTTGGGTTGTTTTTGGCGCCCTTTTTTTCCCCTCCCAGCTTTTGAGTGAGACTCTTCTTATAAACAGACATGCCACCTTTGATTATGTTTGAGAACTGAAAGCGCGGTCCTTTTGTGGGGGTGCACTGAAACGCTGCGTGGGACCCCGCCTGCCCCTGGTACTTAAGATGGTCACCGCTACCGGAATCTGACGTTCATTGGGCCCACGCTCAATGCAATTTGCTGAAGACCCAATCAATCTCCATGGCGTGTGTCCTGTACAACGGTGGGCCCCTGGCCGGTAAACCATTTTGCACCATGCCGCAAAGAATGAATAATAAATGATTACATTTTTTTTTCCGGGTGTCTTATTTTGAAAGACAACCACTTCCGCCCTCGCCTCATTTCCATGCTTGATGCTGACGTGTCTTTTTCTTGCCTCAGCAATCATAGCTGGCCCTTGTAAAATGAACCAGAGACAGTTCACTGGAGTTTCTGTGGAAAGTGTATACAAGAGAATGATGAGACAACAGAGGGGTCACAGATTGCCTACAAAAAGAAAGCTGGATTTGAAAGTGTAAGTGTTACGGGTTCATCGCAACAGGTGATTCAGAAGCCCTACACCCACTCTTTGTAAGACGTGGTGACCGATTTGCTAATGAAGCCATGAAACCATCAAAACTGCACCGCTACATGGACACAAAACACCCAGCATTGAAAGAAAAGCCTTTAGAATGTTTTAAAGAAGAAAATTGTAACATGAAGGACAAAGGGTAAAAACATCATTACTGGTCACAGATCACATTGCTAAAGCTAAAAAGCTCACTACTTTGGGGAGAACTGATTTCGCCTGCAACAAAGGACACTTGCAGAAAACTTTTCAGAGAGGCTGCAGTAAAGGATGACAACATCCCGCTTTCAGTGACCACAATAGGAAGAATAAATGAAATGGCTGGGGACATCGAGGCACAGTTACATGAAAGATTAACGCATAACCGCTATGTATTTTGGTGAGTTGATTTTTTTTTTTTTTTCAATTTTTTTTGTCATCTAGTGCATTCAACATTAATTTCAAAGAAAATCGTGCAAATTTATTTTTGCTGTGTGTGTGTGCGTGCATGCGTGTGTGTGTGTGTGTGTGTGTGTGTGTGTGCGTGTGTGTTTGTGTGCACACACCACACCTTGATTGTAGGTCTACTTGAAACCGGTCCCAGGTGCAAAAAAATATTGGGGACCATTGCTGCACAGTACAGACTGCGTTCAGCTTGGTTAATTTATACAATTGTTTGATGTTAGTAATGTGGCTCTTTTGTGCTGAAGAGAAAGAAGTGGACACAAGTGTTGGAAAAAGAGTAGGAGGGTGCACTACCATTTGATTGCTTGATAACCATGGGCAATGAACTTAAGCGAACTCCACTGTGCTCCGGTGCACTTACTGGCAGTGGGGTTCAGGGGCCGTTACAGCACAATGCCTCGCGGCTTTCTACAAAGCCGCAGCGTGTTTTGTTGATGTGCCAAAACGCCACGGCAGCAGTCTCTGTATTTAGGGTGGTTGACAATTGACCCCTCCGTACAGGGCACTTAACCACGCCTCCTGAAGAAGTGATGTCACGCCACATGCGCTGACGTAAGACAAACAATTAGTAAAAATGGCAAATACAATACATTCTTAACTCAGACGCCATGCTTCTGATTTCATTCAAATCAACGATATATTATAGATTCTAAATACAACACATTGTTAACTGAGAGAGACTCCATGCTTCTGATTTCATTCAATCATTCACACGTAGCAATGTTATGCTAGCGAAGAACATCTCATTCATTTATACGAGACGTGTATTAAAAATCAAATATAGGGCATATCTTCGCGCAAACACAGTCTGGTTAAGCTTTGGCCGCGAGCCGGCAACAAAGCGACACGTTTGTGCAGTCCGATCATCACTAAATATCTCTCAACAAAGAATAAGTGTGTCAATCGTTCACACGTAGCAATATTATGCTAGCGAAGAACGTCTCATTCATTTATGCGAGACGTGTATTAAAAATCAAATATAGGGCATATCTTCATGCAAACAGTCTGGTTAAGCTTTGGCTGCTAGCCGGCAACAAAGCGACACGTTTGTGCAGTCGGATCATCACTAAATATCTCTCAACAAAGAAAAAGTGTCAATCGTTCACACATAGCAATGTTATGCTAGCGAAGAACTTCAAATTCATTTATACGAGACATCTATTGAAAATCAAATATAAGGCATACCTTCGTGCAAACATATCTGTTCCGTTTGATATTAGATGGATTTAGTTGATGATGCGGTCTTCCACAAAGTTTGATCCATCGAAGGCATTTTTCGAACTGGGTCTTCGGTATTGGAAAGGGTACGAATCGAACTCCACCAACTAGCCTTTCAGGATACCTGTCGTCACTTACAAAGTCCGTGACTACACCTCTTAACCATATTTTTTGTTAAATAACCCAAATACGCGATGAAACGCTAACAAAGCCTATACTGGATGCAATGTTGTCTGAGAAAATGGCGGGAACAAAAAGGGGTGTGGTTTATGCAGATCTCTGGCCTCTGATTGGTCAGTGACCTGGATTGCGCAATATCCACAGAGGGGTCAATTATCTACAGTCACTTACAATCGGGACGCAGAACACGATGCGGGTTTTCCATTAGTGAATCAGGATACAGAACACAATATGGAATACACTATCTGTAAGAAAAAAAAAAAAGCCTTGTACGAAAAATTGCACTGAAAAACCTGTGTAATAGCGAGGCAGCGTAAAATGAACCAGGTTGTAGCGAGGGAACACTGTATTTCAAAGACCAATAGTATCGGCTGCGCAATGGCAAGTAAAGTGAGTGACAATTAGGGAAGTCATTGTTCACAATGTAACACTGGTTACACATGGTGCCAAAATAATCCAACAAATAGAGAACAAGAGGAAAAGGGTAAATGAAACTGAACTAACATTTTAATGAACATTCAAAAAGCATTCACAGCATTATGTATTTATACACTTAAAAACTAGTGACAGACCAATATTCTGATCTGCTGATAACCATTCCCAATCATTGGCATTTTGTTCCATATCACATCGGTCAATTTTTAATCTGACCACATATAATTTCATTCTGGGTTATTTTGGCTCTGAAATTGTCGCTGCTAGTGCCGGTCTGGGATTTCTCTCTCCAGCATTGTCCCACCTTCAGCATTACCTGATTATTTACTCGTGCACATTACATTCTGTACTTTCAATACTTATTTTTTGTGGGGTTGGTGTGGCTTGGAACAAAACAAGCTGTTTACATGTAAAAAGCGCTTCTACTGACAAAACAATCAGGTTACGAAATGCCTTCCAGAACGAATTAATGTCGTAAATAGAGGTATCCGTGTGTTTGTTTGTGTGTAATCAAGCTCTCCCCTATTATTAAGTATTAGTCCACATACATTACTCGCAGCTCAAGGGAATTAGTCAGCATACATGACTCGCAGCTGTGGGTCTCTATCTCTCTCTCTCTCTAGAGAGAGAGAGCGAGAGAGAGGAGAGAGAGAGGAGAGAGAGAGGAGAGAGAGAGGAGAGAGAGAGGAGAGAGAGAGAGAGAGAGAGAGCTCTCTCTCTCTCTCGAAGAGAGAAGAGAGAGAGAGAAGGAGAGAGAGAGGAGAGAGAGAGAGGAGAGAGAGAGAGAGAGAGAGAGAAGAGAGAGAGAGAGAAGCTCTATCTCTCTCTCTCTCTCTCTCATTTATATATATATATATATATATATATATATATATATATAAAAAAAAAATAAATATGATGTGTGTCTTCAACTATCCTACCAAGCATGTTTTTGGGATGTGAGAGAAAACCACAGAAAATCCACACAGGCACTGGGATAACATGCACACCACCACTGGCTTTGCTGGGATTTTATTCTTTTAGTCCTCTTCTTGCTCCTGCTGATAGTTTGCCTTCATACTTGAACACAACCCCACGTGCTTAGTTTTGAATATGTACTTCAATTCTTCTCCAAGTCAGAGATGTGTCTATGACTGGTATTTGCTCGGATGGCACCAAGTGGGGTTTCCTCAGAACATTTTGGTCATTTCCAGTAGCTGTTTTACTTTCCTTCTGTAACAAAGCAACAACAATGGTGACCGTGGATGCGTGTCTGCTTGAAAAAATAGACCTAAATAATCAGATGATACGTTTAATTATGCTGCAAAATTGAGAGAAAAAACAACAACTTGGGTGCCATGTGGAACCAGGAGGAATGGTGAGTCACAGCATGCATCTCACAGCACGTGATTATATGGGCCATTCACGAAAGATGAACTCCGTGCAGCAACTTTTGATGTACGCGCAGGGCAATGTGCAAGTCACGTGATGCAATGGGGTGCTGTTGGCCACACAAGTAAAAGAGGGCTTTAATTCCGTTCCACTACTGTTGAAACAGGTGCAATCTATGTCACAGAATACAAAATAAATTGTGGTACAATCAGTCTCTTCTATATTTTTTTACTTTATGATATTAAATAAATAGCATTTTCCTTTTTATGAGAAGTGCCTCGAGATAACTTTGTCAGAAATTTCATTTCATTTTTACTTATAGAACCTGTATTTTTTAACATGAAAAAACTTCCTTTCTGATCCTTATTGTTCAACTTTAGACTTTCAATCCTTTTATAACGTCTTGAAGAACTGTCGGGGACATCTTTGTGAGCAGTCAGTTTTCAGCGACAGAACAGAGGAATCCTCTGCTGTGCAGTACTTTCAGGTGAGTGGGGAAAATACTAATTCACAAGAAATGACACTTTTAAGCTCTAAGTACAGTACCCTCATTTACCGTGGGTTTTACATTCCAAAAACTACCTGCATAAGTGAAATCCATATTTTTTTTTCATTTTTTTAATTGTATACTTTTTTGTTTAGGGGATGTTTTTTCATTTACATTTTTTTAATTTACAATGCATGTTTTTGTTTCCAAAGTTGTTTTTTTTTTCAACTTAGTCTTCCCTCGTTATGCACCAGGGCTATGTTCCTGGGGGCTTCACGCCCGTTGTAGGGTCAACCACGGCAAAAAGGTCGTAGGTGAGGGACCAGACAAAGCACGGCTCCATAAATCCCTACAGCAAAAACAAAAATTGTATCTGTTTCCCTTGTCTGGACGCAGGCCATCGTGGCACCCCTCTTGAGCCAGGCCTGGGGGTGGGGCTCAAAGATGAGCGCCTGTTTGCCAGCCCGACACTCATGGGGCTCGGTGGGCACAACCTGAAATGGTAACATGGGTTCCCCTTCCCATGGTCTCACCACCTGTGGGAGGAGCCATAGGTCAGGTGCAGTGTGCTGGGCGGTGGTTGAGGGCAGGGACCTTGTTGATCTGATCAAAGGCTCCAGAAGCTGGCTCTAGGGACGTGGAATGTCAAATCTTTTGTGGGGAAGGAGCCCGAGTTGGTGTGTGAGGTTTGAGAAGTCAGACTCCCCTCCACACATGGCTTGGGCTCTGGTACCAGTCCTCTTGAGACGGGTTGAACTCTGTTCCACTCTGGAGTTACCCATGTGAACAGCGCTGAGCAGATGTGGGTACACTGATTGCAGCCCCGGCTCACCGCCTTTACATTGGGGTTCACCTCGATGGACGAGAGGGTAGCCCCCTCTGCCTTTGAGTGGTGGCAGGGTGGTCCTGACTGTTGTTGTGTTTTGTGCCTATGCTCCAAACAACAGTTCAGCATACCCACCCTTTTTGGGGTCCTTAGAAGGAGTGCTGGAGAGCGCCCTTGCTGGGACTCCATTGTTCTACTTGGGGTCTTCAATGCTCACATGGCCAATGACAGTAAAACCTGCAAGGGCGTGATGGGAAGAATTGGGCTAAAACCCATAAAAAACAGCAAATTTCTCACCTGTGCAAGAGGGAAACACACTGCGGTAGCGGTCTGCAGCTGAAGTTATCTGCATAATACGTCACTTCCACCTTCTTCAAACCCACACAGTCCACAGATTTTTTTTCATGGCGCAAGATGACAAATCTATATACGGCAACATTCAGACCTACTGTGAACAAACAGCTTATTCCATTCCTGTCTGTATGTCTGTCTGTCTCTCTTATTTTTTTATAAACAACATATTAATTTTCATGTTTGTGTCAAGTGGCACTTTAAGATAAGCATTGTAAGTCCTTCAATGAGGCTCTTCTTAACCTCCATGACCCAATTCACCTACAATGCATTGCGCACTGATCACACCGGTAAAACTATTGTATGAAGGGAGGGAAAAAAAAAAGAACCAAATACACATTATACAAAGGAAAATAAAAAGTGTGCCAAGAGTGCAATCATGCATTTCTTTGCAGTTTTATGATATTGGGCTGTCATTGTGCATTGTAGACTCAACAATTACCTCAATCCCTTTCATTCCCCGTTTAACAAATTATACTACTTTTATAATTGGTCAAAGATGTAAAATGACTGAAGAATGTCCCCTGTGCAGATAAAATACAAATACAATATTGTATTTTTCAGAGTGTAAGTCTCAGTTCTTTTTCATAGTTTGGACGGGGGTGCGACTTATTCTCCAGAGGGATTTATATGTGAAATTATGAACACATTATTATATCCATCCATCTATTTTTCGAGTCACTTCTTCGGTTATTTTCACACTGACAATCGTGAGAGGGCGCTCTAGGCCCATGTATCTGTAACTTATAACTGAGACGGACTGAATTAATATGCCATTGAAGAGAAAATCCTATTTTGCAAATTATTTTAAATAACATTTTTATTTTTTTATGTTGCTAACCAACTTCTTACTTCGTACTTCTTACCGTGAATGCGACTTGTCATAGTCGTTTTGATGAAGCTTCATGCAGGCGTTGGGACTTTGCAACCTTTGCAAAAGCGTTTCCATAATTACGTAGTTGTTCCGAGACTATCAGCGTTCGACTCGAAGCCTGTGGACTACGGCAACCTCACTAGGACAAACTGTCTCTGCATCATTGTGAGAGCACAGCTTCTGGGTGAATCCGCCATTTAAGTTTCTGTGAAATCTTTGGATGGGTCGACAAAATATGGGCTTCCGTGACAACCAAAACCATCCTGTTGGGATTCAGAAAGGCTGGAATAGGCTAGTTGCAACTGCAACCGCAAATGAGTCTGACGTAAGCGACGTAGAAGAGGAAACGGTGCGTCGTCTACCTCAGGAGTTGGCGGACTTGTTTAGAAGTGACACAGAGGATGATTTCATTGGCTTTTAGTTACCGTATATTTGGAGTGACACGGATGGTTTTGGTAAACTTCTTAGTATGTTATTTATGCTATAGTTATCGGAATAACTCTTATGTTCTCAGTTGTCTTGTAATGTAAGCATACCGTTCAGCCAGTTGTTGCATCTAATCTATTTTTATTTTAAATATTTCATCATTTAAATGACATATCTGTTCTTGGTGTTGGATTTTTATCAGATAAATTTCCCCCCAAAATTCGACTTATACTCCAGTGCGACTTATATTTTTTAAAAATATATTTTTTGTTTTTATCTTCGTTTTTATGGTTTTTATGGGTGTTGCGACTTTTACTCTGGAGCGATGTATAGTCCGGAAAATACGGTAATTTGACATTTTGAGGAACAGTATTGCAAAAGTAACTTTTGATTGTTTTTGCTCCTGTTTGTTGTTCAAGTGTCATATATAAGACGTGACAATTTTTCTCTCAAAATTCATTTCCAAAGGTGCATTTGACATTAAAATTTCACCAGATGTTGGGAACAACCCAAGTAATCCATACATAAAGTAGAAAGAATAGGGTCAGAAAATAAGTTGTCATAATGTGAAATGAGTTAAAAGGTATTGAACATGTCAACTATTTATTTTATACCTTGTACAAAAGCCTTCGTTTGCAATGACAGGTTGCTTTTATTTAGTTACTTTCTTTGGTATGGACCACTTGGAACGTTGTCAACATCTAGTAAAATTTTCAGGTCTATAGCGCCTTTCTATAAACGATCATTAACCCCTTTACAGGCAATATACTGCCAATCAAGTTTCTGTTTGGATCGGAAAAAGTGCCATGTAGCATCAATAAACAGCACAACATGTAGGTCAAAGCAACCTGTTTTTTTGGGGATTTGTAGTACTTTTCAAGTTGTCTAGAGCCTTTCTTTAAATCCTGCTGTGTCAATACATTCAATGGCTACATCTTTTACAATAGTGAGTAAAGCTATATGCATATAATGTGAGCATCCATGCACAATTTATGCTGTCACGTTTGTATTTGCATTTTTTGGGTGAAGGGTTCCATAATTTCAAGCTAATGGGAAATTGTCCACTGTGTTTTTTTGTTCCCAGTTGAAGAAATTGTGTGGGATGATTGTTTAAAATTGGTTGTCTTTTTTGTTATTCGACAAGCCATCTACAGGGGTTCCTCTATTGAAGAAATTAATCCGTTCTGGAAGTTGTTTCGTAATGTGAATTTCTTGTAAATATAAGCACATTTTACATGGAAATAACGTAATCTGTTCCTAGCCCCCTGCCCTGCAAAAATAAGCAATCAGAGTACATAATCTAAAGAATAATGAAAAAAAATTGTTCATTTACCTTTGGCGTGGGGGGACTATGCGAAGAGAAGGGTGAGTGACAAGCAAAAGGCATCATGGAGGAGGAGGCAAACTATGACAGCCGAGAAGAAACATACGTATGAACGTACGCATGCACAACTTAATTCCACTAAAGTTTCTTAGGGCCCAAGGTGAAGAACTTGCAAAAAACACAAATGGAAAAAGTTGCACTTTCCCATTGTGCGTTAGCGTGTGACAATATCAGAATCGCTAGCATGATTCAGGGAAAGTCGAGTGTCCAAGAGAATCAAAAAGCATTATAGGTAAAGATTGACGTCCCTCCTAACCATTGTGATGCCAGGAAGATTCTACAGTGGTAGCCAATGGGGGAGCAGCTCTATTGCACCACACAAACCAAGATTCAGGATGTGCAGCATGGGTAAAGATTGATGTCCCCCCTTGCCAATGGGGTGCCAGGAAGGTGTAGAACAGGGGTCAGGAACTTTTACGACTGAGAGAGCCATAAATACCAAATATTTTAAAATGTAATTTCAAAAGATCCATACAATATTTTAAAAACTATATACAGGTGTATTTGCGCATTTATGTAAGGCAAACACTTTTAGAGTACAGTGACTCTGATTCTTTTAAATAACATTGCTAAAGGTCAAGTGTCATCCCTATAAACATTCTAAAAAAATTTTATATTATATTATATATATTTATATTAGGTGATATTGTAATGAAAAATACATATAACGATTTTCACTTCAATGTCTATATGAAAAAATACACATGAGAGCAGAGCCCCTCATCCATGCCCAAAGTTGCGGTAATGTCATTCGACGACATCCAAGTGGTTGCCATATTGGCTGCATCCCCTGTTCGTGATGTCACCCGAACATTCGCCATTGAAAACACGCGGTGGACCCTACTGTGGGAGACGAACACGCCCCTTCTGACACAGAAGCTCATGTCGAAGAAGAGAAAATCACACAACCGAGTGAAGTTACCGGGGTAATATTACGCTATTGTTTCGAGCCATATTCAGATGATGGCCCAACCGCCTCTCCATCCGATCCACTTCCGCAGCAAAGATGACCCATTGCGGTCCAGCGCTGAGGTGGGTTATCATGGCGCTGGGCCGGGCCACTTTACAGCGTTCATAGCCGCCGCCGTCTGCGATGAACAACACTGTCGAGCTGGGGCGCGTTACGGTGTTGTAGTCGCACGTGGCTGAGTGCGGCAGTTTGGCAGCGTTGTTCAAAGCCGCCGCCGTCCGCGAGCCCGACGCGGCGCCTTGGCCGGGGTGGCTCATTTTCGGTGCCGAGGTGGCTTATCACGCAGCCGAGCCGGGCTGCTTTACAGGGTTCTTCATAGCCGCTGCCGTCTGTGGTGTACAACACCGCCGGGCCGGGGCGCTTTACGGCGTTTTCGTCGCACGCGGCTGAGTGCGGCATTGTCTGCAGCGTTCTTCAGAGCTGCCGCTGTCCGCGAGCCCGAAGGCTGCGCGAGGCGACGCAGCAGCCTTCGTCGGCGAGCCCGATGCCATCCGACGTGTAGATCAACACATTTAGCACACCTGTCGTATGGATGCGGATGTTTTGTTACGTTATGAGAGAATGATTAGGTGGTCTGCCCCAAATTATTAGTTTTTTTTTAGTAGCTGTATACACACCTACCTCTCATTTGGAACCCACGAAGCCCTCGTCCATTGCAACCGGGCAATCCATTTTTCACGACGAACCAGGTCTCTTGCAAACTTATGAGGGGTAAATCCATCCTCCCGAGTGTTCAAGCAATGTCCAGCAATGCAACGAGCCGGCATTTTGGCTAACTCGAAGGAACAACGAGCTTCCCGGAGATAAAACTAATAGAAACACGAGTCCACTTGAGGGAGGTCCTGCCAGTATGTCACTTCGTGCTTCTTGTCGAAAGCAAATCCCTCGAGAGGATTTTCATGGTGGGAGTTAAAAAAAAAAAAAAAAAAAAAAAAAAAAAAAAAAAAAAAAAAAACCTGTATATGTCAAAATCATGTTTTGTGGGGGGGGGAAAAAAACGCATGGGTCCATGTCGGCTCCAGATTTTTCATTGACATACTAAAAATCATGCATTTCATGACAGTGGCCCTTTAAGCTGTTACTAAACAATTTGGACAAAAATGCTTAATATTAATGCGACTTCTGGAGTTGCCTGGTTTGGCTGATGGCTTTATAGTCTTTCATACGTCGTTAGATTTAGCTTCACACACAGGCGTTTAGACTTCCATCCGTTAATCGTGAACATAATTCAATTTAATTTGCCATCACGATGGTACGATGGTGAACAGTTCCTGCACGCATTTTATATGTTTTATCTTGTCTTCATGCGAAGTTGTCAAGGTTTATTGGAAACGTCAAGTACGAAGCTTTGGCATACTCCCCATCTGTGAATGCCTTTCCATTTCTCACAATTGCTAAAAAATCAGCAATGCTTTCTGAACTCCATTCACCTTGTTTGGTCCAAACACGGATTTGCTGCTGTCTAACTTGGACTCTGGGAAGTAGTCTTGACATGCTTTTGTGCCTGACTAGTTACAGTTTCCGAATAATTCTTTTGAATAAATTCGGAAATGTCATGCAATTTCGTCAACACTTCTTGTATTCTGGGTGCATTGGCATGTGTTGCATTGCCTCAAGCCTTTTACTCTTCCGTCGAAAGATCCTCGTGGCGCTGCTGGACTTTCGATCATCTCAAAATCCAGTGGAGCAACAGCATGAGGCCACATGCGTGCATGTCTTTTTTAAAATATTTTTTGACGGTTTCTCTTTTTTTTTTGATGGACAAAACAACACTTGTCTTCTTCTCACTGGCACTGGCCATCAATTTCTTGGGGCCTGTGCTGAAAAAAAGGGAATAAATCCGTGAAGAATTTGTACAGTGCGAGTGTGTGTGAGTGTAGGATAATGGATTTGGGCATGAAGATACTGGATGTCTGTCACGGGTAAAGATTGACGTCCCTCGTAGCCAATGGAGGGATGTGATGGCAGGAAGGTGCTACATGATGTTTGAGGAGCTCTATCGCTCCACACAAACCAAGAGACAGGAAGTGCATCATGGCTAAAGATTGACATCCCTCCTAGCCAATGCAATGCCAGGAAGATGCTCAAGCGGTAGCCAATGGGAGAGCACCTCTTTCACGCCGCTTTCGCACAAAGATACAGTACAGGATGTTTGTTTGATCTCCCCCCTCATATCTTGAATTTCTTTTGGAACTAGACAAACATTTCCCGGTGTTTTGTAACCTGAATTTTTCGTTAGTAGAGAGGTTCCTCAGTAGAGTTATGACTATCGTTAATGAAGTCCTGCCCTTGACTGCATGGTGGCTGCTTATTGGTCATTTGCTAAATATTCAGAAGTGCGTGACAACCCATCAACAGTTCTGTTTCCTCTCCCAGCCAACTCACTTTTGTCACGGCAGCGTGAGGTTGCTAAGCTAAAAAAAAGGAATAATTCCATAAAGTGGACATCTACTGGAGTACCCTACAAAAAAAAATTCTATAGAAATGCTATAGAAATTAAACAAAACTTTAGGACCCAGGTTCTATAGAACTGTATTCTGAAGAAAGCTCTAAAGAACTGTTCAAAAGAACTGAAACAACATTGCTTCAACATTGTATTTGTAAATTGCAATAACGTGACAATCAACAATACAATCAACGTTGCCTTAGAACATAGAACCCACGTTGCCATGTTACATGGAAATTGAACAAATAATAAAACATATTAGATAGAAATCTTATGCAGTGTGAAACCAGATGTTTTTTCAATCTAACTAGACAATTACAAAAATCAGGTTAGTCAGCCCACAATAATATGTTTAGTATTTAGAACACATAACTTTTTACTTAAATTGTTCCTAATGAAATAAAATATAATATTCCACTATGTGAATTTTAACTGTCTCATATTTACTGTCCATCGGGGTTCCTCCCGTCCTGTTTCCTGCCACCGCACTTCGTACATCACTGAGTCCCCTCGTGGTTTGTCAAGACACATTCTGAGTTCAAAATTAAGACTTGGTTATTTTTATGTCTGGCAAACACTATATCGGTTAGGAATCCATCAAACGCAAGAATCCATATTTTGTTGATAGGAAGACCCTTTGAAGTACCATAATTTCTCATACATAATGTGCTAATTTTTCCAAAAATTTCAGAAAGACAACAAAAAAAAATTATGGTGTGGATGAAAAATCACAATCACATTGTATAGTCGTATACAGGTACATATAGTGGTTAAAAAAAAGGTATAGATATACTTTTCAATTTGATATCCTATGCTTTATGTTACACATTTATATATAGTATGGTAATGTGCGCCACCAACCTCAACTCTGACCTCCTCATGGGAGCTTGTCATTTGACATTTGTTAGCTTTGCATATTTGTTGCTACTGCACCATCAGAAACGACTGCCCGTGAGTTTGTTTACTTAAACTAAGACAAAAAATGTTGGGTACAATGGCTACTTGTCCAGCTGCTTTTAAAAGAAATGCCATCACTCCTGCCGATGTCGCGGCCAACCCCGAAGCAGTGCAGCGGGCCAAAAAAAAGCTCAGTGGCTTCAGGTGGCCATCATAACAATGAGCTCAAACTGCGGTGTATGTATGTAATGGGCACAATTTAGTATTAAGTGTTATGCTATTGTTGAGCATTTATTTTAGTTGGTTGAGCGATTCTGCTCTAACAATTACAGGGACCATGACAAGCATGTCCTGTGGCCTGTCCCGAGATATATATAACCAAAGATTATTATTGATTGTACAAGTACAAAATCTTCACCTGATTCTCAACTGTATATAACTGGTAAAAAAAAAAAGAAAAAAAAAAAGAGAATTTTCACAACCCGCATCTTTAAAACGATGAAATAATGGTTCAATACCGGATTTAGTAAGAGGCTTCTCCTTAGTCTGTTGTTGGCCAATTGGTTGCTAGTAATTGAAAGTTTGTGAACATAGTGCCCTCTTCAACACACTGACAGCTGGATTCCGATTTTTCAAGATGTAGGCTTTATAATAGGGGCTTGTCTTACATGATGGACTTGCCCTATTTTGAATTCCCTATAGTCATGACAGTGTTTATATATTTTGACAAATACTTGATGCATTTTATTGAGGCCCCGTAGCTAAGTGGTGAGAGCATTGGTTTGGTAAACCAGGGGTTGTGGGTTCGTATCCTACTGGGGCCTCCACTCCCTGAGAAGAGTTGCATCAGGAAGGGCATCAGGCGTAAAAATTGTGCCAAACAAATATGTTCGTTCATCTGAGATGACACGATGTGGCGACCCCGAAAGGGAGAAGCCAAAAGAAGCTTACTAACTTGATGCATTTTATTATGCGGCTTCAGTGTATTGACTCTGATGTTGCAGGAAAATTATTCTACAGAAATTTTCTGGACAAATTCTACAGAAATTTGAGATCAAGCACTGTGCCACTTTCTGTTCCTCAAACCTTTCTATCGAATTTGTACAGAAACATTTTGTTCTGGAGAGATTCTATAGAAAGTCACAACCGAAGTTCTGTTGAGCAAGTTGTTCTGATCAAATGCTATAGATTTCTGGAGAAATTATGTAGAACTTTTTTTTGCAGGGTAGGCTTGCAACAGCCTGCGGAGTACTTAAGAGTATCTGACTGGGTTAGGGTTAGTATCTGACCATCTGACAAGGTTGGAATTCAGACCAATCCATTTTTAACAAGCTTCCTCAAATCTAAGGTTATGTGCAAGCTAGTAGCTGGATTAGCTGTAAAATCACTTCCCCTCTTTTATCCTAAGGGCGGACGGTGTTATGTGACATTGTCGCGATACTTCCACATGGAATGACGTAAAAATGACAGTGTACAATGCGGTGAAGTAAATTTATTTGTTTTTTAAGAATAAATAGATATTAGTAACTTGCATCAAATAAAGATGATGTGGACAGTTACAATATAACAGGAGGTTATGACCCCACCCTCTTGCAGTCTTAACATACTTGAGGAGCTGCCTGGATCCTATTGAAACATGCTTAAAGTTTTAGGTTGATGCAGATATAATGGCAATCAACAAAGATCAGGTTGGACACGAAAGAAGAAGAAAAGGATCTCTACAGGTTGACCAGACAGAGGGATAGGGATGGGAAGGATGTGCAGCAATTAAAAGTGATTAAGGATAGCGATGGAAATATGTTGAGTCGTGCCAGTAGTGTGCTAAGTAGATGGAAAGTGTACTTTGAGAAGTTAATGAAGAAAATGGGAGAGTAGAAGAGGCAAGCGTGAATGACCAGGAAGAAGGTTTGATTAGTAAGGGAGAAGTTAAAAAGGCACAGAACAGAATGAAAAATGGAAAGACAGTTGAACCCGATGACATACTAGTGGAGGTATGAAAGTAATTAGGTGAGGTGGCTCTGGAGTTTTTGACCAATGTATTCAATAGAATACTAGCGGGCGAGAAGATCCCAGAAGAATGGATGAAAAGTCTGCCAGTCCCCATTTTTAAGAGCACAGGCGATGTTCAGAACAGTGGAAACTATACAGGAATATAGATGATGAGTCACACTATGAACTTATTGGAAAGTGTAGTGGAGGCGAGACTCAGGACAGAGGTAAGTATCTGCGAGCAACACTATGGTTTCATGCCTAGAAAGAGTACCACAGATGCACTATTTGAGGATGCTTGTGGAAAAGTAAGGAGAAGGTCAGAAGGAACTACATTGTATCTTTGTAGACCTTCTCAAGTAAGTTGCCATGCCACGAATAGCAATGGAGCGAATTGATAGCAATTGGCTTGTATGGCTTGGGTTTATGTGTGTTATTTGCCTTGATGCTCATGGAAAAGTACAGAGAAGGTCAGAAGGAGCTACATTATATCTTTGTATGCCCTGTGATTGCTTGACAACCAGTTCAGGGTGTACCAATGATAGCTGGGATAGGCTCCAGCATTCCAGTGACCCTTGTGAGGATTAGCGGCAAAGAAAATGGATGGATGGATGTATCCTAGACCTAGAGAAAGCCTATGACAGAGTACCAAGAGAGGAACTGTGGTACTGCATGCGCAAGTCTGGTGTGGCGAAGAAATATGTTAGAATAATACAGGACATGTATGAGGGCAGCAGAACAGAGGTGAGATGTGCCGTTGGTGTGTCAGAAGAATTCAAGGTGGAGGTGGGACTGCATCAGGGTTCCGCGTTGAGCCACTTCCTGTTTGCGGTAATAATGGATAGGCTGACAGACGAGGTTAGACTGGATTCCCCTTGGACCATGATGTTCGCAGATGATAATGTGTCCAAGCAGTGTAGAACAGTTGGCGGAAGGTGTCTGGTGTTCTATGTGACAGAAGAGTATCCGCCAGGTTGAAGGGCAAAGTTTATAAAACAGTGTTGAGGCAGGACATGATGTACGGATTAGAGGCAGTGGCACTGAAGAAACAACAGGAAGCAGAACTTGAGGTATTAGAAATGAAGATGCTGAGGTTCTTGCTGAGATGACACGTTTTGGCGACCCCTCACGGGATAAGCTGAAAGACAAAGAAGAAGATAAAACTGCATGGAATGCAGTTTCACCTGAAAATTTAAAGGGGATTAAAAAAATGTTCCCACACGAACGCCATGGATGGCACAGAGGATGAAATGCTTTGGGAGGAAGATGGGATCACTGCCCATAATGATGAAATACAGGAGGCACTATCAATGATGAATTCTACAATGATAAATCAAAGGTAGCTCCTGTGGCTGTTTTTCAGAGTGGGGATGAGTCAGTCGCTGCTATGGCTGTTTTTCAGAGTGGGGAGGAGTCAGTCTTTTGAAAGCTTTGCCAAGGTTGTGTAACCTCATGGTAAATTGCACTGTGCACACAGTTTCATCCACAGATATAAATATGCTGAAAAAAATCTTTACTAAGTTTATTAAGTTAAACGGTGTTAAATTTGTATTTAGATTATTGAATATTTAATACTGTAATACATTATCAACCGTTATAATAAAATGTTATCATTTAGACTATACCTTCATACTGTAATACATGTTATCAACAGTTCTGATAAAATGTTACCATCATTTATATTGTACTTTAATGCTGTAATACATGTTATCAACAGTTCTAATAAAATGTTATGCCATCATTGAGCTATTATTTTAGTTGGTTGAGAGATTATAGTCTGACAATATCAGGGACCAGGACAAGTGTGTCCTGTAGTCTGTCCCGAGATATATAATTTTACCTCTACATCGGAACATGCAAAAAGATAATTATTGATTGTTGTGCAGACAATTTTTTTGGAAAAACAATACAAATAAAAACAATAAAAGTACAAACCTAGCAAAATACAAATACATATAATTCCCAATATTTTGAGTTGAGTTGAGAAAGTTCTGCTTTCACGAGCTTAGTCATTGAGGCCTTGAGGCACTACCACGATTAACAGTAACGCCCCTCCCCTCGCATTCTCTCAAGATGCTTATTTTGTGTGGTCTTGACATTAATTTTCGTGTTTATTTAATAAATATTGTTAACCAAACTAACCCGCTCCAACAGGTATTCATCCGGAAACAGGAAATGCAAGTTAACTGTATTGAGCATGTACGGAGCATGTATGAACGCGCATGTTAAAAACTGCTTCACGTAATGTGAGTCCATTTATGTCAAAAGTCATCAACATCATGAGCCATGTCAAAGGAAATTCAGTTACACCAGGGGTGCTCATTGCGTTGAATCCGAGGCCACAGCGTAAAAAAAAAAAAAAAAAAAAAAAAAAAAAACCCTCCCAAAAAAAAAAACAGACTATCATCCACCTTGTCGCTTGATTCAAGTGTGGCCAGTACCTTGAGCGCACGCACATAAAGGCACATTCTAGATAGCCGGCCTCCTATTTACAACAGTCCTGTGGGTTCCCCTCACCCCCCCAACAATACATCATGATTGCCGACAGGAATGTTCGTTTACAATGTATCGCTAGCTTGTTGCCACGAACGGCGATTATGTTGAACTAAACTTTCAGCATTTTCAAAACGTTGCGGGGATAGACCTTTACTTGACAGGCCAGTGCATTTAACTTCAGATAGTTACATTTTTAAATACCGTTTAATATCATGTTCTACTAAGATCTGTTGAAATTGGAAATTATCATTTCTGAGTTTGAAATTTTAGTTTACTATTTTAGTTATATATTTGCAAATTACATTTTTAATTTAGTTGTTATATTAATCCAGTAAGTTTTTTTTAGGCCATCCCTAATCACACCCGCAACTTAATCTGCGAGCATGACTGAGCACCCCTGTACATTTTTCAAATGTGAGTAACTGTATGTGTGTGTGTGTGTGTGGTGTGTGTGTGTGTGTATATATATATATATATATATATATATATATATAGATATATATATATATATATATATATATATATATATATATATATATATATATATATATATTAATGGGAATGGATTATACTATTAGGATTACGAGATCTACATCTAAGATAGTGAGCAATGTGGTTGAGTGTATCAGTACAACGCGACGTAAAAAGTTCGAGACTTAAACGTTAATAGTAATTACTACAGATCAACTTCTTTAACATGTTTTGCTGTACGGTGTAGAAATTCTAGGATATATTTTAGTGTATATTCTATATCTATGCTATAATATGCATAATGTGAGGAAAAGGACAATTTTAGATGTCTTTTTACTGAATAGTTCACTTAATTTACTTATTAATGTGATTCTGTGCTATTGAGTGATGGGGGGGATGGGGGGCAAAAAAATCTGGACTTGGCCCTTGGGGAACTTCTGCCCAATTTTTTTTTTTGGGCTCAGGACTTAGAAATTTTACTTTCAATTTTTGTCTGAATTTTGTTCACAGATATCGCCAGAATGCACCGCAGCCATCCATTTTTTTTTCAAAAAATTTCCATGGGGGCATCCCCCCAGTTCCCCTAGTACTCACATTTCTATTTTCAAGGATTTTCACAAAAGTCCACTTTCATCTCTAAAACATAATAATACAGTGAATTGCTGATGTACATCGATAGAAGGGGGTTACTGGTTTTATTATGTCAACTTTAAGGGGTATTCTATTTTACGTCAGGACACATTGTCCTTGAAAAAAAAAACAATTTTGTTAATTGCCACATTAAGTTTTAAATTTCGTTTGAAGACAAAAGTACTAGCCTGTTCCTCCTGACACAACTGGTGTAACTGAATCAGATTTGTCAGTTGCTTTGCTTGCACAAACCTTTTCAGATCAGTTTTTTCACACTTTTTCACACTCTCAAAAATGATTCTGATCTGATTCTGACATTTAAGTTTATAGCACCACCAGTGGCACTCAATGTAGTATTCACAATATTAAATTTTTGTCAAATTCACCCAATGTGACAGAGAAAGAAGCGCATCTGCCTGGCGCTCCAGCACCTGTAGATGACACTCACAACCCATTCATTGCCCCATCAGACGTCTCAAATGTCCCCGTGAGTGAGCAGGAGACACCCTGGGCTGAGGGTGTCTGGAAAGGTGGCCACTAAAAAATTTAGGGCAACAATGTCAACCACAGCTGTCCAGTCTTTCCTCTGATATTCTGGCTGGTAATCCACTTTGCGCCGACATGATGAAACAAATATCTTGTCTCCTGTCCCTGCATTCCCATGTCTGCTGTTCTATGTGACAGAAGAGTATCCGCCAGGATGAAGTGCAAAGTTTATAAAACAGTGGTGAGGCCGGCCATTATGTACGGATTAGAGACGGTGGCACTGAAGAAACAACAGGAAGCAGAACTGGAGGTGGCAGAAATGAAGATGCTGAGGTCCTCGCTTGGTGTGAACATGTTAGATAGGATTGATAAATGAGCTCATTAGAGGGGTAGCCAAAATTTGATGTTTTGGAGACAAGGTTAGAGAGAGCAGACTTCGATGGTTTGGACATGTTCAGAGGCGAGACAGTATATTGGGGAAGGGTGCTGAGGATGGAGCTGCCAGGCAAAAGAGTGAGAGGAAGATCAAAGAAAAGGTTGATGGATGTTGTGAGGGAGGACATGAGGACAGTGGGTGTTAGAGAGCAGGATGCACAAGATAGGCTCGGATGGAAAAAGATGATGCGCTGTGGCAAAAATTATTGCGGTTGGTCGGTGAAGTCCGAATCTATAGAGATCGTGCTCGTCACCGTTTGTTTATGACTCCATATTGCCGGTCAAACAAAGCTGCTCGGCAGTGCGAGAGTCACTGAACTGGAACAGATTTTTCACAATGCCCGAAACCTGTTGTGCTTTTGGGTGTCAAAATAGATGAGACAGTGCTTCAAAGTTATCATTCAATAGAATACCAGCTGAAAAGACCAGAAAAGATTGATAGATTTCAGCAATTAAACGGATGGATTGTGCCCAATAAAATACACACGTCTATGTAGCGATCATTTCATTTCAGGTAGGAATTATTCTTCTTAATCTCAAATTATTAAGAAGTATTTATAATGTCAAATTGACTCATTTCAGAACAATGCGTATTAAAAAAAAAAAACTGTCACAGAGAGCTTTACAGAGGAGATGACGCACTGTTCTTTAATTTTTTCCTAATTCGGGCACGGTATCATTTTCTGCTTGTCTAGTCTGTTACCAAGCGGCGGAAAAGTGAAGCAGAGGACGGCGACAGATTGGACGACCAGAAAAGGTTCCTGTGCCCGAATTGGAAATTAACTAACAACAAAAAGCTGTGGAGTTCCGGTAACTTACCTCACATATGATCATGGATATGATAAGTCCACCTAGTGCCATACAGCTGACTTGTAATCTTGCGGATAACTGGAAGTGTTTCAAGCAAAGATTTAATACATACTTGGCAGCAAGGGGAGATGCAGAAGTAACCTGAGAGCGGTTTGCTGGTACAATTTGTACAACGTGGAATTAAAGATTGAATGCTTTGATATATGCCTTGTCTATTTGTTCTACATTATAACAAGACAACAGCAAAAACATTGACTTCGGCATTAAAACTGGATCCTCTATGCCAAGTGTCTCTAATTTTTCCACGTACCTTCACTGATTGTCACCTAAATGTTAAACAGTATTGGACAAAACTCTGGGTGTCGTGCTATCAGACATATTTTCGTTTCGTCTCAACGTAATTAACCTTCAACAATGCTTTGTTTGACCGGCAATATCGCGGCGAAAATAAAAATAATGTGATTTCATGACGTAGGCGCACGATCTCTCTACCTTTGGCCAACTTCATAGCATCTACCAATTTCACTTTTATACTGTACACACCTAATTGTGTTAACTGTTGTTGGTACTGGTTGGGCTAGCGTCTATAGGGTATGTCGTGGCCACACAGCTCCTTACTGGCCCCAGGCCTTTGTGGCATGATTGTCAGACCTTGCCATCAACACCTGTCCTCTCACAAACCCCCTTTGGAACAAGTCCCCATCCCTAAATCGAGAGTGACAGGACTATAACTTTCTGTCACTCATTACATAAACAATTTCATACGATTGCTGCATCATGCTTCTCAGTGATTGTCTTACACAAGAATATTTTGGCAGTTCTTGGTACATCACAAATATGTTTACTCTCTTGCACACATGCTGCTAATTTAAAAAAATTACATTTGTTCAGATATTAATTAATTCATATTATATTCACTTTCAACCAGAGTTGGGCAAATTTGATGCTTGCAAGACCACAAATATTTTATTCCTTTTTGTTTGAACAATACTCAATAGGATTTTTCTCTTTTTTAATACTTGCAGTTTTATGGCTACCTCTCACAACAACAAAATATGATGCAGGACTATGTGCGTACAGGGACATACCAACGGGCTATTTTGCAGAACCACGTCGACTTCAAAGACAAGGTAATGATGCTTTCAATTATTTTCAACGTCATGATTCATTTTCCCTTAAAATACTAAATTCATGGGCCAGAGTTGATTGCAGTGTCAATTAACTTACGAATTAGTTCACAGTGTATATTCCATCCATCCATTTTCTGAGCTGCTTATCCTCACAAGGGTCGTGGGAGTAATTGAGCGAATCCCAGCTGTCATTGAGCAGGAAGCAGGGAACACCATGAACTGGTTTCCAGCCAATCACAGGGCACATGGAGACAGACAACTGTCGGACTCATAATCACAACTAGGGGCAATTTAGAGTGTCCAATTAATGTTGCATATTTTCAGAATGTGGAGTGCCCAGAGAAAACCCACACAGGCACGGGAGAACATGCAAACTCCACACAGGAAGGGCTGGGATTGAACCTGGGTCCTCAGAACTGTGAAGCCAACGCTTTCCATCTGATCCACCATGCCTGGATGGATATTAAATATTACAGGCTGCTACACTAACCTTTGCACTAGTAGCACTGCTGTGACTGGCTTTTTCAGTGACCCGCACAAGAACATGAGCCATGTCAAAGAAAATTCAGGTACACCAAGGATGCTCATTGTGTCGATCCCGAGGCAGTGTGACGGCTTAAAAAAAAAAAATTAAAAAAGGCAGGCTCATCCACCCCGCATTCTCTCAAGACATCGCTTATTTTATGTAGTCTTGACATTAATTTACGTGATTATTTCATCACGTTGATAACTAAACAACCCTGCTCCAAAACAACCACTATTCACCTGGAAACAGGAAATGCAAGTTAACTGTACTGAGCATGTACGAAAGTTAGGCCGAAAGCGCATGTTCAGAGCTGCTGCACGTACTGCGAGCGCAATTACGTCAAAAGTCATCAACATAATGAGCCATGTCAAAGGAAATTCAGTTACACCAGCGGCGCTCATTGCGTCGATCGCGAAGCAGTGTGACTGTGTGCCCCCCCCCCCCCCAAAAGATGTTAGACTATCATCCCCCTCTTCGCTTGATTCAGGTGTGGCCAATACGTTGAGTGCACGCACATAGTCACGTTCTAGCAATCCGGCCTCTTATTCACGGCAGTTCCGCGATGCGTGCTCCCCCATAAACAATATGTCATGATTGCCGACAGGAGTGTTTGTTACAATGTATCGCTAGCTTGTTGCCACTAACGCCGATTATGTTGAACTAAACTTTCAGCATTTTCAAAACATTGCACGTACAGACCGTTGTTTATTCCTTGACAAGCCAGTGCATTTAACTTTTCTTCAGATAGTTTGTCAGATCAAGAATTTTTATTGATGAAAAATTTTGAATACCGTTTTATATCATATTCTAGTAATATCAGTTGACATTGGAAATTATCAATTCTGAGTTTGAAATTAGTTTTTAATTTACAGTTATGTGATATTAATCCAGTAAGTTATTTTAAGGTCTTGAGATTCCATCCCTTATCACACCCGCAACTTTATCTCTGAGCATGACTAACCACACCCGTACATTTTTCAAATGTGAGTGACTGCTCTCAGCAGTCTCTCATATGCAGTGAACATTTCACCCTGGACTCTTTTACTGGTGGACTCATCTCTGAGATGAGTTTTAAATGTTAAAACCTGGATCAGTGCCTACCATACAGCCAGTTCCGACACCTGAACAGTTCGGTGTTGCCAAAGGGACAATACGCAAACTTGGATCAGCTGCTCAACCTGGACATGGTCTGACAAGGTCAGAATCACCCCCATCCCGAGGCCCCCACAGAAAGTACCAAAACTGCAGAGTTTTTGTTAAAAGACAAGGTGCGGAGGTATGTTGATCATCTTTTATTTCCTGAAAACTTCGAACACTGTTGACCTGTTTGAATGAAAGCAGAATATGTCATTCTTGTTGAAAAATATTTTTTATTACAGCAAATCGATTGACCATTTTCAACAAGAAAAACAGAATAATCGATACAAACCGGGAACCCTAACTAAATACTAACCCTCCTTGGGTCCGACTGCAGGCTTGGCACCTTCCACACCAGCTATTTTCTCTGCATTTGAACATGCGTTCTAACTAGCTCAAATTGATAACCTTTAACGCGTTTATAAAGCTCGTATTCCTTACTGTTTTCATGGGACCCTTCAGAATCATGTTCATCGCTTGAATTACCGGGAAATTCATAGTTGTTCTCACATTGGAGTCGAACAGCAGCCATGTTTGTCTCGTCCTGACGTCACATCCTTTCTCAAGTTTTTCCGCTATGTGCTCTGGTATTTGTGGTAAATTCAACAATGTGCGATGAATTTTTGCTGATAATCAAAAACTACGGATGTTTCCTTCAAAACGGATTTTAGATTCTAATTCAGCATAAAAAACTGTATAATATAAGCAAAAGGTGCTTTGAAGACTTTACATACCCTTTAAAGGAATAAGCAGACATGGTAGCCAACCAGTAATATCCTGTGGATTTAACTTTACTGAAGTGATGAGGTCAGTAAGCAGGCTGCCACTGTAACCACATTGAAATCTGCTCCGCTCAAGTAGTCGTGGAATTTTCAAGCTTCATTTAAGGACAAGGTATTCAAGCTTGTGGACAAGGTAATTTATCACACTTTGTGATAGTCCCTGGCTGGCGTAACCTACCGCTCACAGTTTGATCTCTTGTTCCTGATCAAGTTCCTTTCCTAGCCTGTGAAAGATATACAGACGGGAGGGATTTACAAAACCCTAGCACTAGAGCAGTTCTTCACTTCTCTGTCAGTGCCTCAAAGGTATGCTGATGATCAATTGTTCTCCAAAAGGCTGTTTTGGATGATAAAATGGTCTTTTGTCGGACTTTTGATTCTTTGATTTTTAGGTAGGTGTCTATTCACAAGTCAGGTCATATGATGGCTTGGCTATAACAGTGTAATCTTTAATAATTTGGGGGTAATATCATCCAAAGTCAGGAAGGATATGAGTTATCTGTGTTTAGGAATTGGTCAGGATCGAAAGTTTTGGTCTTTTTTTTTTGTCTCTGTCTGTTTAAACATCGTTTTCAGACACTATGTGGCCCAGGTTTTGCACTGATGTCTGAATGAATCGACATTTTATAGGTGATTCCTCGATGACAATTGTGTGGCTGCCTCTGACACTCACTAGAGTCTTGCTGCAAAATCTTACCACTCTGATCTTGCCCTTGCCTTCCTGCCTATGTGACAGTTGCAGGGTTTTCAAAACTGATCGATTTCCATGGGCTCTTGGTTGGAATTTGGATTGTGTAGATATTGTTCATAAAGTGGCTCCAATGTGTTCATGCCAACAAGAGTAATTACTTAGATGTCAGTGTGTGGATCTGGAATCAGCTTTATTGGCCAAGTGTGTAAAAACACACAAGCATTTGTTCTCCGGCACTCGGTACTGCCCTGGTAGACCATTCAGAGCAAAGAACAAAACAGTTACAAGAACATAGAACAAGGGACATTTCGGTTTATAGAAGCTATTCCTGATACAATTCACAGATATGTAAGATGTAAGGTCTTCTTCATTTAGAACATAGGAGATAAGAGTGTGTCAACATCCCACATTGTGTTAAGCTTGTACAGAGTGCCTTTACCCATTCGCGGTTTCCATTATAGACCAGTGCAATGAAATTGTGCAAAGGGAGCAGTTTAAAGTGACGAATCGTGTGATAGTCAATAAAATATATAATACTAATATAATCACTCACATTTGATAAATGTGCAGGTGTGGTCAGTCGCGCCCGCAGATATAAACTTATGGGTGTGGTCCACCAGTCATGCCCGCAAAGTTGTGGGTGTAATTAGGGATGGAATCTCAAGACCTTAAAATAATTTAATGAATTGTTGTTTAAAGAGGTCATTACACATTCAATTTCAAAACTAAGTATTCATGTAATCATTTTATTTCATCATGAAGTATTGTTATAATCTACTGTAATTTAGGGCGGTATCTCTTGTCAATACATTGAAAGTTGGCAGTAGATGATCTACAGTGCGTCCATAAAGTGTCTTTACCGTTTAAAAAAAAATATTAAAAATGCAATTGATTAGATATTTTATTCAGATTGTAATTTAGTATTTATTCAAGTTTTTTTTCCATCACACTGCATTTGCGTGTTTCGGGGATTCTGTTTGTGAAAGAGGAAATTTTGAATGAAGCCCTACAAAATGGCTCCCCCATAAGAGAAGGCGCAATGTGTCTCATGGTTTATTAAAACAAAATCGGTTTGGCAGACTCAGAAAAACTACAGAAGTAAGTATGGAAGAGATCCACCATCACATCCGTTAATTCGTGCATTGAACAAGAAATTTATGGAGACAGGGACAGTGTTAGATAAAGGAAGGAGTGGGCGACCAAGAACATCGAATGAAAACGTCGATTGTGTCAAACAATCCTTTTCTTGTTCTCCTACAAAGTCCATCCGTACTGCTGCCACACAGTTATAGCTCCCGTGTTCAACAGTGCACAAGGTCCTACACAAGAACTTGCGATTGTACGCTTACAAAGTGCTACTCTTACAGGCACTCACCCCAAATGATAAACCAAGATGAAACGAATTTGCAGTTAACATGCTGGAATGAATTTCTAAGGATGAACAGTTTGTTTTAGTGATGAGGTAACCTTTTACGTTTCAGGGAAACTGAACAAACACAATGTGAGAATCTGGGGATCAGAACAACCCCACTTGACTAGAGAAATTGAGCGTAAAAACCCAAAGGCGAATGCCTGGTGTGGCATCACGTGCAATCGAATAATTGGTCCATTTTTCTTTGAGACATCAATTTCTGCACGTTTACCTTGAACTTTTTACTGAATATGTGGCCCCACAACTGAATAATGACCTTCAGCCAACCACAATTTTTCAGCAATATGGTGCACCACCACATTGGGGGCTGCACGTTCGAGGGTTCCTCAATCAAACATTTCCAGACCGGTGGATTGGAAGGGATGGGCCAATTCCTTGGCCCCCACGTTCACCAGATATCACTCCCCTGGACGTCTTTCTATGGGGCTATGTTAAAGATACTGTGTATCAAACAAAGATAAGGGACATTACTGACGTAAGGCAAAGGATTACTGATGCCATTGCCACAATTGAGGAGGCTATGCTACAGCGAATATGGCAAGAAATCAAGTACGGTCTTGATGTGCTTCGTGCAACTCATGGTGCCCATGTAGAAGTGTATTAAAAGACGTTTAAAAAAAACTTGAATAAATGCTGAATACAATACAACAAATCTAAATAAATATCTAATCGATTGCATTTTTAATAAATTTTTGAAATGACAAAGAGACTTTATGGACACCCTGTATATCTTCCTCAAGCATGTGGATGCCCTTCATCCTAGCTAAGACTCTTCTATTACATAGAACACCAGACACCTTCCGCCAGCTGTTCCACCCTGCTCGGATCCATTTCTTCACTTCCTTACCACACTCACCTTTGCTCTGTATTGTTGACCCCAAGTATTTGAATATATCCACCCTCACTATCTCTTCTCCCTGGAGCTTCACTCTTCCCCCTCCGCCCCATCTCATTCATGCATATATTCCGTTTTACTTTGGCTAATCTTCATTCCTCTCCTTTCCAGTACGTGCCTCCATCTTTCTAATTGTTCCTTCACCTTCTCCTTGCTTTCACTGCAGATCACAATCTCTGATCTGTGAACATCATAGTCCAAGGGGATTCCAATCTAACCTCATCTGTCACCCTATCCATTACTACCGCAAACGGGAAGGGGCTCAGCGTGGATCCCTGATGCAGTCCCACCTCCACCTTAAATTCTTCTGACACACCAACGGCACACTTCACCGCTGTTCTGCTGCCCTGATGCAACATATTTCTCAACAAACACCAGACTTTTTTTTTTGTAGCCAGCAATCGCGTTGTTCAGTGGACTTCTAGTTCTAGGAAGGCAGCCACTTCCTTTGGCCGTTTCCACTGGTCCATTACAGTCAGCGGTGGGAGCCGCTGCACAGTTGAGGATGTGCTGCGTGTCGTAAGGGCCCCGTCCACATTTCAAGCAGAGGTTGACGATAGTGTTGTCGACACGAGCCATATAGTCATTGAGCATGCGACCCTCCAAACAATCGCTGCACTTGTTGGTCTTCCAATATGGCGCAAGGGCGAAAATCACCTGATTGTGACGCCATGTCGTAGGCCTCTATATATTAACTTGCAACAATGCTTTGTTTGACTGGCAGGATGGCGATAGAAACAAAAATTATGTGATTGTATAATGTAGGTGCACGAGCTCTATACACAGGCGGTGCTGGGATTTGAACCCTGGTCCTCAAAACTGTGAGGCCAACGTTGTACAGCAGCACCATGCTGCCTCCAGCAAAAATAACAAAAGATGAAAAAAAAAATCCAGTTCAACTCCACGGATTTCCCTTAACGCAGGAACTTAATGAATGTCAGTGCGTTAAATGAAGCAACACTGTATATAGCCATACGTCAGGAGCAAGAACTATTATCAAGTTGTTCTGTATGACTACTTGAACACAATGATGCACTAGCACCCTGACTGCAAGGTCATATCACTTCTACCACAGCAGGGAGTGTCCTGCATTGAACACAATGTTGAATGTGGAAAGTTAGTATAGCTGACTTGACGTGTATGCTATGCTCACGATCTTAACTAGGATTGATTTTTTTTTTTTTTTTTTTTTTTTTTTTTTTATTCATACAAATATGGTATGTAAACATTAATAAAGCTCAAAATCTGTCTGGTGTCATGTTTGGTGGCTCTGTGGTGACATGTAGTGTTTAAAAAAAGACACTGTAGAAATTCCGGTGGGAGCTTGAAAACAGTCCCTTTTCCGATTCCCCCGAGCAAAGTGAAAGTCCATGTTTGCCAAATGCAGAACTAGTTTTTGGTTATACCTGATTGGGAGTGGTAAGATGTTGGCAACACATTGCCAGTTGTATGTACTTTCTTCAAAGACTCAGAAAAAAATAAAAGTTGTTACTGGTAAGGAACATTTTTAACAATTTTAACATTGTGAAATGCTTTTAAAATAATGCAATTTACAATTTAAAGTGTAATTGTTGTGTCCCTAGTGTTGTCTTTTTACAGTTCTTTACATTCCATGGAAGAATATGAGTTCTTGGCCATTTTTTTAAGTATCTGATTTTTAATTTCCCCTCATGGTTAGTGCTTAATCATCAAACAACTGTTAACTCTTTTTAAATCATAATGACAACAGAAACTACACACATGACCCGAGTCAAAAGTTTACATACCCTTGAGATTTTGGCCTGACAGCATGCACACAAGTTAACACAAATGGGTTTGTATGGCTACTAAAGTTAACCATCCACTCCTGTGATGTGTCTGCTTGCAATCAGTGTGTTTAGTAAGGTTCAGTGAGTTTCCGAGGTACTGAAAAAACCATTACACTGACATATCTGGATTCTGAGACATTGGGAAAGCAAAGTAATTGTCGAAAGATCCGTAGGAAAAGGTAATTGAAGAGTATAAAACAGGAAATTGATACGAGAAGATAGCCAAGGAACTGAGATTTCCATTTAGCAGTGTTCAAGTTGTAATTATGAAGCGGAAAATTAGAAGATTCTATTGAGACGAAACCATGATCAGGTCGGCCAATAATTTTTGGTACAATGTCCACAAAAATTGTTTGAGATGCAAACAAACCCACAGATGATTTAAGGTGAAATCCATGACTCTGGGAAACAAAGTATTGCCCATGTTTTAAGATGCACATCAAGTAGGTGGTTGAAGAAAAATGGCATGCGTTGTTGGGTCGCCCAAAAAAAGCCAATCCTGCCAGGGACAATGAAAATAAAATCATGCTTATAATATATAATATATAATATGCCATACAAAACAGAGATAACCAGTGAAACTTCTACTGGAGGCGCCGCTGACGTAGCTTTGAGATGGGGTTTTTTTTTTTTTGGTGCATATATACCAAAATGTTTAAAATGTCAACAGTATAGTATTTATATTTTGCATACTTGAGACAAAAATTACAGCAGTACAAGTGTCTAGTTAAGAAATAAAACCAATATTTTTTTATTGCAATACAGAAAGTGACAAAGCAAAGGCGTGGTCTTCTGCAGATCACAGAGCGCAGAATGTTCCCGACGTACCATTGTGACGTCACCTCTATCCTGGCAATGTGCCTTTCTTCATTGCATCACATTGACCACGTATAGTATCAAGCATTAAAAGCAAAACAAGAGACCAAATATGAGAACTTTATGTACAATCAATCCAATTAATCCAACAGTGATTATGGTGTAACTGAGGTTTTTATCTTTGAGATAAAAATGGCCCTCCTTCTGCTTCAAAATTCCCCTGTAGAAGGACATAACCCCATTAACACAATTGCTAAACTCGACAGCTTTTAATATATTGCTGCACGGTTGTGAGGGCGTAACTCTTTTGAAATTTTTCAAACCAACCTTTGCTTGCCGAACAGCATTGTCCTAGAGGGGGTGAATCCCTCATTGCTGCTTGAGGTTTGTCAGCACTTTCCTCAGTCTCTTCGTCATTGTTGTGAGTCTAATGGAAGTTGCTGGGGTGGGGCTTCGATAATGCGCAGTCAATCATCTCTCAAAATAAATCCACACATTCTCATTGGTTGATGTCGCGCCAGGGACCAATCAGTCAACTTGTATCAATGTGACTTCACGTAATACAGCATTGTATGCCGATTAGTGTTTTTTTTGGGGGGAGTAATTGAGATTTAAAAAAAAAAAAAAAACGTTATGCACTAAAGCCGCAATAAGTGAAGCACGAAGTAGAGAGGGATTTACTGTACATTGTTCCTCCTGTGAAACATGGAGGTCAATTGCTGATGTTTTAGGGATATGTGACCTACAAAAGCATGGAAAACTTTGAAAACATTGATGGGAAGATGAATGCAGCATGTTATCAAAAAAATACTTTAGGAAAAGTTGCACTCATCAGCCCGGGATCTGCACATGGGATGTACTTGAATATTCCAACATGGTAATGATGCAAAACACAAGGCCAAGTCAACCTGGCATTGGGTCCGGCAGAATAATGGGAAGGTTTTACAGGGTTCTATCTCAGTGTCCAGACCTCAGTATCATTGAGCTAATCTAGGGAGAGCTCAAGCCTGCAGTTCATTCAGGACAGCCCAAGAATGATCAAGAACTGAAGAAATTTTGCCAAGAACAGGCGACTTTAACATCATAGAAAATAAAGAGCTTCATACACATCTACCATTAAATAAAGACTCCAAGCTGTCATTGATGTTAAAAGTGGGAATACACCATTAAAAATTGGGGTATTTCAACTTTTGATCAGGGTCATTTGTGTAGTTTGTCATTTAAAAAAATGTTAAGTTATTTGACAATAATTGGCTTCACAAAAACACTGTGGAATGTTTTCCTTTTGTCATTCATATTCCCATAATAATGGACACTAAACCTGTGAACATAACAATATAGTCAGTGTACACAATTTTTCATCATACAGCTGTGCTATGTTAATGCCTTGCATTCTTTCTCCAGATTGTGCTAGATGTAGGCTGTGGTTCTGGGATCCTGTCTTTCTTTGCGGCCCAGGCCGGAGCAAAGAAGGTCTATGCTGTGGAAGCAAGCACAATGGCTCAGCATGCTGAGGTACAAACTCAAACAAAACAAGATATGTGATTTTGTTAAACTAGTAAGTTATTTCTTGTATCCACTAAATATTTATGGTTCAAACAGCAGTCTCCGAAGCACTGCCCTCTCATTATAGACCTGTCCCAAGAAATACTATTTTGACTTATTGTTCACTTATGCCCTTCTTGTATTAGTCAGCATACAGTACTCACTGCTGAAGGGAATTAGTCAGCATATATGACTCGCAACTGTGGTACGTTCTCGTTCTCTCTCTCTCTCTCTCTCTCTCTCTCTCTCTCTCTCTCTCTCTCTGTCTGTCTGTCTGTCTGTCTGTCTCTGTCTGTCTCTGTCTCTGTCTGTCTCTGTCTGTCTCTGTCTCTGTCTCTGTCTGTCTCTGTCTCTGTCTCTGTCTCTCTCTCTGTCTGTCTGTCTCTGTCTGTCTCTGTCTCTGTCTCTCTCTCTCTGTCTCTCTCTCTGTCTGTCTGTCTCTGTCTCTCTCTCTCTGTCTCTCTCTCTGTCTGTCTGTCTCTGTCTCTCTCTCTGTCCGTCTGTCTCTCTCTGTCTCTCTCTCTGTCCGTCTGTCTCTCTCTGTCTCTCTCCCTCACAGCTGATGAAATAAAATCCACAGTTGTGGCAGACATAACTGGAATCAGACAAAATTAATAATATATACCGTAATTTCTCATGTGAATGCGTCCTAAAGTATAATGCGCACCCCCAAAATTGACCTAAAAAAATCACAAAAACTCCTCCACCAATGTACATTGCGCACCATCAATTTGCTGATATCCATATGCTCGAAATATTAGGAATGATCTGTTTTTCTATTTCGCTAGGTTTGCACTATTATTGTGTGTGCGGTAATATATATCTCGGAAAAGGCCACAGGACACGCTTGAAAAGTGTCATCACTCCTGCCAACTGGGCAACCTTGAAGCAGCGTGACTGTTCAAAACAACAAGAGCTCCAACTATGTAGAAACGGGCGCAATGGGCACATTAAAAAAAAAATTTAAAAAATGGAAGGACCCACACAATTAAAATGCTTGCTTTTTTTAATGTGCCTATTACGCTTGTTTCTACGTAATTTGAGCGCTTGTTGTTTTGATAGCAAGCTGACGCTACAGAAGAGGTGCTATGAATTGGAGCTGAGCAGAGGGCAAAAGGCTGCGGTGTTAGCATTGTGGAGTGTCGCCTCAAAGCCCTAACAACAAACGGAAACAAGACTCTTAGGATTAAAAAAATGTTTCCTCACAAACGCCATGGATGGCACAGAAGATTACATGCTGTGGAGCAAGACAGGATCACTGTTCATGATTCAATGCAGGAGGCACCGGAACTGGACCGAGTGATCAATGTTCCACAGCGATGCACCAAAGGTAGCTACTATGGATCTTTTTCACATTGGCGATAAATCAGATGCTTCTTTTGAAGGCTTTGCCGAGGATTTGTGATGTAGTGGATAAACTGCATTATGTACAAATATTTCATGCAAAAAAATGTTTCTCCACAAGGTTGGTTCAACAGCGACTGCGTGTTATCAACCGTATGACTAAAATCTTATGTCATCATTGAACATTTATTATTAGTTGTTTGAAGGATTCTGTTCTGACAATAAGGACCAGGACAAGAGTGTCCTGTGGCCTGTCTTGAGATATACCGCTACATCAGCACATGCACAAAGATTATTATTATTAATGATTGTTGTACAGGCAATTTTTTGAAAAACAATAAAGGTACAAAATAGAAGAACAAACTTAGCAAAATAGAAATGCAGATAATTTCCAATATTTTGTCAATATGGATAGCAGCAAATTGGTGATGCAGATTGTACAATGGTCGAAGGGTTTTCCTGATTTTTTTTTTGTTTTTTAGGTCAACTTTGGGGGTATTCATTATACTTCAGGACACATTATACACAAGAAATTGTGGTATACCTAAATATGCTCGCTATTGACTTCGAAAATATTTTTGGAAAAATTTACGCATTGTACACGAGAAATTACGGTAATTGACTGAAGTGACATTTTATGAGCCATGATTTATTGAACCTCTTTGGAAGGAGCTGAAACATGCAATCTGAAAACACTGTTCAAAACTAAGACAACCAGAGTGCTTTGCTCATGGAGAGAAAATACCGACAGAAAGGTGCAGAAGTTTAATTGAAAGTTAAATTATTTGCTTGCCGTGATTGCCTCAAAAAGTTAGCAATTAGTTCAGGGCTGTTTCATGCATTTTTGTTTTAATTATGTTGAACCACAATTCTGAGGCAGTCTGGTGTGGTAGTCTGTTAAATTTATTTTCTTTATCACTTTAGTCAGATTCTGATTTTTGTGACCACTGTGGGTATTTCTTTCATGAACACAGCGGTACCAACTCTTTCTTACGCGTGTATCAAAGTAAGTAGGTACAGTCCCACTAAAAAGTATTCTCACACCTTCATATTTTACACATTTTGGTTTTACGTTAAAAGGCAGAAAATTGCTTTGTTTTATTTTTAAAAATCTACATAAAATATCCCATAATGACATTTTGCAAATGCATATTTTCAAACAATCCAACAGGTGTAAATTCAATTGACAGGGTTCTCACGCGGCCCTAAATGTCCCTAAAAACCCCTAAATTTTTGACGGTGCATTTAGGGGCTCCTAAAAGTCCTTAAAGTCCGCGAAAACCAGTCAAGCCCCTAAAAAAGCCTTAAATTAAAAAAAAAATCAAAGAGAGGACCTCTACCGCCAAAATTCTCCCTAAAAACTAAATCTTTTATTTAAAAAAAAAAATAAATAAATAAATAGCGATCCGTCTGGCGTCCAAATCAGCCGGAAATTGTCAACGGAAGTCACCGTGTTGACAACTAGTCACCATCTTGTCGATATTCCATTGTTTGTTTCCGTGAGTAGGCATTTCACTTCATCTTCGTTACGACGTAGCGTAGTTCTTTCATCGATCCAACTTGTATCATGGGGAAGTGCATTTTTCAAGAAGCTTGGGTTGAAAGTAGGGAGTTTGGGAGCTGGGTTCGTCGAGATCCAAAAGATCGGCACATGTTTTACTGCCATCTGTGCAAGCAGAGTTACCAGCTTGAAAAGATGCGCGTCAAAGCGCTGGAGTCACACCGGAAAAACAGGAGACACGCTGATTTGGTGAAGACTCTCTCATCTTCCGTTGGTATGAATCTGTTTCTAAAATATCAAGATAGTGAAGCATCAACTTCAGGCAGTGGTACTAGCAGTGCATGCGCACTCGGGATTGCAAAAAAACCGCTTACTTTCATAACCGGTTTTAAATGAACAGCTGTAGCAAAAAAACAGTAACGTAGTGGTGTTTACATAATTCACCCGCGGGACCTCGAGTTGGGATGCGGCGTTCCGCACAGACTGTTCTTGTTGTTGCTCTTCCGGAATGACGAGTTCACAGAATTCCTTCCCCCCGTTATGCGAGTTGTGTTTTGATGTTTGCCAATAAAACAAGTTTACTCCCATACTTTGGAGCGTTTCCTCTATGCCATGTTTGATGTTTCTTTGATTAACTGAATGTTCTTTTGAGTCCAACTTTACTCTAACACGAAACTTGAAAAAAGTGGAAATGATGTTGAAAAAATAGTGCAATGTGGAGTACTGGAACCGGAAGAAATGATTGGAAATTTTAACCGATTTCGAAAGTCCGATTACGGTTTCGGTTTAAAAAAAAATAAAAATAAAAAAAAAAAAACCCCGAAAACCGGCTATAACCGGTTATTTTTAGCCGGTTACGATCCCTAATGCGCACCTACAGTTGTCCAGCCAGAAGTCAGGCTTTATGAACGTAGTTCAATACATGAACACGGACTCGTTAAAGGCAGAGATCGTGTGGACTTTAAAAGTTATCTTTAGCCATTACAGTTACAAATCTTGTGAAAATAATTCAAAAGTGTTTGCAGTCATGTTCCCAGACAGTGACATTGCTAAAATCTACCACTGTGGTGAAAGTAAGACGTCGTACCTGGCTACATTTGGCATCGCTGCCCACTTTTCATCTCTACTGCCTAAAAGCCAAAAAAGCCAGAATAGAGACTGACATATCAACGCTTATTGAGAAGGCTGACAGGCTGTGTGAGGAGGCAGAAGAAAAGAGGAATCTGAGGTTTATCACCAAGGCCAATGCACTCAGAGGCAAAGCAATGGACAAGAGAGCCACTTTGGCACCTCTGCAGCAACAAATAGAGGAGGCACTGGGTAGTCTCTAGGAGCTAGATTAGGGGTGCTGAAACAGACATCGGTAGAAGACATTTGTGTATATAGTTGCAATTGTACTTAGAATCTGTTTTTCTGTATACTGTTATGTGAAGACGTTGACAATGGTCATATCAATGAGAATACCACAAGGGGCGACAGGTGATCACTGTCACAGGTACTGAGCTACTGGAACATTTGATGAACCAAGAACAGTTGATGGCACCATTGGGTGAATCTTTTTTCCGTACTCTTGATTTCCCACGATGGCCCTAAATTTTTTGTGTCGGCCCTAAATTTTTTCCGTGTCAGCCCTAAATTTTTCGTCTCAGCCCCTAAGAATGGCCCTAAAAAGCCCTTACATTTTTTTGGTAAGACCGAGTATGAACCCTGATTGAACATAATTTGGAATGGCACCTGTCCATAAGGTCTCATAGATGGCCATGTATATCAGAGCAGAAACTAAGCAATGAAGTCTAAGGGATTGTCTACAGACCTCTGAGACTACATTGTGTCAAGTAACAAATTTGAGGAAGGATACAAAAAAAATGTCATCAGCATTGAAAGCAGTGTGTTGTTGATTATTCGGAAATGGAAGACATTTGGAACTGCCAGGACCCTTCCAAAAGCTGGATGCCCGACCAAGCTGAATAACCAGTTCAGAAGGGTCTTTGTCAGAGAGGTGAACAGGAACCTTATGGTCATTAAGGTGGAGCTCCTCTGTTCTCTTGATAGGATGGATGGATGGATAGATAGGAAAACCATCCAGAAGGTCCACGATTGTTAACACTCTACCCATCAGGTCTTTCTTGTTGAGTGCCCGGACGAAAGCCACTTCTTCCTAAAAGCCATATAATAGCATGCTTGAAGTTTGCCAATAAGCACCTTCAGGATTCTCACACTTGCAGAAACGAAATTGTCTGGTTTGGTGAAACCTAAATACAACTTTTTGTCCTTTATGGCTCTCTTGAATGAACTGGAGTCTTGGAGATCTTCCCAGAGTGGCTCAATGATATTGAAGTCAAGAAATTCAAATGGCCCCTCCAGAACCTTCCCTTCACCTTGGACTCTTTAGTAGTCATGGATGAGGCTATTTATTTTGTCTGATGGTAAAGTTCCCCATTCTTTTTGGGGTGTCCTGAATGAACTGTACGCTTGAGATCACCCCAGAGTTGCTTCTACCTCCGCTCTTGTAGGTCACTCTATGTTCCTGCCTCTTCTGGGGAAAAAAAGTGTTCATTTCCTGAAGGCTGTACTTACCCATCATTTTTTCATCGCCCCAGTTTCCTTCACCAACATGTCCATTACAATCTGCACCAATCACAACTCGCTATCTAGGATGCTCAGAACTACTTCATCTAGTTCCTTCCAGAATTTATCTTTCACATCTAGGTCACAGCCTCATCACTCGATCTGATACTCTTTTCACCCCCAAGACATTCTTAACCAGCTCTTCCTTTAAAATAACCCCTACTCCATTTCTCTTCCCATCTACTCTTTGGGAAAATAATTTAAACCCTGCTCCTAAACCTCTAGCCTTACTACCTTTCCACCTGCTCTCTTGTATGCACAATATATCAGCCTTTCTCCTAATCATCATGTCAAACAACTCCCGAGTTTTTCCTGTGATAGTCCCACCATTCAAAGTCCCTACACTCGGTTGTACTCTCTCACTCTGTGCATTCCTCTTCTTCTGCCAACAAATCTGGTTTCCTCCTCTTCTTTGTCTTCGACCCACAGTAGCCACCAACGCCCTGGGGGCGGCCATTGTCAAAGGAAGACTCTCCCCAAAATTCATATGTACAATAAACCCTGCAATGTAAAGTAATATTATTATTCCATATATTTTGGACATTACTTGAAAATTAAAATTGAAAATAACGAACATATTTGAAATCCAAGAAAAATCTGGATATGTGCGAGCTTTCAGAGCCAAACGCAGAAGAAAAATCTTTGACTCCACCCCTGACGTCTCCGGTGCTTAGCATTACAGACCATTTGTTCTAGCTAAGCAAAGATGCCGACTTGTTCTGCACCAAAACTGAGAAAACGCACCCGAATTTCTTCTTGACAGGATACAGCTGTGGCTGTCACAGTTGAGGTTCGTTCACCAGCAGGGGAAATTTTTCACGCATCGAATAATTAATGCTTATGAGTTGCTGAGTTATAGCCTCTCGTGTTAATACTGTATAAGCAAAAACATACGTTATGAGGGTGCCGCTGCTGTTCAATCCCAGACTTCCTTGTGTGGAGTTGGCATGTTCTCCCCACGTCTGCGTGTGTGTGTAAACTTGCCTTCTACCCGTTGACAGCTGGGATAAGCTCCAGCATTCCTGCGACTATCTTGGAGCTAAGAAAATGGATGGATGGATATATACGTGGAACCACACAACACTTCCTGGTTAGTATTTAAGGCATTGCGCGCATGCAACCCCCATCCCACCCGCTGGTTGTTCGCGCGAGGCTGACTGCTTGAAAAGAACAATTTGGGGGGGAAAAAAAGTCTGGCCACGCTTGCTGTACAATCTCTATATCGAAACAAACTCCTCAGAAAAGCAACAAACAAATCTCCGCGTTCCATATAATAGGACCATTATTGTTCGTCGTTGGTGCCACACACCCTCATTAACACCCTCATCTACTAACTTTTAATGTGTGCTCCCATTCCTAATAGTCTCGACAAAATCTTACTTTAATCTGGGCCACGACCCGTCCAGTATGGGATTCTTTGGATCAGGTGTCGGGAACCTTTCAGGCTAAGAGCCACAAACTGCAAATATTTTAAAATGTTATTCCGAAAGAGTCATAGAAAATTTTTAAAGCTAAATACAAGTGTATTCATGCATTTTTTTGTAAGACCAATACTTTAAGAGTACAATAAGTCTCTAGATTAATCGAAATAACATTGTTGCTAATCAATCATGAAAAAAGTACTTACCATTAATGCGGCTTCTTTGTTGATGGCTTCGTCGTCTGTTTCATATGTCAAATTAAATCTCATGCAGCTGTTGAGATTTCCATCCGTAATTCGTGAATGTAGGTTGGTTTTAACTTTTTTTTTTTTTTATAATGTGAAAAAGACTTCATATGCATACGTAGAACAAAACATTGTCAGTACAGCAATACTCACATGCCGCAGTGTATGGTATGTGATAGGAAGTGCGTTCCAAGTATTCACAGACGGTCTGTAGATTGAATTTTTTTCATCTGTCCCCATTTATGTGCGCTCGCCAACAATGCTTTCCGAGAGAGCAATGTCTTTATGTAAAAAAAAAAAAAAAAATTCTGGTGGTGGTATAAACCACATTGATAGGTTGCGTAAGGACTGTACGATTTGTAATTATGAGTGTACCACTTTAAGAGCGCAGGGGGGGGGGTGCAAGGTAAACTAGGAAGAAGAGTGTGTGGCTGTGCAGCAGGTCGTTTTTAGTTATGTGTGTTGCCAAAAAAGACTCCAGGCTGCCTTTTTTTTTTTTTTTTTTTTTTTTTTTTTTTGAGAGGGGGGTCACGCGATCAACCAGAACTGCCTCGTGGTCGACTGGTCAATTGCGATGGACACTTTGAGCACCCTACTCTATACAGTATGTCGTCATGACTGCTCTGTGAGCCATACACAACCACCAAAAGAGTCAGGTATGGCTCACGAACCATAGATTCCTGACCCCTGCTTTAGATGAACACTCATATAGAGCTCATGCACGTGACCTCAACATTTTCACGGCGCTATATTGCCGGTCAAACAGAGCTGTTCGACATTGTGGGAGACATTGAACCGGAGCATAATATTCACAATGCCCGAGACTTGTGCTATTGATTGTCACAATAGATGAGACTTCTTCAAAGAGATCATTCTATAGAATACCATCTGAAAAGACCAGAAAAGATTGATGGGTTTCGGCAATTAAACGTGATGGATGTTGCCCAACCAAATACAATCGCCTGTGTAGCAATCACTTCATTTCAGGTAGGAATTATTCTTCTCAATCTCAAATAAATATTTTATGATGCCAGTTTGACTCATTTGAGAACATGGCCGCAATACGCTTCCGTGTACGGAGGAGATGACTCCCTGTCCTAATTTTTTTTCCCCAATCATAGTTAATGAATGAGAGTTTGTGTAAAACCATGGGTCATTTATGTCAATATTGGTATTTGTATTGAAAAAATTAAGTGTATAGAGATCGTGCATGTGATGAATGGTGCCCAACGAAATACACATGCCTGTGTAACGATCATTTCAGGGAGGATTTATTCTTCTCAATCTCAAATTATCAAAAAGTATAACACCAAGTTCACTCATTTGAGAACAATGCATATTTAAAAAAAAAAAAAGAACAGTCTGTTTATGGAGGTAAGCGTGTGGCAGCAATACGCTTATGCATATTTAAAAAAAAAAAAGAACAGTCTGTTTATGGAGGTAAGCGTGTGGCAGCAATACGCTTACGTGTACGGAGGCTAAAATTTTTTCCAGTCATAGTGAATGAATGAGAGTTTGTGTAAAACCATGGGTCATTTATTTATATGCTGGTTTTTGTATTGAAAAAGTGTGAGTGGGTACATCATATGTGGGATTGATTGGGAATAAATCCAGCAACAAGGTATTTGTATACGTCCAGACTTTTATACACTTTTAAACTCTGTGTAAATCTTGACTTACTCACCAGATACATGTGTATATCCAGTTGTCCAAGACAAGCGGAAGCGAATTAACAGTCCAATGTCTTATCGGCGAAAACATCGACTTCAGCATTAAATATGGGTCCTCTATGCCAAGTTTGTCTAATTTTTCCACGTACCTTCGTTTATTATCACCTTCTAAATGTTTAACAGTATCGGACAAAACTCTGGGAATCGTACTATAAGACATATTTTTGTTTCGTCTCAACGGACTTAGCATTGAACAATGCCTTGTTTGACCGGTAATAAGGCCAGTCACGTGATTTCGGTGACATAAGTGCACGAGCTCTATTTGTTTGGCACAGTTTTACGCCGGATGCCCTTCCTGATGCAACCCTCTGCATGTAGCTGGTCTGGGTACCGGCCTACAGATTGCACTGGCTTGTGTTCCCATGGGGTTTTATTCTGGCGACTCGACCATGCATATAATTTTTCTTCAAGTGCCTCCTTATTGTACATCTTAACGTCCACACCATTTTTTAAGAGTCCTGTATTTCAACTTAAGTGATCTGTAGGTTTTTCTTTGTATCTTTAACATTTTTCCTTAGCTTTGTGCCAGAAAGTTTCATTGGTCGAACTGAGCCTAGTTTGATCTCAAAAGAATCTTCTAATTTTCTGCTACTTAGTTTGAACACTGCTGATTGGAATTTTAAATTCCTGGATATCATTTCACATCTGTTTCCTGTTCCATACAGTTCAATTACATTTCCCTCCAAATCTTTTGACAATTCTTTTGCTTTACCCATGAAAAAGAATCCAGAGATATCAATGCAATTGTTTGTCATTACCCAATGATTTCACTGAACCTTTATAAACAAACTGATTACAAGCAGAGAGATCACAGGTGTTGATAGTTAACTTTAAGAGCCATTCTAACCCATTTATGTTAATTTTTGTGCATGCTATCAGGTCAAATTCTCAAGGGTAGTTGTAATTATGATTTAAAAAGTGTAAACAGGTGTTTAGGATCACCTAAACACTAACCATTCGTGAAAACAATTACACTTTGGATTTTGGATTATATTCAGTTTTTCTTTTTTAATTTTCAGTTATTCTTCCCACGAAAATTGTTCATTTACCAACAGTAACTTTCCAGAAGGTTCACTGTTTTTAGGAATGCTTAGGGAATTTTTGACCATTCTTCCAGAATGACATTTCTCAGGCCATTAAGTGATACTGTATAAGAAGGCCTAGTTCTCAGTCAGCACTTTAATTCATCCCATATCATCGGGATTCTACAGACCAGTCAAATTTCATCAACGGCAAACTGTCAATCTCATCATCAAAGATTTTATGTATTTTGCTTTGTGCACAGTCATGTTGGAACAGTAAGAGGCCATTCACAAACTGTTTCCACAAAGTTGAAAGCAAAGAATTTTTCAGGAGCTCTTGCCATGCTGAATCTGAGGGAGTGTCTAGAACTGAGGAACCACTGCTTTGGACAATCCCATGTTCCCACCTTTGTGGGAACTACAGTATTTTTCAATTTTTAACATGGCTTTGTACCAATGCACAAAGCAAGGTCCATAAAGACACGTATGAGTTTGGTGTGGATTAACTTAAATGGCCTACACAGAGTCCTCAACCTGAGAGAGTGCCTCTGAGATGAATTGCAGCAGAGACTAAGAACTAGATCTTCTTGTCCAACATCACTGTGTGACCTCACAAATATACTTTTGGTAGAATGGTCAATAAATTCTTTTGAACACACTCCTAAACCTAGTGGGCCGCTTTCCCAGAAGAGTTGAAGCTGTTATCGCTTGCAAAGGGCGGCCAGACGTCATATTGAGCCCTCTGGATTAGGAGTGGGATCTCACTTTAATTCAGTGGTGCCCAATGCGTCGATTGCAATCAGCCAGTCGATCTCCAAGGCAGTTATGGTCTATCGTGAGTCCTCCCTGCCTCTTAAAAAAAAAAAAAAGAAAGAAAAGAAAAATCTATCATCCATCTCGTCGCTTGATTCCCAGTGTGGCCAATATGTGGATCATGTGGGTATATTGATTGACATTCGGTTTGAGCAATCCTGGTCTCTTCTGACTTGTTGCTGCACATGTGAACATAAAGGCAAAAATGTATTTACCGTCTGTCACTTGCTTTCTCCACGGCAGTCGGTGCGATGACCCCCCCATGCACTTTGCTGCGACGATACACTCAGCACCATCTGTCGGTAGATCGCGGGAGGGTGGCTGCTTGAAAAGTAGATCTTGAGGCAAAAAGTTTGGGCACCCCTGCTTCTTTCAATTCAGGGCAGATTGACAAATAGATTTGGCAATATTGGTTATATCATCCCAAAGATGTTCCATGACAGGCCTATTCATGAGATGTTTGTACTACCTTGCAGGTACTGGTCAACAGTAACCATCTTGGAGAGCATGTGATCGTTGTCCCAGGAAAGGTGGAGGAGGTGACCCTTCCTGAACAAGTGGACATTATCATATCAGAGCCTATGGGCTACATGCTTTTCAATGAGCGGATGCTGGAGAGCTACTTGCATGCCAAGAAGTTCCTTAAACCCAATGGTAAAATAATTTTAAAACTTTTACTTTAGATGATTGATTTCTGAAATTCAATTCACATTTTCTTATTTGTGTCTTTTGTTTGTAGGTAAAATGTTCCCTACCATTGGGGATGTTCACCTTGCTCCTTTCACAGATGAGCAGCTTTACATGGAACAGTTCACAAAAGCCAATTTTTGGTGAGGATAAATAAAGATGCAAAAATTATGTAGATCATTGATTCTGGCCAGACCCGTTCTGAGTGGATCTCTAAAAGCAAGTTGGAAAAAAATTTAGATATTTTTTAAACAATACATTTATTTGATTTATTTGATTTTTCATATATAATATATAACAGTAAAACAAAAAAAAAACAACAAAAAAAAAACAACAAAAAAAAAACAAAAAAAAAAACACCGTATGCACAGACATAAGTGTTAAAAAAAAAAGCACACAAATCACAAATAATTCACATTTTTTTCAAAAACTTCTAAGGGTCTCCATATATTCTCAAATTCCTGATTTCTTCCTCTCATGATATACGTGAGTCTTTGCAGTGCAACACAAGATGGCATTTCCAACATCCATACTTTTATTGAAGGAATGTCCACTTTTTTCCAAAATAATGCAATTGTTCTCCTGGCCTGCAGGAGACCAAAATCTATACGCGTGGCCTTCTTTTTATTAACAGCAAAATCCTTGGGATATATACCCAAGATACACAGTGTTGCACAATGAGGAACCTGAATTCCAACTATAATTCCAATTATAGAAATTGTCTGAACAATAGATTTCCAATAATCTTTGACTTTCCAACAATCCCATAAACAATGATATAAAGTACCCTTGTCATGAGAGCACTTACTACACGTGTCTGGAATGTCAGGGGTCCACTGATGAAGTTTAACAAGAGTCACATAAGTCCTCATCAGCCATTTATATTGTAATAGCCTCATTCTAGCATTTATTGTTTGTTTTTGTGCTTTAAGGCATGCATGTTCCCAATCAATTACTTCAATATTTTCTTTAATATCTAGTTTCCATGCCTCCAATCTATTTTTACTTGATTCTGTATCATGTGAGACTAGAGTTTTATAGAACATAGATATCTGCTTACATACATGCAAACCTGACCGGACAATATCTTCTAAACTGGACAAAGGGGGTTCATACATTATGTTTTTGATTTGTGCTGACATAAAGTGTTTTAACTGCAAAAAAAAAAAATGTAGCGTTAATGTTCATCTTGTGTTTCACATTCATTTTCGAAAGCCATGGATCTTAATTGAGTCTTTCTTTTCTTTCGGCTTGTCGAGTTAGGGGTCGCCGCAGCATGTCATCTTTTTCCATCTAATCCTCCTCTCTAACACCCACTTTCCTCATGTCCTCCCTCACAACATCCATCCACCTTTTCTTCGGTCATCCTTTCGCTCTTTTGCCTGGCAGCTCCATCCTCAGCACCCTTCTACCAATATACTCACTCTCTCGCCTCTGGACATGTCCAAACCATTGAAGTCTGCTCTCTCGAACCTTATCTCCAAAACATCCAACTTTGGCTGTGCCTCTAATTAGCTTATTTCTAATCCTATCCAACCTGCTCCCGCTTAGAGAGAGGCTCAACATCTTAATTTGTGCCACCTCCAGCTCTGCTTCCTGTAACCTTTTCAGTGCCACTGTCTCTAATCTGTACATCATGACTGGCTTCACTGTTTTATGAACGTTGTCCTTGATCCTCACATAACACACCAGAGACCTTCCGCCAGCTGTTCCAACCTGCTTGGATCCGTTTCTTCACTTCTTTACCACACTCACCATTGCTCTGGATTGTTGACCCCAAGTATTTGAAATCATCCACCCTTGCTATCTCTTCTCCCTGTAGCCTCACACTTCCCCCTCCACCCCACTCTCTCTCACTCTCATTCACGCACTTATATTCCATTTTATTTTGACTAATCTTTATTCCTCTCCTTTCCATTGGATGCCTCCATCTTTGTAATTGTTCCTCCCCCTGCTTCCTTTTTTCACTGCATATCACAATATCATCTGCGGACATCATGGTCCAAGGGGATTCCAGTCTAACCTCATCTGTCAGCCTATTCATTACCACTGCAAACAGGAAGGGGATCAGAGCTGATCCCTGATGCAGTCCCACCTCCACCTTAAATTCCTCTGGCACACCTAAGACACACCTCACCATTGTTCTGTTGCCATCATACATGTCCTGTACTATTTTAACATAGTTCTCTGCCACACCAGACTTCCTCGTGCAGTACCACAGTTCCTCTCTTGGTACTCTGTCATAGGCTTTCTCTAGAGCCACCAAGACACAATACTTTAATGTATCTGTGAAATACTTTCAAAGTACAATACTGTACTTTTCAATTAAAATTCTCAAGGCAAAGAATTCATCTGTGGTACTGTTTCTAGGCATGAAACCATGCTGTTGCTCGCAGATATTGACTTCTGACCTGAGTCTACCCTCCACTACTCTTTCACATAGCTTCATTGTGTGGCTCATCAACTTTATTCCTCTATAGTTGCCACAGCTCTGCAACTCCACTTTTTTCTTAAAAATGGGAACTTGCACACTTGTTCCTCCATTCTTCAGGCATCTTCTCACCTGCTCGTATTCTGTTGAATAAGTTGACCAAAAACTGAACAGCCACCTTTCCAAATTGCTTTCATACCTTCCACCGGTATGTCATCAGGACCCAACTCCCTTTCCATTTTTCATCCTTTGTAGCGCCTTTCGAACTTCCCCCTTACTTATCATTGGGGTACATTCATAATTAAAGATCTTAGAGTATTTTTAAAGGCTCCGCTTCACGATACGAAAGCCCAAAGGATGATAGCTTGATGCTGTATCGATAATTTTAGTTCAGCTTTTTAATTCATTTGAATGAGACCTTCAAACCACATTTTTTTTTCGTTAAAAATGTTTAATACATTTTAATTTTCTGAAACATGAATGACTGCATGTATTACATAAGCAACACAATTTTACTCGTGTAAATATATATATATATATATATATATATATATATATGAAGAATTCAGACAAAAGCAGATATATCCATTTTTGTTTTTTTTGTAGATTCCATGATTTTACAGAAACAAAAAAAATTGATATCTGCTTTTGCGCCTGAACTCTTCATATATATATCTACACACACATTCTTTACAGTGTGTATGGACACAAAAAACATATGTGAGCTCACGTCTTCATTACAGTACTTTGATGTCACTGGTGTAGGGTGGATACAGGCGCTCCCTGTGACATACCTGTGAACTTATCTGTTTTTTCCGTAATTTATGCGTTTTTTGATCATTTCAAATTGTGTACGCTGTATAACAACTTTTGTACGGGGGGGGGAGACGTTTTTCTAAAACCAATCTCATTTTACCCATTTTAGTTCTACTGCGCACGCACGTCACGTTATTTCCGTTTCTGTATATTTTGTGTTGCAATCGAAAAACAAACCAATTATAATCGTGAAAGCAAGCATGGAAGGACCTCCAAGTCGGAAGAGAAGAACTCAAGGATCTGGTCGACACCAAAAAGAATGGGAGTTTCTCCAAGGTGAATATGCTGGATGGATTAAATCGTCAACAAAAGGTCCTTAATTCTCGTTCTGCGTTCCTTGTAAAATAGGATGTGAAAGTTGCTGCTCATGGATTTTACGATCTGAAGAGCCATTTTAAAACTCCCAAACACGTGGAAAATGTAGCGAAAAGCAAATTACACATCTTATTGACCAAGTCTACTGCTGAGCCAGCGGCATCCCACAAAGTTACAAATGCAGAAATTCTCTTCTGCCATTTTCTTGCTGAGAACAATATTCCAGTTATGGCAGCTGACCACTTTTGACTTTTTTTTTTTCAACCTGGATTTAAAAACATTCACACTTGGGGCTGAACTCATTTGCTCTGACCGAGCACATCCAATAGTCAAAAAGTAGCTCCTTTCCTCCAGGTAGGACCTAAACCATTTAAGGGACCTTTCCATTTAGTCCTACCCACGTTTCCAACCTGTTTAGCAGTATATTGTGATCTACCGTATCAAATGCCGCACTGAGATCCAACAAGACTTAAATTGACACCTTTCCTGAATCAGTATTCCTCAACCTTATATCATTTAGCACTTTGATAAGAGCAGATTCTGTACTGTGATGAGTTGGGAAACCTGATTGAAATTTGTCAAAAAGTCCATTCAAATTCAAGAAATTGCTGAGTTGATTAAAAAACTTTCTCAAGAATCATGGCTATGAATGGGAGATTTGAGATCGGTTTATAGGGTATTGCTAACATGAACTTGTCCAGTGCTGTTTTTTTGAAGAGGCTTAACAGCAAATACTTTAACAGCTTTGGGAAACTCGCCAGACTGAAGTGAACAATTGATTATTTGCTGCAAATCAGGTAGCACTGACTTCACAATAGTTTTGAAAAAGTCAGATAGTATTGAGTCGAAACAGCTCATTGATGGTTTCAACTGCTGAACATTTTTCTCTACAGTTTTTTGGTTCAAATTCTGACAAGGTAATAGAGTTTTCTCTGGGTGGCTTCAGATGTAAGATCATTCTATCTTTTTGCTGATTTGTGCTGACATTTGACATGATGGATTGTATTTTTTCACAAAAATAACAGGCAAACTCATTGCATTTGCCAGCTGTTACGAATTCTGGATCTATCTGATGGGGGAGGGGGTAAAGCTTGTTAACCACAGCAAATAGAGCGCAAGTATTGCTGAGGTTCTTACTGATGATTTCAGAAAGGTGTTGCTGTCTAGCTCTAACTCTTGGTTAAAATTACAAAGATACTGTCTGTCGAGGTCATAGTCAATTTGGAGTTTAGTTTTTCTCCACTTGCGTTCTGCTTTCCTATACTCTGATTTAGATCTCTTGACCGTCATTGTGCTCCTCCACGGTGTTCTAGGTTGTCTCGGGATGGTCTTAGTTTTAACAGGAGCAACAGCATTCATGGGATTTGTGATTTTCAAGGTGAAATTGTCCAAAAGTTCATCAACTGTCTCAGCATTCACAGTCTGTGGCACAGCCACACTCTCCATAAACTTACTGGCAGTACTCTCATATATGTACCTTTTCCTAATAAGGATAAAGGTTGTCTGAACTTTTGGAAGAATCTGTAATTCAAAAATAAATAAAAATGGTCAGAAATAGCCTTATCCTTAATATCGACCGATAGAATGTCAACATCCTTTAGAGATGACCAGGTCTAAGATGTGACCTTGATTGTGAGTTGGACTCTTAATATGTTGAGAGAGGTCAAATGTGTCGAGTATTGCAGAAAGTTCTTTAGATGTTTTTTCCATGTTATTGTCAATATGAATGTTAAAGTCCCCTGTTCTGACAAAATAGTTGAACTCAGTAAAAATAACTGACAACAGTTCTGAAAAATCCTCCATAAATTTTCCATTGTATTTTTGAGGTCTATGAATGATAACCTTTGGGTCCCCCTTAACTAAAAAACACAGATGTCCAAAAGAGCTAAAATCACCCAGTATAATTTCTTTACATTGAAATAATGATTTAAAAATAACAGTAATACCACCAACTTTTTTTTTTTTTTACCTGTATGACACTTGTTCATAAAATTAAAGTCTGCTGGTGTTGCCTCATTTAAAATGGCATTACAGGTACTTTCTGTTAACCACGTTTCATTTAATAACAAAAAGTTAAGACCTTACGTTGTAATGATGTTATTGCTCAACATTGATTTGTTCCCCAATAACCCGATATTAAAAAGAACTAGTCTCGCAAAGATGGCTGGAGAGAATGGTTCGGTAGAGTCACATTTTATCCTCTCTAGGTTGGAAGTTATACTTTCTTGGTGCCATATCTTTTTGACCAACTTTCTGTTCCTTGTAATTACAGGGATTAAAAATGCCTGATCTCCATAGGAGTCTGAGGTATTCTGGAAAAGACCCTGTAAATATCAGTCAGATTTACAGATAGTCTTAATTGGTGGAGGAGGGGCCTTTCGCTTCTTAGTGGACAGTGGTTTCAGGCGAGGGGAGATGGGAGAAAGATCTTGGCGTCGTATGGGCTGGACTCCATCGTTGGCAATAGTCTTCATCCTGTCCATCAGACCCAACATTGCATTCAGGCTGGAAGAGGGGGAACCAACCTCGACTGCGGATTGTATGCTTGTTGTAGTCTTCGAGGGGAGATTCTGAGATGTGGATGGATCCAATGGGGCATGAAGAGGTGTGGGAGATTTAAAGTGCTGGCATATTCAATTTGTCATTTGCTCATCAGATTGGATGAAGCAAATACATCTTTGTGCAGCTTGTCTCTCCTTATCTCTTGTTCCTCCGATTGTTTGGGAACAACTAGATCCTTTTGTCCTTGGTTTTTGTAAACATTCTTTACAGGGCGATGAATTATGCAGAGTAGAAAAAGCAATCGAGGTACAGAACATGGTTCATTCGGACACAATACCATTATGCTCTATTTTTTTTCTGTGTAGAGGACAACAACGTCATTGTCCTCCATAAATGGTGATACTGTGAACTAGGTTTCTGTATGCAGACTCATCCCCTCCTCCTTTCTATTGTCTTTAGGAGCACATAGTCATATGTCTCAGGTGAGAATAATTTAGGGTGAGGAAGCAGCCCTGTGCTGTTCTGGGACTGACTTTTAGCTCTGCAATGAACTCTCTCACCCTCACAACTTTTGGTCTGTCCTTGAGGATGTCAAGGATCCAGTTCTGGTTGTTGGTGTTACCAAGTTGGTTTTGACAGTGTGTGTAAGCGGCCTGATTGTATGGAAGGTAGAATTGTCAATCCTGGAAATGCCAATGGTAGTGCATAATCCGCAGCTCTATTGGAGTGGTAAGAAAACTGATGGGGTCCACTGTGTCACTAACCATGGAATTGATGGGAATTTATACCACATTTTCTGGACACTTCATGGGAGCTCTTGGGAATGCCACAAGTGTGAGATTGTTCTTTTTCTTTGTTAGGTTAATTTTCTCATTTACTAGTGCCCTCAAATAAATTAAAGGTCCCATATTTTGACAATTTAGGCCTCCATCGAGTGACTCTCTAACTTTATATCAAAGTGTCAATTACGTTTCAAAAAACACATTGGGTTTGTCATAGTGTCTCAAAAAGCCCTCAGTGCTGCTTGTTTGACCTAGTTTTGTATCCGCTTTGTCCATATTTGGCTCTGACTCCCCCCCTTCTTCTGATTGGTTCCCGCTGGGTGGAAGACTCACTGGTGAGAACACACATATATGTTGATAGTGCTGCCACAGGAGTGGAAAAAGAAGGCAGAGATCAATGCTAACGACATTTGATATGATGATGATGATGATAAGCTTGAAAAATTTGAATGCACATATTTCGGTAGAAAATCCTATGGATCTCAGCAATACGTGCATGATTTTAGTTTTTATTTCACATTTACTCATGTACAGTGCCTTGTGAAAGTATTCGCCCCCCCCCACCCATTGAACTTTTCCACCTTTCGCCACATTTCAGGCTTCAGACATAAACATATTTATATATATTTTTTTTGGTCAAGAATCAACACCAAGTGCAACACAATCATGAAGTGGAACGAAATTTTTTGGATGTTTTAAACTTTAACAAATAAAAATCTGAAAAGTGGGGCGTGCAATATTATTCAGCCCCCTTGCATTAATACTTTGAAGTGCGACCTTGTGCTGCAATTCCTGCTGCAAGTCGCTTGGGATATGTCTTTATCAGTTCAGCACATCGAGAGACTTAAATTCTTGCCCGTTCTTCCTTGAAAAACAGCTCGAGCTCAGTGAGGTTGGATGGAGAGCATTAGTGAACAGCAGTCTTCAGCTCTGCCCACATATTCTCGATTGGTTTCTGGTCTGGACTTTGGCTTGGCCATTCTAACACCTGGATACGTTTATTTGTGAATCATTCAATTGTAGATTTGGCTTTGTGTTTTGGATCATTGTCCTGTTGGAAGAGAAATCTCCATCCTAGTCTCAGGACTTTTGCAGATTTTCTTCCTGTATTTGGCTCCATTCATCTTCCTATCATGAGGCTCCCACCACCATGCTTGACAGTGGGGATTGTGTGTTCAAGGTAACCTGTGTTGCTTTTACGCCAAACATAGTTTTGCTTTGTGGCCAAAAAGTTTGATTTTTGGCTTCAACCAGAGCACCCTCCTCCGCATGTTTCGTGTGTCTCCTAGGTGGCTTGTGGCAAATTTTAAATGAAACCTTTTCTGCATATCTTTGACAAATGGCGTTCTTCTTGCCACTCTTCCATAAAGGCCAGATTTGTGCAGTGTACTACTGATTGTTGTCCTTGGACAGACTCTCCCACCTCAGCTGTCGATCTCAGCAGTTAATCCAGAGTGATCATGGGCCTCTTGGCTGCATCTCTGATCAGTCTTCTCCTTGTTCGAGGTGAAGGTTTAAAAGGATGGCCGGGTCTTGGTAGATTGCATTGGTATGTTACTCTTTCCATTTCAATTTGATTGCTTGCACAGTGCTCCTTAAGATGTTTAAAGCTTGGGAACTGTTTTTGTATCTAAATCTGGCTTTAAAATTCTCCACAATAGTCTCTCAGACCTGTCTGGTGTGTTCCTTGGTCTTCATGATGCTCTCTGCACTTTAAACAGAACCCTGAGACTATCACAGAGCAGATGCATTTATACGGAGACTTGATTACACACAGGTGGATTCTATTTATCATCATCAGTCAACATTGGAGCATTCAGAAATCCTCGCTGAACGTCTGGAGTGAGTTTTCTATGCTGAAAGTAAAGGGGCCAAATAATATTGCACGTCCCACTTTTCAGTTTTTATTTGTTAAAGTATAAAATATCCAATAACTTTCGTTCCACTTTATGATTGTGTCCCAGTTGTTGATTCTTGACAAAAAATGAAGATGTGTTGTATCTTTAGCTCTAGTATAGCTGTGTTAAAATCTCCTTGGGTAATGAGGGGTGATTCTGGGTGTTTTTTCTCAATCCGGTTTACCTCCTCGGCAAGCGTTAGCAGTTTACGAACGATGACTCCAACAGTGGGCTGGAGTGTGTGCTGAGCTGTGTAATGTCTGTGCACCATTTCTCATGATGGTATAGAATCATATTCCACCACCTTTGGATTTCCGCGCTAGTTCCGCGATCTGGTCCGCCCAATAAAGATGAACGCTGGGTAGCCTAACTGCTCTGTTGCGTACGTGTCCACCAAGCCAAGTCTCCGTGAAGCACAGGGCGGCACAACTTCCAAAGTCTTTGGAGGTCTTGATTAGAAGTAGAAGTTTATCCATTTTGTTGCCTAGGGAGCATAGATTCTAGAGTCTGTTTCCAATCCTGTGAAGTTGTACTTGTGTACTGGCATGCGAGCCATTGCGATGTCTTTGCTGCGACACTGAAGAACGCGCCGATGAGTAACTCTGGGAAAGATTGAGAGTTATTGAAAAAAAGACAGAAGACGCTCTGATGGTTAGCAAGTAATTTTTTGTGTACTTGAGTCCCGAGACGCCCGAACAACACAAACAAACAATACCAGGGAGCACGTACACACAATTCCCCACCATTTTGGGAGTTCATTCATATTTGCATTATTTTTTTTGCATATCATTTTTAATGGACCTTATTTGCAACATTTTAAAACAATCAAAGAAATGGCTTATTTCTTTTTTGGGTTCCTCAGGTACCAGCCCTCCTTCCATGGGGTAGACCTCTCTGCGTTGCGGGGTGCAGCGGTGGATGAGTATTTCCGCCAGCCAATTGTGGTATGTATTACAAAAGTCCTGAATAAGTGGACTCAAGTCTACTTTTTGAGGTTTGGAATTGTGTGCATTCTAACTCTCCAAATTTTAAACAACCGGAACAAGTACTTTTATTTAGAGCCTGTTTAATAGGCCAGTTGGTTGAAGCACGGCATAGAAGCGGTGACTTTCAGGAAGTTTGGGAATGAACACATAATCTTTTTATTTAAAACACAACATCAAAGTCATCAAAGCAGCAGCTCAAGCAGAGAAGCCCGGAACACCTACATCCAGCTCTTATGGAGGAATCCCTAGACATTTCCTGGCTAGCCATTAGACTTAGTCTCTCCAGCGTCTTCCCAGGATGTGCTTGAAATACATCACTAGGCAAATGAGAAGGGGCCATCGTTAACATCTTGCTCCTCTTGATGCATTCGAGCAGTGGCTCTACTCTGCCCTCCGGGGTGACCAAAATTGTCATGTTGTTTTAGTTACTACATGTAGCTTGTGACCATATGTGAAGCTGGAACACAGATCAACCGATAAATTGAAAGGTTTGTAGTTTGGCTCAGCTCCTTCTTCAAAATTTCAGATTATCTGTATCCCTCTGAATCGCAAAGATCTATTAAACAGTAACATTTCCTTGAAGCATCGCAGATATGTTGATGCACACATTCCATAAAACCGAGTGAGGGAGTGACTTCTCGTTGACAAGGAGACGCCGTACAGGCGAGCTTGTTGCTTTTTTTTTTTTTTTTTTTTTAGTTTGATAACCAGTGTGCCTGTTTACTCGCGGGCTCGTGCACCTAATAAACCAATCTTCCCCTGATGTACATTCCCGTCTTTCACATCTCTGTGGAGATATTTTGGCCCACTCTTCCTTGCAGAGTTGTTTGAATTCATCCTTTTAAGGTCAAACTAATGCATTTCAATCATATTGAAATCTGGACTTTGACTAGGCCATTCCAAAACCTTAATTTTTTTATTTTTTATAAACCATTCAGAAGTTGACTAGCTGGTGTGTTTTGGATTGTTATCCTCTGTAGAACGCGAGTGTTTTTTAATTTGAGGTCACAAACTGATGGGTGAACATTCTTTGAGGATTTGCTGTTAAAAAGCAGAACTTGTGGTTTAGTCTGCAAGAAGCGGCGCAGTAAGCCAACTGATTAGAGCATTGGCCTCACAGTTCTGAGGACTGGGGTTCAAATCGTGGCCCTGCCTGTGTGGAGTTTGCATGTTCTCCCCGTGCCTGCGTGGGTTTTCTCTGGGCACTCTGGTTTTGTCCCACATCCCCAAAAACATGCATTAATTTGACACTCTAAATTCCCCTGAGGTGTGATTGTGAGTGTGCCTGTTGTCTGTCTCTGTGCCCTGCTACTGTCTGGTAACCAGTTCAATGTTCACTGGGACAGACTCCAACACTCCGGCGACCCTAGGCTCAGAAAAGGAATGGATGGATAGTCTTCTAACATAACGTAAGTCCTATGGGCTGCGGATTGGCTCTTATATTTCCATATCGGGGAATATGTGCCTTTAAAATAAATAAATAAATAAATAGAATCGCCGGAACAAGGATAGCTCAGCTTTTACGATACATAGTGTACTACCAGCTTGATGATCTGTAAGTGGTAAAACTTTGAGTCAAGTCGGTGAAAAACGTGCCAAATGTGGCCTCAGAGGAAATTTAGTAAAATTGATCATCATTAGGTACACAAACAGCAGGGTTTTTTTTCTATATGGGAAGATACACCATCTTCAAAAGTCATGGCATGACAGAACTTCTTTTCCATCAGAAATCAGAACTGTCCAAAATATCTGTAAACTTGTAAAATTATTCAAGATGTAATGACTGCCATCTCTCCTGTGCCTTTACCTGACAGGAAGCCCCATGTCATTAATTAATGACTGTAGAAATTTGCATGTTTTCTCTAGGGTGACATCTTCATAAATCTCATTGGAGCAGCACCAAACAAAAGTTCCAGCATCATCACCTTGCCCAATGCAGATTTGCGATTCATCACTGAATATCACTTTCATCAAGTAGTCCACAGTTCATGATTGCTTTGCTCTATCTGCCCACCATAAGCCTTGTTTTTTCTGTGTAGGTAATAAGGATGGCTTTCGTTTCGATTTTCTGTATAAAACCCATTTCTTTTAGGTGGTTTCATTCAAGTTGGGTGTTGAGTACAGTTTCTACCTCGTACTGTTATGCATTTTCTGTTTGGAAGACGTATTGCTATGTTTTCTGTCTTGACCGATTCAGGTCTTCCTTGGTCTATAAAGATACTTGCCTTTTACAACCTTCCCATTTTGTTTGGGCAAGGCTTTACACAGTCAAGATTTCTGGGAACGATCAGCGTGTTTAAAAAAAAAAAAAAAAAGATTGCCAATCTCTAATCAACAAAATGGCGCCAGTGTGTTTATTTAAATGACTTATTTACTGAATGTAATTGTGTAACTGATCAAATAATTATATTTACAAGAAATAATGTATCTTTATCTGTTTGTGCCAGTAAGGCATAGTAAGAGAGAGAACAAATGAATCGTCTTCTATTATATGGCAAGAAGTACAAACTGTAATGAATATATGCCACTTTTTGCGACATTCTTGTTTTAGTCAGGATCCCATGAGATTTTTCAAATGTAAAATGTTCCGTGGCTCTATAAAGGTTGGGAATCACTACTCGAGGCAGGTCGTGTATTCTAATCAACATTACAACATGACAGAAATAATGGGTACTCACTTACTGCAATTAAATTACTTCATTGTAAGTAAATTACCTCACATACACCGAAACTTTAGATCATTATTTGACAGAACAGAAGCATGTTTACGCACAAGCACTAACATTAGCATTCTAGGCGTCAAGTTTTTTTTTCCCCTATTTCCTTGCGGTACCGTATTAAAAGTATGTGAACATACCTCAAGCAAGCCTTTAACAAAGATGCACTTCTGCCCTTAGCATTGGTGACCACCAACACGTTTTGCCATTTTCTTCTTATTATATAGTCGGCCTTTCTCGAGCCTTCATGGTGTAGGGGGTTTCTATGTCCTGATAATCCTAGGAGCTAAGTTGTCCGGGGCTTCACGCCTCTGGTAGGATTACCCATGGGAAACAGATTCTAGGTGAGGGACCAGACAAAGTACAGCTCCATAAATACCTATGATGAGTAAAACGAATGGACTCAGGTGTCCCATGCCCGGGTGCGGGTCACCGGGGCCCCCCTCTGAAGGTGGTGCTTGAAGATGAGCACCTGGTGACCGGGCCTGCACCCATGGGGCTCGGCCGGGCACAGCCCGAAAATGTAATGAAAATGTACATAGGTTAGGTAGGTAGGGGTCGGGTACAATGTGAGCTAGGTGGTAGCTGATTGCAGGAACCTTGGTGATCCAATCCCTGGCTACAAAAACTATCTTTAGGGACATGGAATGACACCTCTCTGGCTGGGAAGGAGCCTGAGCTGGTTAGGTCAAGAAGTTCTAACTAGATATAGTCGGAATAGTCTATACACTGCTTGGGCTCTAGTACCTGTCCTCTTGAGAGGGGTTGGGACTCTGTTCCACTCTGGAGTTGCCCACGGTGAGTTGCGCCAAGCAGGTGTGAGTATACTTATTGCCCCCTGGCTCGGCTTACCCACCCTTTTTGGAGTCCTGAGAGGGAGCCCTGGAGAGTGCTCCCTCTGGGGACTCCCATCATTTTGCTCTGGGACTTCAATGTCCAATGACAGTGAGATATGGAAGGGCGTGATTGGGAAGAACAGCCGCCCTGATCAGAACCCGAGTGGTGTTCTGTCACTGTTTTTCTGTACTCATCACGGGCTGTCCATAACAAACACCATGTTCAGGCAAAAAGGTCTTCACATGTGCACTATGCTCCAGGACATCTTAGGTCGCGATTTGATGATCGAATTAGTGGTCGTGCCATCGGCTTTGCGGCTGCTTTTCTTGGACACTCAAGTGAAGAGAGGAGCTGAGCTGCCAACTAATAACCACCTTGTGGTAAGTTGGCCCCGATGGTAGCAGAAGATGTCGGTCCGACGTGGTAGGCCCAAACGTATTGTGAGGGTCTGCTGGGAACAGATAGCAGATTCCCCTGTCAGAAGGAATTTCAACTCCCACCTCCGGAAGAACTTTTCATGTTCCGAGGGAGGCTGGGGACATTGAGTCTGAGTGGATGATGTTCCGCGCCTCCATTGCTGAGGTGGCCGATCGGAGCTGTGACAGTAAGGTGGTTGGTGCCTGTCGTGGCGGCAATCCCCAAGCACGTTGATAGACACTAACAGTGAGGGATGCCGTCAAGCTGAAGGAGGAGTCCTATCGGGCATTTCTGGCTTTGTGGTATTCCCGAGGAAGCTGAAAGGTATCTGCTGGCCAAGCAAAATGTGGCTTTGGTGGTTGCTGAGGCAAAAACCCGGGTGTGGGAAGAGTTCGGTGAGGCCATTGAGAATGATTTCAAGACAGCTTTGAGGAAATTTTGGTCCAGCGTCTCAGTCGGGGGAAGCAGTGCAGAGCCAACATTTTGTATAGTGAGGATGGGGCACTGCTGACCTCAACTCGGGACGTTGTGTGTCACTGGGGAGAATACTTCAAAGACCTCCCTCCTCGATTCCACCGACGCGCTTTCCCATGAGAAAGTAGAGTCTGAGTTCTCTGAGGCACGCACTTCTATCTTCTATTAAAAAGCTCCTGGCAGGGCCCCAGGGGTGGATGTTGAGGGACTTTCCTGGTTGAGTGACTTTCCTGGTTAACACTCCTCTGCCACATTGTGTAGACACCAGGGACAGTTCCTCTGGTTTGTCAGACTGGGGCGGTGGGAACCCTTTTTAGAAGGGGGCTGGATGGTGTATTCCAATTACAGGGGGATCACACTCCTCAGCCTCCCTGGTAAGGTCTATTCAGGTGTGCTGGAGAAGAGGGTTCGTCGGGAAGTCAAATCTCAGTTTCGGAAGGAGCGATGTGTTTTCATCCTGGCCGCGAAGCAGTGGACCTGCTCTACACCCTCAGCATCTTTGTAGGTGCATGGGAGTTCGCCCAACCAGTCTATAAGTGTTTTGTGGACTTGGCGAACGTGTTGGTCCGTGTCCCTCAGGGTGCCCTATGAGGTGTTCTTCCGGAGTATGGGGTACCGAACCCCCTGATACGAGCTGTTCGGCCCCGTATGACCTGTGTCAGCGTTTGGTCCGCATTGCTGGCAGTAAGTCAGACTCGTTTCCGGTGAGAATTGGACTCCGCCACGGGTTCCCTGTGTCACCGATTTTGTTCATAACTTTTATGGATAGAATTTATAGGCAGAGCCGAGGCGTAGATGGTGCCCGTTTTGGTGGCCTCATCATTGCGTCTCTGCTCTTTGCAGATGATGTGGTTCTGTTGCCTTCATCAAGCCGGGATCTCCAACGCTCACTGGAGCAGTCCGCAGCCAAGTTGAAGCGGCTAGGATTAGAATCAGCATCTCCAAATCTTAGTCCATGGTCCTCAGTCGGAATAGGGTGGCGTGCCCTCTCCAGGTCGGTGATGGGATCCTGCCCCAAGTGGAGGAGTTAAAGTAACTTGGGGTCTTGCTCACAAGTGAGGGAAGAATGGTGCTGGAGATTGACAGGCAGATCGGTGCAGCGTCTGCAGTGATGCAGGCTTTGTATTGTTCCGTTATGGTCAAAAGCGAGCTAAGTCGAAAGGCTGAGCTCTCATTTAAACAGTCGAGCTATGTTCCGATCTTCACCACTGGTCACAACCAGTGCGCGGTGACAGGAAGTACAAGATCCCGGATACAAGCGGCCGAAATGAGTTTCCTCTGGAGGTTTTCAGGGTGAGAAGCTGGGTCATCGGTGAGGGGCTTGGTTTCAAGCCTCTGCTCTTTCTTCATTGAGACGTGCCAGATCAAGTGGCTGGGGCATCTGATCCAGATGCCTCCTGGATGCCTCCCTCGTGAGGTGTTCCGGGCACATCCCACCATAAAGAGACCCCAGGACGACCCTGGACACATTGCAGAGACTTTCTCTTGGCTTGCCTGGGAACGCCTCAGTGTCCCTCCGTGAAGAGCTGTATGAAGTAGCTGGAGAAAGGGAAGTCTGGGTATCCCGGCTAAAGCTACTGTACCAACGACACGACGCGGAGAAGCGGTAGAAGATGGATGTTTGGATGGATGATAGATTAACCAGTCGGTGTGATCCACTCTTGTTGTCGTCACACAGTAGCAAGTGTGGAGATGACAAGATAGACCCCAGTGCTCGCAAAATCAGGATCCGATGGGATCGGAATACCAAATTTTATTTCAGTAATCAGACATAGTGCAATCGTGGGACCAAATTTGTCCTGTAGTCCAATTTGGGCTTTACATGTTGTTTGTCTCTGATGTGTTGTCGATCTATACTGCCGACGTTAAAAAAAAAAAAAAAAAACAAAAAAAAACGATTGGCCCTCAGCCATTTACAGTACTATGTCAAAAGACATCCGATAGGGCTCCAAATTAACTACACTTTAGGTTCAAATACACTGTGCACAATGGCGAAGCATAGTAAATGCCTTTTGTGGAGCATTGATCGGATCAGTGAATTATGACATGAAAGCCAATCAGCATAAAATGTTAAAATCGGTTGAGAGATGACTGACTGAGGTATCAATTATTTGGAAGAATTAACTCACATGTAACCATAAGGATCACCAAGCTTTTTTGTTCTTTTTGTGCGTTTGCTGGCTATCATTTTTTTGTTTTGGCGGTTGACTTAATTTTCAGTCAGGATCACAGAATTATACAATTTTGTTCAATGTCACAATAAAAAGAGCATTTTTTGAGAGATTTGTATTATTTTCTTCAAGATCAAAAGTTGACAAACATTTCCTTAGTATTGAGTAGCATTTCCTTTGAACTGCATGACTTGGGTCAAATATTTTGGATAACCTTTCACAAGCTTCTAACAGTACTCTGCAATCAGCCTCGTCCATTCCGCCCGGTAGACCTGGTCGAACTGAGTCAGGTCTGTTTTTGCCTTACTCGGATGCGCCTTTTCCTATCTGCCCACAAATTTCTATGGGGTTCTGGTCAGTGCTTTGTGAGAGCCACTGCTAGACATTATCGATGCAGTATGGTTAGGGTCATTGTCCATTTGGAAGACTCATTTGCACACATTTTTTAGCTTCCTGGCTGATGTCTGGAGATTACTTTATATCTCTGTCATGTTCTTTCTTTATGCCGCCATCTATTTTATGAAGAGCACTAGCTCATTTTGGAGCAAAGCATCGCCCCAACATGAGGCTGCCACCTCCATGCATCACAGTCAGTATTGAGTTCTCACGTCGGCAAGCTTCCCACTTTTTCCTCCATCGGTAACATTGGTCATTATGACCAACCAGCTCTACTTTAGAGCATCAGACCACAAGACATGTCTCCAGAAGTTAAGATCTTTATGTTGGTGTCTTTTGACAACCTATAATCTGTCTTTTTTGTTTCTTTAGGAGTAGTGGCTTCATTCTTGGTGAGTGGCCTTTCAACGAATATTGATTTAGGACTCATTTCACTCATGACACTTTCTTATCTGCTTCATCCAGCATCTTCACAAGTTCTTTAGCTTTTGTTCTGGGGTTTATTTTTACATTTCGCCCTAAAACACTTTCATCTGTGGCACACAGAGCCCATCTCCTTCCTGAGAGCTGTGATTGCTGGACATTCCCATGATGTTTACACTTGTCTAATTGGTTGAACAGATGAACGTGGCAACTTCAAATATCTGGAAGTTAAACCCAAGGATGAGCCACAGTTGTGTAGCTCCTCGATTCTTTCTCTGACTTTCTGGCTAATTTCTTTTGCCATGATTTTAAACAAAGTTTTTAAGGAGTGGCCTTAAATATGTCCCAGAGGTGCGCCGTCAGTTAACTCACATTTTGTCAGATAACCTATCAGGAGCTTCCAAAGCCATGACCTCATCTGGGCTTATCCATGTTCTTTAAAAACAGTACTTTTTGTGAATTTTGGATGACAAGCCACTACATTTTTTCAGGTGCTGTGAACCCTGCAGCATATTTAACAATGAGGCTAATATCTACCTATATTGGGAGAAGGGTGGTGAGGATAAAGCTGCCAGGCAAAAGAGCGAGAGAAAGACGAAAGAAAAAACACTATGTAATTGTGTGTGTGTGTGTGGTGTGTGTGTGTGTATATATATTTATATATATATATACACACACACTGTCCCATATAATCATATTACAAAAATGTATGATAAATGCAATAATAATTTACATTTCCCCACTTTTTATCCTATATTTACGATAAACATCATCAGAAGGTACTTCCCGAAAAGGCTTTATTCCCTTCAATCATAAACTTATCAACAAATACAAAATTTAGTGCCACTGGTTGTTCTCATTAGTATGATGAGGTTGGCAAATACTTTTCATCGGCATTACTTAATCACTTTCCATGGGATCCAGGCGTTCTGGCTGAGAGAGTTCAATGACATTTGTGTTACCTTCAGGGTTTTGACCCAAAATCAAAGGGTACACATCCAATCTAAAATTTGTACGAGCGATAGCGGTTGAGATAAGTCAGTTGAGCAATGTTCGAATGCCGGTGAGACAAAAACACCCAGACAACGTTAAAAATAGCCGCAAAGACTGGTATTGAAACTATGATGACAAATGCCAATGATTTGTATTCACCACACATTTTGTCCCACCGTGCAGACCAGAAAGAGGTGTCAACTCCAAAGTGCTCCTTCATCTTGTTGTTTTGGGTGCGCAGGCAGTCAATGACCCGCGAAAGTGAACCATCAGGAGCTGTATTATTAGGAATAATGGACAGCAAAGTTTGCCAAATGTAGCACAAACGCCTTCCTTTTCAGCCAGGACCATGTCAACCGCAATGCATTTCTGGAAGGCCATGAGTGATGTTGCAGCCAATTGCTCTTTCATGGCAATAAAGCCAGATTCAGTATAATTACCCAGTTTCTGCACATTTTAGTGGATGTAGTTGATCCTGTCTATATTTTTATTAGGTGCAATCCACACAAAGATAGATTCCCACCCCGCAGCAATTTGCCGCGAAAGCCTCATGGTGTAATTTCAGATCTTAGTCTCCCCTTACATTGTGCCAATCACCTCGTAAGGCTGTCATCCAAACTTCTGGGACCTCTATTTTTTAGAAAATTTGGTTCCCAGAGCTCCCTTTCTCCTGGTAGTCATGTTTTGTCTTGCTCCGCAAATAGGAGGAGGAGAAGTGGGAAGTGGCAGATACAGCGCGGACACACCAGCTGGGGGTGGACCTGTCTCATCTTTTCTCCTATGAAACACTACTACATTTTGTATAATAACGGCGTTATCTTCCGCTTGTTAGGTTTTTGTATGCTTAACTTAACTGGCATTCCTCTTTTGAGCCATAACCATCTAGAAGTGGGGGTCGTCATACCCATGTTTTTGCATTTCCTGTTGATCAAATTTGGCAGCTTTTATTTTGTCCTGCATGTTCACTATTTCTTTGTGTTAAACTGGCCAGCAAAATCATATTTATTGATCCATAAATTTAGGTGTCTTATTTTGGAAGGGTTTTGATTTTGTGCAAACTTCCAATCTTTGCTCATTAACATTTGTTTAGGATAAGTTTTGTCTAAGTCTCTACTGTAAGTTTGCCCCACATTGGGGGTCTTTATTTATTTCCATCACACGTAACTACACTAATTTCGCAATCACTGAAGCAAGATTTTAAGTGAGGTAGTTAAATGAATCAATCAAATAAGTAAAACAAGTGAGTTTGACAAATAGTCAGCTTTAAATGAGGTAAAAAGTCAGTTTTAATTGAGACAGCGAACATCTCCTCACATTCCACAACATTCATCCCACATGTTAAAACAAGAAAATTCACACTAGAATATATATGTTATATAGGAAACGTATCTATCATGGATTGAACTTCATACTTGTACACATGCAGATAAGCGGACTTTAAATACGTACAGGACACCGCAGCCCTAACACCAATTTTATACCAATCAGTTTTATAGACTTCCTCTTTCTGTCTTAATGAGCATGAAGTTTCCTACTTACTTTGAGATGTCTTCCACTCCCCAGTCGATTCTCCCATCAACCGTAGGCCACCAGGTGCAGACCCGAAGCTCGGTTCCCATAAAGCAGTGTTTTAAAGCCATAACCACAGACTTCCTGAATGTTGGCTCAGCCTCCCGAAGAGGCCACAGGTATATTGGGATCCGGCTCGAAAGACCATGAAAATGTCAGGTTTAAACTAAATGAGACATTCTTCTTCTTTTCCTTTCGGCTTGTCCCGTTAGGGGTCGCCACAGCGTGTGATCTTTTTCCATCTTAGCCTATCTCCTGCATCTTCCTCTCTAACCCCAACTGCCCTCATGTCTTCCCTCACCACATCCATAAACCTTCTCTTTGGTCTTCCTCTCGCTCTTTTGCCTGGCAGCTCCATCCTCAGCACCCTTCCACCAATAAACTCGCTCTCTCACCTCTGAACATGTCCAAACCATCGAAGTCTGCTCTCTCGAACCTTGTCTCCAAAACATCCAACTTTGGCTGTCCTTCTAATGAGCTCATTTGTAATCCTATCCAACCTGTTCACTCCGAGCAAGAACCTCAACAACTTAATTTCTGCTACCTCCAGTTCTGCTTCCTGTTGTTTCTTCAGTCCAATCGTCTCTAATCTGTACATCATGGCCGGCCTCACCACTGTTTTGTAAACTTTGCCCTTCATCCTAGCAGAGACTCTTCTGTCACATAACACACCAGATACCTTCCGCCAGCTGAGCAATGGTTTTGGATTGTTGACCCTCAATATTTGAAGTCCTCCACCGTCGCTATCTCTTCTCCCTGTAGCCTCACTCTTCCCCCTCCACCTTTCTCATTCACGCACATATATTTTACTTCTGACCTTGTCCGTACTTTTCCACGAGCATACTCAAGGCAAATAGTGCATCTGTGGTACTTTTTCTAGGCATGAAATCATACTGTTGCTCGCAGATACTTAGTTCTGTCCTGAGTCTAGCCTCCACTACTCTTTCCCATAACTTCATTGTGTGGCTCATCAACTTTATTCCTCTATAATTCCCACAGCTCTGAACATCCCCTTTGTTCTTAAAAATGGGAACTTGAACACTTTTCCTCCATTCTTCAGGCATCTTTTCGCACGCTAGTATTCTGTTGAATAAGTTGGTCAAAAACTTCACAGCCATCTCTCCAAATTGCTTCCATACCTCCACTGGTATGTCATCAGGACCAACTGCCTTTCCATTTTTCATCCTTTGTAGTGCCTTTCTGACTTCCCCCTTAAATCATTGCCACTTCTTGGTCCTTCACACGTGCCTCTTCAACTCTTCCTTTTCTCTCATTTTCTTCATCCATCAACTTCTCAAAGTATTCTTTCCATCTATTTAGCACACTACCGTCACCAGTCACCACATTTCAATCTCTGTCCTTAATCACCCTTACCTGCTGCACATCCTTCCCATCTCTATCTCTCTGTCTGGCCAACCTGCAGAGAATCCTTTTCTCCTTCTTTCGATGTACTCCTTTCGCCTCTCCTCAGTCCTCTGTTTCCCACTTCTTCATCGCTAATCTCTTTCCTTGTATGACTCCTTGTATTTTGGGGTTCCACCACCAAGTCTCCTTCTCGCCTTTCCTCCCAGAAGACACACCAACTACTCTCCTGCCTGTCTTTCTGATTACCTTGGCTGTCGTAGTCCAGTCTTCCGGGAGCTTCTGCTGTCCATCGAGACCCTGTCTCACCTCTTTCCGAAAGGCCGCACAACATTCTTTTCTCAGCTTCTACCACATGGTTCTCTGCTCTACCTTTGTCTTCTTAATCTTCCTACCACCACCAGAGTCATCCTACACACCACCATCCTATGCTGTCGAGCTCGACTCTCCCATACCACTACTTTACAATCAGTAATCTCCTTCAGATTACATCGTCTGCACAAAATATAATGCACCTGCGTGCTTCTACCTTCGCTCTTGTAGGTCACTCTGTTCCTCCCTCTTCTGGAAATAAGTGTTCACTACAGCCAACTCCATCCTTTTTGCAAAGTCCACCACCATCTGTCCCTCAAACTTCCTTTCCTGGATGCCGTACTTACCCATCTCTTCTTCAAATTTTAGTCTCATCACTCGATCTGATACTCTTTTCACCTCTAAGACATTCTTAGCCAGCTCTCCCTTTAAAATAACCCCTACTCCATTTCTCTTCTCATCTACTCCATGGTAGAATAATTTAAACCCTGCTCCTAAACTTCTAGCCTTACTATCTTTCCACCTGCTCTCTTGGATCCACAGTATATCAACCTTTCTCCTAATCATCATGTCAACCAACTCCTGAGCTTTTCCTGTCATAGTCCCAACATTCAAAGTCCCTACACTCAGTTGTAGGCTCTGTGCATTCCCCTTTTTCTTCTGACGATGGATCCGGTTTCCTCCTCTTCTTTGCCTTCGACCCACAGTAGCTGAATTTTGACGCCCTCCAGGTTAGCTGTGCCTGGGGGCAGGCGTTGTTAACCCGGTCCACGACCGATCCGGTATGGGATTCTTTAGATGCACACTCATATTTGTTTGGCACAGTTTTTACACTGGATGCCCTTCCTAACGCAACCCTCTACATTTATCCGGGCTTGGGACCGCCCTACAGATTGTACTGGTTTGTGTCCGCACAGGGCTGTATTAATCTAATTGAGACATTCATTTGTTAAATTGCAAACCAAGCAGACAATGAAGAAACACATCAAGTTGTCTTCCGCGAACCCTCTCTTTTTATTAGATTCAGGAGATGTCCCTACCAATGATTACAATCGAAAGGGTGGGGGGAGCACAAACTTGTGTGCCTGTGTATGCATGTAAGAGTGAAATATTTTGATATGTATGTGTAAGTAAGGCATTCAGCAATCAATCAATTGCAGCAGCTCTTCAGCAATATCCTTTATTCAGCAATCAGGTGCAATGGTCTTCAGCAATTTGGCTCCAAGCAGTCCGGCTGTGGTTTCCTCCCTGTGTGGGAACCATCATCTTTGTGACTGTTATGGACTTCAACATAAGTGAGGTAACTTAAAGGTGAGTACTTAACTTAAACAAAGAAGCATAGCAATTTAGATACAGAACATATTTATCATAACCCTTTTGCGTGTCAGAAATCAAACCAAGTCTTCATTGCGAGCCAAAGCAAACTATAGTACCATATAATTTATGTCAAGCAAAGCGAATCTTTATTGTGAAGCAAACCATTAATCATATAACACAAATGTATGATAAATCTAATGATAATTCTTACATATATCTACAGTAATCCCTTGTTTTTCGCCATTACAGTGAAAATTTATAGATTCTTTTGCTTGTGTTTTCGAATGAAAATCGGTATTGGAACACCCCGACCAGCTGACCCACGACGATTTTATTGTGATTTCGAATGCACCCCCGAAAAAAATTGGAAACGATGTAACGCACGCGACACAACCAGTTGACCCACACACTCCTCTGCAAGTGGACGTGTCCCGGTGGTGACTTTTTTTTCCCCTCCAATTGAGCAATATTAACCCCGATTATGGATCCAAAGAAGGCAAGTGGAACTGCTGGTGCTGAAAAAAGGAAAATGGTGTGTAAAACTGTCGACCTCAAGAAGGATTTGATAGCTGAGCACAAATCTGGTGTGTGTGTTTCTGAGTTATCGAATAAATATGGCATGTCGAAAACGACGATCAGCGCCATTCTGAAACACAAGGATGCCCTCAAAGCAAGTGATGTTGCTAAAAGAGCAACCGTGTTGACCAAGCAGAGGCCACAGATCTTGGAGGAAATCAAAATATTGCTTCTTATTTTCGTGAAAGAGGGCCAGTTAGCTGGGGATAGTGTTGGGGATGAAGGGAGGAGATGTCGTCTGAGGCTGAAAGCAGGAAGGATGTCTCAAGAGCCGATATTAAAGCTATCTGCGCTAAATAGAACAACATCCATAATTTTGTAGAACTTCATCACCTGAATAAAGCTGAATGTTGCAGAGCACTGCAAAATTGCAAAGATGTTATAAGCCACTTCAGAAAAGTACTTAAAAGATGGTGGAAACAAACATTGGATTCGTTCTTTGCAGAAAAATGGGCAGGTCCCCCCCACCGAAGACATTTTAAACTGTTTTGTTCCATTAACCCTACCTCTATTGCAAGTTAGTTTTTTTTTTTTTTTACGTTACGTACTTTCTATTCAAATAAAAAAACAATGTTCCCCCCCCCCGCCTCATTATTGCTTGTTTGAAGTTATTTTGTACTTTTGTTAATAAAAAAATTACAAGGGTGTGGGCCGAGTCGCTACAGATTTGACAATGCACTCCCAGCCTAGCATACTCTACTAGGCTAAAGCATACATTTCAAGCAAAAAATAAATACATTTCTTAAATGATTTGATTTTATAAAGTATTTATACATGTATTTTTACTATGCAGTTTATTATCAGGAAAAGCTAAAAAAATCACTTAAAAATATTTTTTAGGCTTGCAACGCAGTATTTCGTTTTACATTCATTGTAATGGGAAAATGGTTTTCGAACGTTTTGGTTTTCAACCAGCCTTCTGGAACGGATTGTGTTCAAGAACCAAGGCACCACTGTAATTGGTACCAGACCCACGCGCAAAAAGTGAAAAACCCTCAAGTAGGGGTACAGTAAATTGTTTTTTTTTTTTTTTTGTTTTGCTTCATAGGTCTCTCTCTCTCTCTCTCTCTCTCTCTCTCATCTATCTAATCTAAAAAAAAAAATGGTTGAAACATTGCCATTCCCTGCAATCCACTCGGGGGTTCGGGCATGCACAGAGTTTGTTTTCAGTGGGCGTGGAAGACGAAGAATCTACCTCAATTGGCCCTAGAAGAAGACAAAGTTATACCTTTAGCCTGAGTAGAAGAAGACGCCGCTAGATTTTGGTGCACTGAAAGCATGATGCTGCATGGCACTCAATAACGCAAAACATTCTAAATTTGTAATAATATTAATTAAAATCTTTCACAAAAGTTGGCTGCATGCATTGGGTTTCGGTAGATTTTAAACGTGTGGAGCAATGTAAAAGAATCTCCCATCAGTAATGGATTAAAACCCTGGACTGCTATGTGAGGAGAACAGAACATCTTCACCGGTAATGCGAGATGAAAATGACATTGAGAGCGACTGATAGATGAAACGATGAGATTTTCTGAGGCTCTTCAACTCCGATTATTTTGTGGTTTCAATGAACAGGGGGATGATGAACAAAAACTTCTGTTTGTGATGTTTTACTGGTGTGTTTAGTCACTGAAAACAAGTTATGTAAATAAATATTTACAAAGACTTTCTATGTGGAATATCAGAGTTTTACAACACCTGTGCGTATGGTTTACAGTATGTCTGTGGCGTATGAGCCAGTGCAGCTTGTGAATGGAGAAAAAACGCAACACAGTTGGTGCGTGCTACTAACCGGTGCGTACTGTCATCCTGAAAATGTTAAACTTTTTGATCTCGAAGAAAATATTCAATTATCAAGAAATTGTCTTTGTCATTATTGTGGCATTTGACAAGATTAAATTGTTTTGCTGATCCTGACTGACCTCAAGAGAGGTTTGATCTGATTTAGCTTCAGAGTGTGAGGAAAAAATATAAATGTGGGTTTTTGTATGTAAACGTCTTGCTTCAACTTTAGGTATCGGGGTAATTGAAAAAAAGTCACATTTTAGAAATGTATGCCACCATCTAGTGGTTATGAAAAGGCTGTATACTTTAATACCAAAATGACACCATCACCATCTGGTTATAAAAAAAAAAGTTTGACCCGATACAATGTGCATAACAGTGGCAGCCATATTTGTCTGGGCATCGTGTGCAGAATTCACACTGGAGCCAAATGCAAAAGCAGATGAACGATTTTTTTTTTTTTTTTTTGGGATGCCCCTTCTGAGACTGAAGCTCTTTTGAGGAAGAAAGAACTCTCAGAACTGGGTGAAACGACCGGGGCCATTTTACTGTATAATTTTGAGCCATATTTAGACCATATGCACATCACTTCACCACTGACACCAGACTCCCCTACTGACACAGACGAGCGGGGCGACAAGGAGGATGAGGGACCTGATGTTATATTCTCAATGACTGGCCCATAATTGTTCGGTTTCCCATTCTAACAAGGGAAGATCATGACAGCGCTAGTGCCAATTAAACCATCTATGTATAACAAATGGCAATTTTGAGAGAGAGAAATCTGGGGATTTATAAAACGAGTTTCCCAAGTGTACTTCAAAAGTAAACTTTTTGAAGCGATGTATGCTTTGATCGACTTGTACATGATTGTCTTTTTACCAATTACTGTATCTTTTAAAGAGTCTTGTGTATGTACCGTACTCAGGAGAACCCATGCCGGGCGAAGTAAATATGGATGTTATCGGAATTAATTTAGTTACGCCAAAAAGTATGAGACAAATCATCCCCGCCCCCCATTATTTATTTTTTTTTATTAGCTCTATGCATACCCGTCATTTGGAACCCACAAAGTTCTTGTCCTTTGCACCTGTGCAAGCCTTTTTTCACGACAAATATAGTCTTTTGGAAACTTGTGATAAGTGAATCCATCCTTGCGAGTATTGAAAGTTCCCTGTGCATGTTGTTGTCTTAACTTTATTTTTGTGTTGTACCACAAGCAAAAGTTGCCTCCAGGCCCATGACCTGTCAAGTTTTACTCACTATTGTGGAAGTAGGCTCACATGACAATGTATGTTCATCTGGGAGGGGAAAATTCCTCCATAAAGAGAAACTGTCATAACTAAACTCGATGATCTGCCACAGTAATAAACACATTATTAAAAAGGAAGTACATCTCAGGAATGTTGGTTAAATACTAATATTGTTATGGAACACAGTTGGGCAACAAAACACCTGTAAGGCAAATTCAAATACTTGCCTCACGTGAAATATTGGTTGATTCAAAGAATTTGCTCTTTATTGTGCATCAGATTGCATTATATTCACGGTTTGATGTTAGGCCCACATTTTCATTCTCTAGCATAAATCAAGGATTTGACCACATGGTTGCAATACCTTTGGAGAGAAATGCATGAAGCACTACTTTTGCTTGAGCTCAGCTCTCCATCCACAGGACACATTTGATATCCGTATCCTGATGGCAAAGTCCGTCAAATACACAGTCAACTTTCTGGAGGCCAAAGAAGAGGATCTTTACAGGTGTGTATTCCTGTATTTATTACGTGTGTGAGTGTGTGTGTGTGTGTGTGTGTGTGGTGTGTGTGTGTGTGTGTGTGCGCGCGTGCGTGCGTGTGCGTGTGTGTGTGCGCGCGCGCGCGCGCGCGCTCGAGAGATAGAAAGCGAGACAGACAGAAATTGTTTTGAATGTCTGAAATGTTTTTGGTACTCTTTCCATTTTCTTTTAGGATAGAGATCCCCTTTAAGTTCCACATGATGCACTCAGGCCTTGTCCATGGTCTGGCTTTCTGGTTCGACGTGGCATTCATGGGATCAGTGTAAGTTGCATAAGAACTCATAAGACTGATAATGCCTCCTTTAATTTGGCGTAGTCTTTCATGCCACCAAGCATATAGTTTGTGCTGTGTATTTTTGTCATTGAAGCTCATTGTTTGTTCTCTCTCAACAGTATGACAGTTTGGTTGTCCACTGCACCAACAGAACCTCTTACTCACTGGTATCAAGTACGCTGCTTGCTGCAGTCTCCTCTCTTCACAAAGGCTGGTGATACGCTCTCTGGGACTGCAGTACTTGTGGCTAACAAGAGGTATGATTATTGTCTGTGAATAAGGAAACTGGTATGCCAGAAATTGTGTGGTTGGAATGTATTGTATTTCTACTTTTGAGCCAAACTTTGCATTTTTAAACCACAAATACACCTGTTCCGCAGGCAGTGGTGCTTTGAGATATGAGTGATCTGACTAAAAATGTTGTTTTGATATGAGCTGTCATTCAGGATATTTTTTGCTTTGATTTGGAAGGTCAAACTTGAGTTACGATCACTGTCATCGAGAGACTCCACAATAGTGGCACTTGGGCAAATAGTGAACAAGCTGTTAAATCCCACTCACAGTTGAAATTTACCGTCAAAAATAAAACAATGGAAACTACACTTTGTGTATGTGCATGTTCATGCATAATACTGTGGGTGATTAACCCAGATTAAACAAAAGTAGAATTAATTTGGAATGGAGAGTTAAAACGGGAGAGACGCCAGTGTCACTTCCAATTTGGCAGCTTCTTTTTCTTTCGGGTGGTCTCGTTAGGGGTCGCCACAGCGTGTCATCTTTTTCTGTGTAAGCCTATCTCCTGCATCTTCCTCTGCAACATCAACTGCCCTCATGTCTTCCTTCACAAAATCGATCAACCTTCTCTTTGGTCTTCCTCTCGCACTTTTGCCTGGCAGCTCCATCCTCCACACCCTTCTACCAATGTAGTCACTCTCGCCTCTAGACATCACCAAATCATCTAAGTCTGCTCTTGAATCTTGTCTCCAAATGATCTAACTTCGGTTGTCCTTCTAATAAACTTCTAATGAACTCATTTATAATCCTATACAACCCGATCACTCCTAGAGATAACCTCAACATTTTTGTTTTTGCCACCTCCAGCTCTACTTCCTGTTGTCTCTCCTGTGCCACTGTCTCTAATCCGAACATCATAACCCTAAACCTCACCAGTTTTATACATTTTCCACTTCATCCAAGCAGAGACTCTTCTGTTACATAACACACCAGACCCCTTCCAACTGTTCAAACCTGCTCAGACCCGTTTTTTTCACTTCTTTACCACACTCACCTGGATTATTGCCCCCCTCCCCCAATTATTTAAAGTCATCCACCCTCCCTATCTCTTTATCCTGGAGCCTCACTCTTCCCCCTCCACCGCTCTCATTCACACACATATTCTGTTTTACTTCGGCTAATCTTCATTCCTCTCCTTTCCAGTGCATGCCACCATCTTTCTAATTGTTCCTCCACCTGCTCCATGCTTTCACTGCATATCACAATATCTGCAAACATTGTTGTCCAAGAGGAATTCAGTCTAATCTCATCCGTCAGCCTATTCATTACCACAGCAAAGAGGAAGAGACTCAGAGCTGATCCCTAATGCTGTCCCACCTCCACCTTAAAGTCTTCCGTCACATTTATGTCATACCTCACCCCACTGTTCTGCTGCCCTCATACATGTCCTGTACTATTCTAACATATTTCTCTGCCACACAAGTCTTAACCATGCAATACCATAGTTCGTCTCTTGGTGCTTTCATAGGCTTTCTCTGGATCAGGGATCGAGAACCTTTTAGGCTGAGGAAGCCATAAATGCCAAATATTTTAAAATGTAATTTTAATAGAGCCATGCAATATTTCAAAAACTAAATACAGGTGTATTTGCGCATTTATGTAAGACTAACACATTTAGAGTACAATAAGCCTCTGAATTCTTTCAAATAACATTAATTATGATGCTGCAAACCAATGATGACAAAAGTACTTCTTTCCATTAATGCGACTTCTGGTGCTGCGAGGTTTTGTTGATGGCTTTGTAGTCTGTTTCATATGTCGTTATATTAAGCTTCATGCTGGGTTTGAGACTTCCATCTGGGGGGATCTGCTCCAGCCAGACTCGACTTTCAAAGGGACCTCGAGGCTTCGTTTGCAGTTCCTGCTCGGGTTCTACCCCGCTAGCCCCGGTGGTGCAGGCTTGTCGCAGTGCCCTTTCTACCTCCATATCTATCACCCCATCATCCCTTGGTCCCCACATTCTCTTGTCATCTTCTTCTACTTCTTCTCTTCGGAGAACTACGGAGCCTCCCTCATTTGAGTCTCGCGCTTCTAAGACCATCCTCAGGCGCCTCGAGTGACTCAACAACAGCAACAGCCATTCCATTCAACTTGTTGGGTCCCAACACGGATTTGCTGCTGGAAAGTAGCTCTTGACATGCTTTCTCCTGTTGTCCACAGGATATTTTCATGCAAACACGGTAAGGCATGTGTTGAAGTGGCGCTTTATATTTGAACATTTCGTCATTGCAATTTTGTCCTTACAAAATAGACACACAGCAGAACTTTCTCTCTCCACCAAGGCTTTCCAGTTTGCCGAAAACCGCAGTGCTCATCTTTTTTTTTTTTTCTTTGAGCGATCGTTGTCAAAAGTGCCTGCGCACATGACTGCCACAGCCAACTACAGCAACCCTACTAAAACAAACTGTCTCTGCCTCATGTGTTGCTTCCGCGACAGAAATGACATGTACATTATCGTTATGAGGGGTCTGCGAGCCATATGCAACCATCAAAAGAGCCTGATATGGCTCGTGAGCCATAGGTTCCCGACCCCTGCTCTAGATGCACAAAGACAATGTAGCTCCTTTTGACCTTCTCTGTACTTTTCCAGTACTATCCTCAATGCAGATAATGCATATGTGGGACTCTTTTTAGGCACGAAACCATACTGTTGTTCGCAGATACTTCTGTCCTGAGTCAAACCTCCATGACTCTTTTCCATAACTTCATTGTTCTTAAAAATTGAACTAGCACACCTTTCCTCCATTCTTTAGGGATCTTCTTGCCTGCTAGTATTCTGTTGAACTGGTTGGTCAAAAACTTTACAGCCACCTCTCCAAATTGCTTCCATACCACCGCTGGTATGTCATCAGGTCCAACCGTCTTTCCATTTTTCATTCTGTTCAGTTACTTTTTAACTTCCCCCTGACTAATCAATGCCACTTCCCGGTCATTCACGCTTGCCTCTTCTACTCTTCCTTCTCTCTCATTTTCATCAACTTCTCAAAGTATTTTTTCCATCTATTACACATACTACTGGCACCAGTCAACACATTTTCATCTCCATCCTAAATCACTCTTACCTGCTGCACATCTTTTGTGTCCAACCTAGAGTACATGTCGTAATGTGGCGCTTGTTTAGCCTTGGCCACCTCAACCCTTTGCATCGCAATGTCTTCCTTTCCCCTCTCCTCAGTCCTCTGTGTCCCACTTTTGTTTGCAGATACTTCTGTCCTAAGTCTAGCTTCCACTACTCTTTTCCATAACTTCATTGTTCTTAAAAATGGAACTACCACACTTTTCCTCCATTCTTTAGATCTTCTTCCCTGCTAGTATTCTGTTGAGCAGGTTGGTCAAAAACTTCATAGCCACCTCTCCAAATTGCTGCTATACATCCACAGGTAAGTCATCAGAATGCGCTTTAGTGCCTACCTAACTTCCCCCTTGCTAATCATTGACACTTCCTGGTCCATCACACTTGCCTCTTCTGCTCTTCCTTCTCTCTCATTTTCTTCATTCATCAACTTCTCAAAGTATTCTTTCCATCTATTAGACACACTACTGGCACCAGTCAACACATTTTCATCTCTATCCTAAATCACTCTTAACTGCTGCATATCTTTTGTGTCCAATCCGGAGTGCATGTCATAATATGCCTCTTGTTTAGCCTTGGTCACCTCTACCTTTGCCCTATGTTGCATCACAATGTCTTCCTTTCGCCTCTCCCCAGTCCTCTAAGTCCCACTTCTTCTTCGCTGGCACGTTTCCTTGTCTGAATTCCTGGATTTTGGGGTTCCACTACCAAGTCTCCTTCTTCCCTTTCCTACCATAAGGCACACCAAGTACTCTCCTGCCTGTCACTCTAATCACCTTGGGTGAAGTCGTCAAGTCTTACAGGAGCTCCTCCTGTGCACCGAGAGCCTGTGAGGAATCAGCCCAAGACTACACGACAGGACTTGGTCAATGACCTGAAAAGAGCTGCAACCACCGTTTCCAAGGTGACTGTTGGTAATACACTAAGACGTCATGGTTTGAAATCATGCATGGTATGGAAGGTTCCTCTGGATAAACCAACACGTCAAGGCCTGTCTTGAGTTGGCCATTGACCATTTGGATGGGACGGAGGAGTTATGGGAATTTTGTGGTCAGATTTGGTCATAATTCCACTAACCCTGTTCAGGGGATGACAGATGATGAGTTCCATCCAAGAACACCATCCCTACTGTGAAGCATGGGGGTGGTTGCATCATGTTTTGGCAGTGTTTTTCTGCTCATGGGACAGGACGACTGCACTGTATTAAGGAGAGGATGACCACGGCCATGCTTTGTGAGATTTTGTGGAACAACCTCTTTCACCCAGAGTATTGAAGCTGGGTCGTGGCTGGGTCTTTCAACATGAAAATGACCCGAAGCACACAGCCAGGAAAACCAAGGAGTGGCTCTGAAAGAAGCATATCAAGGTTTTGGCATGGCCTAGCCAGTCTCCAGACCTAAACCCAATAAAAAATCTCAGTGACAGCTTGGAAACCAGTCTGATCTAGAGATCTGTGTGGCGGAGTGGGCCAAAATCCCTCTTGCAGTGTGTGCAAACCTGGCGAAAGTCTAGAGGAAACGTTTGACCTCTGTAATTGCAAACAAAGGCTACTGTACAAAATATTAACATTGGTTTTCTCAGGTGTTCAAATACTTGTTTGCAGCCGTATCACACAAATAAATCGATAAGATATCATACATTGTGATTTCTGGATTTTTCTTTTGAGATTATCTGTCTCAAAGTGGACATGCACGTACGATGAAAATTTCAGACACCTCCATGATTTCTAAGTAGGAGAATGCAGTATAGCGGGGGTGTTCAAATAGTTATTTTCTTCACTGTAAATACTGGACTGTTGACATATTTTAAAGATTCTGGTACCCACATAGACACACACACACTAGTCCCCATCTCAAAGGTAAAAGGGCTACATCACTAGCGCCTCCAACAGAAGAGTTTCCGAGTGATGAATAGTAACTATCACGTAATTTGACAGTGTTTTATAATTTATATTTATATTATGAATGAATTTTGGAAAAGTGGCTGTGGAGTTTTTGACCAACTTATTCATTAGAATACTAGCAGGAGAGAAGATGCCAGAAGAATTGCGGCAAAGTGTGCTCGTCCCCATTTTTAAGAACAAAGGCAATGTTCAGAGCTTTGGAAACTATAGAGGAATAAAGATGATGAGCCACACAATGGAGTTATGGGAAAGAGTAGTGGAGGCGAGACTCAGGATCAAGTATCTGCAAGCAAAAGTATGCAAGAAAAAGATTTATATGATAAATGTGTCATACTTTTAATTCATTTAATTCAATACCTCTTTTTTTGTCTCAAACATCTTTTTCTTTCGGCTTCTCCCGTTAGTGGTCACCACAGTGTGTCATCTTTTTCCATCTAAGCTTATCTCGTGCGTCTTCCTCTCTAACACCCACAATTTTCATGTCCTCCCTCACAACATCCATCGACCTTTTCTTTGGTCTTCCTCTTGCTCTTTTGCCTGGCACCTTCATCCTCAGCACCCTTCTACCAATATACTCACTCTATCGCCTCTGGACATGTCCAAACCATCGAAGTCTGCTCTCTCTAAACTTGTCTCTAAAACATCCAACTTTGGCTGTCCCTCTCATGAGCCCATTTCTATTCCTATCCAACCTGTTCACCCCAAGCGAGAACCTCAACATCTTCATTTCTGCTACCTCAAGTTATGCTTCCGGTTGTTTCTTCAGAGCCACCGTCTGTAATCCGTACATCATGGCCACCCTCACCACTGTTTTATAAACTTTGCCCTTAATTTTAGCGGATACTCTTCTGTCACATAGAACACCAGACACCTTCAGTCAACTGTTCCAACCTCCTTGGACCCCGTTTCTTCACTTTCATACCACACTCACCATTGCTCTGTATTGTTGACCCCAAGTATTTGAAGTCGTCCACCCTCGCTATCTCTTCTCCCTGGAGCTTCAGTCTTTCTCCTCCACTCCTCTCATTCATGCACACATATTCTGTTTTACTTCGGCTAATCTTCATTCCTCTCCTTTCCAGTGCATACCTCCATCTTTCTAACTGCTCCTCCACCATTTCCCTGCTTTCACTGCAGTTCACAATATCTGCGAACATCATGGTCCAAGGGGATTCAGTTGTAACCTCATCTGTCAGCCTATCCTTTACCACCGCAAGCAGGAAGGGGCTCAGCGTGGAACCCTGATGCAGTCCCACCTTAAATTCTTCTGACACACCTCCAGCACATCTCACCACTCATATGTGTCCTGTACAATTCTAACGTATTTATCCGCCACACCAGACTTGTGCATGCAGTACCACAGTTCCTCTCTTTGTACTCGGTCATAGACTTTCTCTAGTTCTACAAAAATACAATGTAGCTCCTTCTGACCTTCTCTGTACTTTCCCACGAGCATCCTCATGGCAAAAAAAATGCATCTGTGGTACTCTTTCTAGTTGCTCGTAGATACTTCCATGCTGAGTCTAGCTTCCACTACTCTTTGCAGTCACTTCATTGGGTGGCTCATAATCTTTATACCTCTGTAGTTTCCACAGTTCTGAACATCGCCTTTTTTCTTAAAAATGGGAACTAGCACACTTTCCTCCATTCTTCTGGCATCTTCTCTCCTGCTAGTAATCTATTGAATAAGTTGGTTAAAAACTCCACAGCCACCTTGGCAGTAGTATTCGTCTTCTGGGAGCTCTTCCTGACCATCCAGAGCCTGTCTCACCTGTTTTCGAAATGCCACACAACATTCTTCCTTTGTCAACTTACACAACCTGATTCTCTTCTCTTCCTTTGTCTTCTTAATCTTCCTACCCGCTACCAGAGTCATCCTACACACCACCATCCTATGCTGTCGAGCTACACTCTCCACTACTACTACCCTACAATCAGTAACCACCTTTGGATTACCTCGTCTGCACAAAATATAATCCACCTGTTTGCCTCAACCTCTGCTCTTGTATGTCACTCTATGTTCCTGTCTCTTCTGGAAGTAAGAGTTCATGATTGCCAGTTCAGTCCTTTTTGCGAAGTCCACCACCATCTGCCCCTCAAAGTTCGTTTACTGAATGCCGTACTTACCCATCACATCTTCTTCGCCCCTGTTTCCTTCACCATCATGTCCATTGCAATGTACCAATCACAACTCTTTCTCAGTCTGGGATTCTGAGGATTACTTTGTCTAGTTCCTTCCAGACTTTTTCTTTTGACTCACAGTCACAGCCTACCTGTGGGGCTAGCCACTAACCACATTATACATAGCACCCTCAATTTCAAGTTTCATCATCATCACTCGATCTGATACTCTTTTTATCTCCAGGACATTCTTAGCCAGCTCTTCCTTTAAAGGGCCACTGTCATGAAATGCATGTTATTAATGAAAAAACGTCAGCTGACATGGACCCATGTGGTTTTCACAATAAAACATGATTTTGACGTATACAGCCTTTATTTCCTTCCATGAAAATCCTCTCGAGGAATTTGTTTTCGAGAAGAAGCAGAAAGACTATTAGTTTTAACTCCAGGAAGGTCGCTCGTTGTTCCTTCGTATTAGCCCAAATGCCGGCTCGTTGCGTTGCTTGACATTGCTTGAGCACTCGGGAGGATGGATTTACCATTCTTAAGTTTGCAAGAGACCCAGGTGGTCGTGAAAAATGGATTGCACTGGTGCAAAGGACGGGAGCTCCCTGGGTTCTAAATGACAGGTAGGTGTGTATACAGCTACTAAAAAAAAATAATAGTTTGGGGCAGACCACGTAATCCATCTATCATAATGTAACAAAAAATCCGCGTATGTATGACAGGGATGCTAAATGACTCGATGTGCGCATCGGATGGCTTCCGCGTCGGGCTCTCCCGCGAAGTCTGACGTGATGGCTCGCCGGCGGAGGCTGCCGTGTCGGGCTCGCAGACGGCGGCAATAACCAACGCTGCTGGCAATGGCGCAGTCAGCCATGTGCTACGACAATGCCGTAAAGCGGGCTGGCTCGGAGCGCGAAACACTACCTTGTCGGCGTTGCAGATTAACATTTCCGGGTGCAGGAAGCCTGGGCCACGACCTAACCGTGCTGAAATTCATATAATGAACCCTCGTATATGTTTGGCACAGTTTTACGCCGGATGCCCTTCTTGACGCAACCCTCTGCATTTCTGAAATCCAATAATTGATACTTTATACAGAAATCCATCGTTTTTCACAGTTAATTATGACCAGAACCACCCGCAAAAAGTTTATAATAACAACAACATTATGATTCCGGCAGCATTTTGGCGGTATTTCATCAGTATTTTCACTGATGTTAACATTTCATAGAGAAGCATTCTGTTTACTATGGCATAGATATATATTATATATATATTATCGAGTAGTCTGCACGTTTTCCAGTTTGGCAAAAGTCTTGGAGCGAAAAGATGAAGATCGTGCCAGGGAAATTGATAACCATGGGGTAAAAAAAACTGTTTCAAATGGGCATGGCTTGAAAAAAGTGTAACCGTGCAGATAGGAATGAAAACTGTATTAACATGACTAACCAAACAAACAAAAAGTGGTTGTTCCTGGCAAAGCGCTGTGCACTCTGTGTTCCGATAGGAGCAAAAAATATCCAGGAGCATATCCAAACCTGGAAACACAAAGGTAATTTTGGATGTAAATTTGTCAAACTGTTTATATGATTAGGCCCATCTGTCGCACTGGTTCTGTAGATCATGCATTTTATCGCTCACTTTTACAGCTAAAATGCAGAGGGGTTGCGTCAGGAAAGGCATCTGGTGTAAAACTGTGCCGAACAAATATGCGTTCATCCGAGATGACAAGCTATGGTGACCCATAACAGGAAAAGAAGAATAAATCTGTGTGTGTGTGTGTGTGTGTGTGTGTGTGTGTGTGTGTGGTGTGTGTGTGTGTGTGTGTGTGTATCAAAGCCAAAGAAAAGCTCTTGGATGTTGTGAGGGAGGACATGAGGACAGTGGGTGAGACAGGAGGATGCACGAGATAGGCTTAGATGGAAAAAGGTGACACGCTGTGGCGACCCCCATACGGGGCAAGCCGAAAGAAGAAGAAAACGAGAACATTTTCCCACCCAGCATCAACTGCCCCCAGACCCCTCTACTGCTCACATTTGTATTTTCAGGAATTTTCACAAAAGTTCACCGTTATACCATATCAAAAGCCGGACTGAGATCCAACAAGACAAAAATTGACTCCTTTCTTGAGTCAGTATTCAACCTTAATATTATTTATTAAAGCACTTTGATGAGAGCAGATTTTGTACTGTGAGGAGTTTGGAAACCTGATTCAGATTTGTCATAAAGTCCATTTAAGTTCAAGAAATGTCTGAGTTGAATATAAAAATAGAAAATAAAATGAACAATCTTGGCTGTGAAAGGTCGATTTGAGATTGGTCTATAGCTTGCAAACATGGAAGTGTGCAGCGCTCTATTTAAGAAGAGGCTTAACAACAGCTTCTGTATTTTCACATTAAGACGCACCTAAAAGTTTTACATTTTCTCCAAAATTGGTATTTGATGTGGTGCATCTTACATTTGCTCCGAGTTCCAAAATTTGAAAATGTGTTTGAGTTTGAGTGCTCCGCCTGACTTGACTGAAAGCATTCCCTGCCGACGCGCTGCTCAGATGCAAGAAAGGCGGACGTGAATGAGATTAGCAGGCGAGCGTTAAAGGGCGGTGTCAGAGTTTGGGCCACAGTACAATGTGGGACGTTGACACATTGTTCTCTTACCTGCTCAAAATGAAGAAGATTTTACATCTTGCACGACTCTTGTAAGCAATAGCTTCTAAAATGAGAAATGTCTTGTTCATTTTTGCTTCGTTGTTCTTGTGATGTCATACCAGGGCAGCTCCGACTGCCGGAGAAAAATTCCTTTTGGGTTTTTACATACTTGGCCAATAAACCTGATTCTGAAGAAGTTGGACTTGTTTCCGGTGAGAGTTGGACTCCGCCAAGGCTGCCCTCAGTCACCAATTTTGTTCACAACTTTTATGGACAGAGTTTCTAGGTGCAACCAAGTCGTAGAGGGTGTCTGCTTTTGATGGCCTCAGCATTGCATCTCTTCTATTTGCAGATGATGTGGTTCTGTTGGCTCCCTCAAGCCGTGATCGCCAACGCTCACTGGAGCAGTCTGCAGCAGAGTGTGAAGCGGCTGAATTAGTGCTTCCAAATCTGAGACCATAGTCCCCAGTCGGAAAAGGGGGGTGGCGTGCCCTCTCCAGGTTGGGGATGAGATCCTGCCCCAAGTGGAGGAGTTCAAGTATCTTGCAGTCTCGTTCATGAGTGAGGGAAGAATGGGTTAGGAGAAAGACAGGCGGTTTGATACAGCATCCGCAGTGATGCGGACTTTTTATTGGTCCGTTGTAGAAAAGAGGGAGCTAAGTTGAAAGGTGAAGTTCTCAATTTACCAGTCTATCTACGTTCCTACCCTCACGAGCTGTGGGTCGCGACCAAAAGAACAAGATCCCAGATACAAGTGGCTGAAATGAGTTTCCTCCGCATGATGTTAGGAGGAGAAGCTGGGTCATCCGGTAGGGGTCAGTTTGGAGCTCCTGCTCCTCCACACTGAGAGGTGCCAGATTACGTGGCTGGGGCATCTGATCCAGATACCTCCTGGATGCCCTGGTCAGGTGTTTCATGCATGTCCCACCAGAAAGAGACCCCGGGGACCACCCAGACACGCTGGAGAGACTTCATCTCTTGACTGGCCTGGGAACGCCTCGGGATCCCTCCAGAAGAGCTGGATGATGTGGCTGGGGAAACAGAAGTCTGGGTATCCCTGAAAAAGTGACTGTTCCCGGGACCTGACTTGGAAAAGCGGTAGAAGATGGACGGATGGATGGATTGATGCATTGATGGAAGATGATGGTTCCTAGTCCTTAATAGTTTAAAGCAGACTTGTGTAATACATTTTAGGTACAAGGAAACTAAATGTTATTTAATTCTCCTCATTTAAAGACAAATCAATTAAAACAAAATTATTAAACCATTGAGCTAAGTTTATTTAAAATGTACTTTTAATTTAGCTGAAGTGTAGTATTATAGTAACCAATATGAGGCAAGAGGAGGACAACTCGCAGGTCAGTGAACTTTGCCCATGTTCGCATGGGAACGCAAGGACAGGAGACAAGATATTTGTTTCAGCATGTCGGCGCAAAGTGGATTATCAGACAGAATATCAGAGGAAAGACTGGACAGCTGTGGTGGACATTGTTGCCCTAGATTTATTAGCGGCCACCCTTCCAGACACCCTCAGCCCAGGGTGTCTCCTGATCACTCACAGGGACAATAAATGGGTTGAGTGTCTCATCTACAGGTGCTGGAGCGCCACGGCAGATGTGCGTCTTTCTCTGTAAAAACTGGGTGAATTTGACCAAAAAATTTATATTGTGAACACTAGATTGAAAAGTGTTGTGCGAACAAAGCAACCGACAAATCTGATTCAGTTATAGCATTTCTGTCAGGAGGAACAGGGTAGTGCTTTTGTCTTCGAACGAAATTTAAAACTTAATGTGGCAATTAACAGAATTAGTTTTTTTTTTCAAGGACAATGCGTCCTGAAGTATAATACGCACCCCTTGAGTTGTCCTAATAAAATCAGTAAAACCCTTCTACCAATGTACAATGCTCACCAGCAATTCACTGCTAAACATATGCTCGAAATATTGGGAATTATCTGTTTGTATTTTGCTAGGTTTGTACTTTTGTTTGTACTTGTATCGTTTTTCAAAAAAATGTCTGCACAACAATCAATATTAATCTTTAAGCATGTTCTGATGTAACTGTAAAACTGTATATACAGTATCTTGGGACAGGCCACAGGACACACCTGGTCCCTGGAATTGTCAGAATATAATCTCTCAACCAACTAAAATAATAGCTCAATGATGGCATAATATTTTATTAGAAATGTTGATAACATGTATTATTGTATTAAAGTACAGTATAAATGATGGTAACATTTTATCAGAACTCTTGATAACATGTATTACAGTATTAAATATTCAATAATCTAAATACAAATTTGATATTGTTTAACTTGAGAAACTTTGTATAGATTTGGCATATTTATATCTTTGCATGAAACTTTGTGCACAGTGCAATTTACCCTTAGGTTACACAACCTTGGCAAAGCCTTCAAAAGACTGACTCATCCCCACTTTGAAAAACAGCCATCGCAGCTGCCTTTGATTCATCATTGTAGAAATCATCATTGATGGTGCCTCCTGTATTGCATCATCATGGGTAGTGATTCCATCTTCCTCCCAAAGCATGTCATCCTCTGTGCCATCCAAGGCGTTCGTGTGGGAACAATTTTTAAATCTCCTTGATATTGTCAGGTGAAACTGCATCCCATGCATCTTTTATCTTCTTTTTCTTCCGGCTTGTCCTGTGAGGGGTTGCCACAGCGTGTCATCTCAGAGAGAACCTCGGCATCTTCATTCCTGCTCCCTCAAGTTCGGCTTCCTATTGTTTCTTCAGGGCCACCGTGTCTGATCCGTACGTCATGGCCGGGCCTCACATACTGGCTTATAAACCTTGCCCTTCATCCTGGCGGATACTCTTTTGTCACAAAGAACACCAGACAACTTCCGCCAACTGCTCCACCCCGCTTGGACCCGTTTCTTCACTTCCTTACCACACTCTCCATTGCTCTGTATTGTTGACCCCAAGTATTTGATGTCGTCCACCTTCGCCATTCCTACTCCCTGGAGCTTCACTCTTCTCCGCCCCGCTCATTCACGGACATATATTCTGTTTTACTTTGGCTCATATTCCTTCCTTTCCTTTCCAGTGTGCCCCTCTATCTTTCTAACCATTCCTCCGCCTGTTCCCTGCTTTCACTGCAGATCACAATATCATGTGTGAACATCATGGTCCAACGGGAATCCAGTCGAACCTCGCCTGTCAGCCTATCCATTATTACCGCAAACAGGAAGGAGCTCAATGCGGAAGCCTGATGGAGTCCCACCTCCACCTTAAATTCTTCTGACACACTAACGGCACATCTCACCGCTGTTCTGCAACCCTAATAATGTCCTTTACTATTCTAACATATTTCTCCGCCACACCAGACTTTCGCATGCAGTACCATAGTTCCTCTCTTGGTACCCTGTCATAGGCTTTTTCTAGATTGTCAGATTCTGCTCATCCGCAGGACTAATCGGGAGAAATTTCCTGACCGACTCTCCAGTTAAAGGGTTAAGCTACCCCTTGACCCCAGCCGACTCTAACGCCGTGCATGCAGGAGGACGGGAGCTTCTTAAGTCGGTGTCGAGATGAATTCGCCTAGGTGTACTAACTGCCTTTAGTTTTGCAGAGCCAATTCGGTCTGCCCTCACTTATCAGCCCTTTTCGAGTAAACTTACAGAGTACCAGGGTGACAAAGTGATCGCTCCCCTTTTACAGCTGCTTCATCTCTTATGAATCGATTGCACTTGTCATCGACCTTGTAAATTTAACAATCCTTGTTAGGATCGTCCGGATTGGTTTTATCGTAAGCCGGAGACTATCAATGAGTGACTGATTAAAATAGAATATTACAACTAAATGATGTTAATGTCGTTGTCGATTGATCTTTAATGAGGTTGAATGGTAATAATGAGACAACTCAATACAAGAATAACAAAGATAGATGAAAATGGAAGTTTAATAAAATGATGAAAATTGTTCAGATAACATTTCTTACTCGACAGTCATTCCCGCCAGACGCGGGGTACGGTTGCGATGTTAAGGCAAAATTCGATGTTAATTGAACATAAATCAATAAAAGGATAAATTATTAAGATGATAATACTGATGGTAAGTAGGATGAGATAAATGATCAAAATAGTAAAAAGTAATAAAAATGAATTAAGATTAAAACCATTCAAAAGCATTAGAAATTCGGGAAAATTGACATTTTTGAGTGAGCCTGTTAGGGGTGATCAAGTCCTACATAGCTCGAAGCCTAATTTAATAAGGTTTTTTTGGGATTAAGAATAAATTGTCAAGCCAACTTGTCCTCCATAGGTAACCACGTAATATTGCTGGTAATATCCTGACATTACCTTATTATAGTAGTTTTTTTACTTGCGCCCAATCTTAAATGTAGTAGTCAAAAATAACCATCCCAAGTTGCTCGAAGACTTCTCCCCGGCAGCTTGCCACACGACTTTTACACCTATAGAAGGACCTTGTCTCTTTGCCAGCGAGAAACGAACAAAAAGCCCGGGACTCCCGGATCCAAGGTTTTTATAGCTTTATGGTGGAACATTCTGGAAAGTGTTGGCTGAATCTAAGCCCAGTGGGAAGGGCTCACCTTGTTATCCTTATGGGCCCCTTTCACCATCCCTGGGATGACTTGTCACGCCCCTCTTCACTCAATTTTGGGCCTGGCGCCCGCAAACTCAACTGTCATTTTCCCTTTAAAATGTAACCACAAACTTGCGTTCAGTTTCACCCTAGTTTTTAAGCAATAGCATAAATGTATCAACATTCCTGTGAATACAATTCTCTCATGCATTCTCAGGCTTGTTTTCGTTGGTTGCACATCATGTGTTGCTTTGTCTGAGAGAGGTAGTCATACACAGGTTATATTCTTTTCACAAAGCAGTTTCAAAGCAACATATTCTCTGCTAAAGGTTCGCTTCGCCGTTGAAAAACCGTTGGAAACCGCAGGGTGTGAGCAGCTGCATCCTGTTGATCTCTTTATGTCAAAAACAAGATGTGAATACAAAGATATGACAATAATTGGGTTCTTCAGGTTGCTGACCTTGATATATGTATGTAATACAAAGATATGAAAAATAATCAGGTTTATATAAGGTTACTGACTTTAGTATATGTATGCAATGCGGTGAGATGCTAAGTGGGAAGGCTATGTTTATCAGAGAGAGATCTTTGCCGTGCTGGTGACCCAATCAAGTATAATTTTGTTTGGCGACATCTGGTGTTCAATTTGAGAGTTTGTTCTAGGGCTCAGCTCAACGCATGAACCCAAGCCATACAAGCCAAATGCTATCAATTCGCTCCATTGCTATTCGTGGCATACAACTTACTTGACAAGGTCTACAAAGATACAATGTAGCTCCTTCTGACTTTCTCCGTACTTTTCCACGAGCATCCTCAAGACAAATAGTGCATCTGTGGTACTCTTTCTAGCCATGAAACGATACTGTTGCTCACAGATACTTATGTCTGTCCTGAGTCTAGCCTCCACTACTCTTTCCCATAACTTCATTGTGTGGCTCATCTGTACTCCTCTGAAGTTTACACAGTTCTGAACATCGCCTTTGTTTTTAAAAATGGGGATGAGCACACTTTTCCTCCATTCTTCTGGCTTCTAATGAATAAGTTGGTTCAAAATTCCATAGCCACCTCACCAAATTGCTTCCATACCTCCACTGGTATGTCATCGGGACCAACTGTCTTTCCATTTTTCATTCTGTTCAGTGCCTTTCTAACTTCTCCCTTATTAATCAAACCTTCTCCCTGGTCATTCACGCTTGCCTCTTCTACTCTACCTTCTCTCCCATTTTCTTCATTCATTAACTTCTCAAAGTACTCTTTCCATCTACTTAGTACATTACTGGCACCATTCAACATATTTCCATCACTATCCTTAATCACCTTTACTTGCTGCACATCCTTCCCATTTCTATCCCACTGTCTTGCCAAGCTGTGAAGCTCCTTTTCTCCTTCTTTCTTATTTCCCATGCATCTTTTATCGATTCCTTTATTTGCAGCAATTCAGGTTTTCTTACATTGCCAGGTGCAGGGAATGTGGCCCCCGAAGTCATCCACTCATTGCATGTCTTCTGCACGTCATTTTTAAAAGGCTTATTGGACGATACATCCATTACCTGCAACTGTGCAATCATGCCACCAGGAATAATCACCAAGTCAGTTTTATTTTCATGTAGGATTTTTTTAATAGCTGGCATGCGATGGCATTGAAATGCATCCAACACCAGCATTTTCCGACAGTTGCTTGTGGTTACACCTGACTGACCAAATCCAGTCCTTAGTGAGTGCCTCATCCATCCATCAATCCATACATCCATCCTTTTGGGTGGCATCTCACTGTGATGCCCTTTGGCCTCTGGCAGTTCTTGGGAAGAGTTTTCTTTTTGTCTAAAGGTGTAATACGCGCCCAGCATTACAATAAAGTGGCTTGTTTTGTTCCCAGAAAACTTTATCCTCACTGTTTTTCCACCTTTCTGATCAATTGTATCAGTGCCTAGCAAATTATAGGTGAGGGGTGTTTGATCAGCATTTGCTATGCACCCATATTTCGAACTCGCACTGCTTTCTCAGCCGAATGATGACCTGCTGGTATTTTGTCAATTTATCCTCATCGGCTGGAAGACATTGCGCATTTGCTGTTCTGGGCCTAACAGCGGTTGTGCCTCCTCATAAATAAAGTAGCACCAGTTCGAAGATGCACTGAAATCTTGGTTCCCCTTTCCACTCATTATTTTCAATGCTTTGAAGCGAAGATCCACGGTGCTAATACCACAACCTCTTGCCCTCCGTTCAACTACAATGTTGAGCAGCTCTTCCTCCATCTCTGGGAACTCTACAACGCTCCCGCGTCCAAAAACTCTTCCATGTTTTTTTGTCCTTCATCTTCCTCCACAATGTTTAGTTAAATTCAGCCACTTTGAACTGCAGTGCTGCTTCGCAGTTGCCCACATCATCGTCAGCAGCGCTGACTTTTCTTTTAAAAGCCGCTGTGTAACTCGCTCTTCTCGTTAACATTTCTGTCTTGGTTTAAACTCATAGGCAGCCGTTTTTCGAGCGTTTGCTGCAGTAGCAATATCCTAGGCTAACGCTCGTAAAATGGGAAACACCGGACTTCCGGACGGCTTTGGGGAAATTCTGGTCCACCATCCAGCATATCAGAAATGGGAAGCAGTGCACCATCAACACTGTTTATAGTGAGGATGGGGCGCTGCTGACCTCGTCTCAGGATGAGCTGAAAGAGAAATTCTAAAAGTAAGTAACTAGACCAAGTAGTCCTGAGCATCTCAGAGAGAGAGAGAGAGAGAGAGAGAGAGAGGAGAGAGAGAGAGAGAGAGAGAGAGAGAGAGAGAGAGAGAGAGAGAGAGAGAGAGAGAGAGAGAGAGATGTTGGAAGAATTCCACTATCACACCTTCCCATGAGGAAGTAGGCTCTCCAATTTCCGGAGTTTAGGTCATCGAGGTTGTTACAAAGCTTCTTGGTGGCAAGGCCCCGGGGGTGGATGAGATTCACCCATTGTTCCTAAAGGCTCAGGTTGTTCTGGGGCTGTCCTAGTTGACATGCCTCTGCAGCACTGTGTGGACATTGGGGACAGTGCCTCTGGATTGGCAGACTCTGGTGGTGTTCCCCCATTTTACAAAGGTGGACAGGAGGGTGTGTTCCAACTACAGGGGGATGACACTCCTCCTCCTCCGTGGTAAGGTCTATTCAGGGGTGCTGGAGAGGTGGGTCGGTCGGGAAGTTGAATCTCAGATTCAGGAGTAATGTGGTTTTTTTTCCTGGCAATGGAATAGTGGATCAGCTCTTGATCCTTGGCAGGGTCCTCGAGGGAGTTGTTCCAACCAGTCTACATGTATTTTGTGGACTTGGAAAAGTCGATTGACAGTGTCCCTCAGTGAGTCCTGTGGAGGGTGCTTCGGGAGTATGGGGTACCAAACCCTCTGATAGGAGCTGATCACTCTGTACTATCGTTGTCAGAGTTTGGGCCACATTACCATTTTCTGCTGAATGTTGGACTCCGCCAAGACTGCCTTTTGTCACTAATTCTGTTCATAAATTTTATGGACAGAATTTCTTGGCGCAGCCAAGGCATAGAGGGCTTCGCGTTCAGTTTCCTCAGTATTGCATCCCTATTTTTTCAGATGTGTATCAACCTTTCTCCGAATCATCTTGTCAACTAACTCCTGAGTTTTTCCTGTCATAGTCCCAACATTCAAAGTCCCTACATTCAGCTGTAAGTTTTGTGCATTCCTCTTGTCCTTCTTCCGACTAAGCAGCTTTCCTCCTCCTTTTTTTGTCTTTGACCTACATTATCTGAATTTCTACATAAGGGATAAAGGCTAGAAGTTTAGGTGCAAGGTTTAAATTATTTTATCATTGAGTAGATAAGAAGAGAAATGGAGGAGCAACTCCGGAGTTTAGGTCATCGAGATAGTTAAAAAAGTCCTTGGTGGCACAAGAGTATCCGCTAGGGTGAAGGACAAAATGTATAAAACAGTGGTGAGACCGGCCATGATGTATGGATTGGAGACGGCGGCACTGAAGAAACAACAGGAAGCAGAACCTGCAGTGGCAGAAATGAAGATACTAAGGTTCTCGCTTGGTGTGAACTGGTTGGATCGGATTAGAAATGAGCTCATTAGAGGGACAGCCAAAGTTGGATGTTTTGGAGACAAGGTTAGAGAGAGCAGACTTCGATGGTTTGGACATGTTCAGGGGCGAGAGAGTGAGTATGTTGGTAAAAGGGTGCTGAGGATGGAGCGGCTAGTCAAAACAGCGAGAGGAAGACCAAAGAAAAGGTTGATGGATGTTGTGAGGGAGGACATGAGGACACTGGGTGTTAGAGAGGAGGATGCACGAGATAGGCTTAAATGGAAAATATGACACGCTGTGGCGACCCCTAACGGGACGAGTTGAAAGAAAAACAAGAAGATGTGGTTCTGTTGGCTTCATTAACCCGTGATCTCCAACTCTCACAGGAGTAGTTCGCAGCCGAGTGTTCAACGGCTGGGATTAGAATATGCACCTCCAAATCTGAGACCATGGTTCTCAGTGAGAAAAGCGTGTGTTCTTCTGTGAAATACGCAACAACTGTCTGCCTCATTTACAATGAGAAGGGTGGCTGTTTTTAAATAGTTAAATGTCAAGCGACTTTACCAAACAAGACATGCTGACATATACGACAAGATTCACAGGGAAGGAACGCAGCGAGAAACTGAAGCAACTTTAATACGGTTTAATCTCACATCAGCAATATTTTGCAAGAGCCCCAGAGTCAAACGAGAACGCTACAAAGGCTAGTTACAAGCTAACCCTTATCAAAAACCTACGTGATGACAATCTGTCCTGTCAAAATCTGTCCTGACAAACAGGAAGAGTTTGCCAAAAGTCTGCCTGGCACGTATCACTGTGGCACACAGATTGAAGAAGTGTCATGAGAAATCAAATGACAATTAGGTGTCAGAGGAAAGGAGTTTGACTTTTTTCGCAAGCTTACAATGAAAGCACAGACGCCTCTGACACTGCTCAGTGACTTATTTTTTTGGAGAGGAGTGGACAACAAAATGAATGTGACTGAAGAAGCCTGAAAAACCAAACGAGAGGAATAGACTTATTTTCTTCGGTTTCTGCTGCCGTGGATGACATGAAACTCCCGTGGAATAAAATTTCTGGGATTATAACAGATAGTCAGCACCAGCATCTTTCTCTTACTGACAGTTGGGTAATGGCAGGTTTCGAGAGATTTGAGCACTTTGTAAGAAAATGCATTTTCGGTCATGACTTTAAATAATCCAATCCATTCACTTTTTGAGCCTCTTATCCTCACAAGGGTTAGGAGATTGTAATCCCTTTAATTACTGATTCAATGCACCATGCATTGAAGCAGAGTGTGCCATTCCCTAGGAATAATGTAAAATCAGATTTCCCAGATGCTTTCTGTCAGCTCTTCGATTTCGGGTCTGGTAACCCTAATTTTTTCTTGATAATAGCCACAATTCTCAAAAAACGTAAAAATAAAATTGTAACGACATGACCAGATTACAATTTTTATTGCTCAGTGACACCCCCCACATATCTTTATTTCTCAAAAGTATCTGTCGTACTAGAACGGAAAACCTTTTTCCAGAAGAGGCAGGAACATAGGGTGACCTACAAGGGCGGTGGTAGAAGCAGCCAGGTGGATTACATTTTGTGCAGAAGATGGAATCTGAAGGAGGTTACTGACTAAGGTAGTGATAGAGGCGAGTGTAGCTCGAGAGCATACGATGGTGGTGTGTAGGATGACTGGTGGTGGGTAGGAAGATAAAGAAGACAAAGGTAGAGCAGAGAACCATGTGGTTGAAGCTGAGAAAGGAAGAATGTTGAGTGGCCATTCGAAAAGAGATGAGACGGATTCTCGGTGAACAGGACGAGCTCCCGGAACACTGAACTAGCCAAGGTGATCACAGAGGCAGGCAGGAGAGTACTTGGTGTTTCTTCTGGTAGAAAGGGGAGAGAAGGAGACTTGGTGTTGGAACCCCCAAGATACATGAAGTCATTCAAGCAAAGAGATTAGCGAAGTGGGACACTCAGATGCGAGGCGAATATACATTGTGATGCAACATCGGATTAAGGTAGAGGTGGTGAAGGTTAAAAGAGGTTTATGGTGACATTGTACCAAATTGGACACAAAAGAAGTAGAAAACGATCTCGACAAGTTGGGCAGGCAGAGGGTGAGAGATGAGTAGGATGTGCAGCAGGTTAGGGTGATTAAAGACAGAGTTGGAAATGTGTTGACTGGTGCCAGTAGTGTGCTAAATTGTTGGAAAGAATACTTCGAGAAGTTGATGAATGAAGAAAATGAGAGAATGAAAGGTAGAAGAGGGAAGTGTGATAGACCAGGAACTGGCAATTATTAATAAGAGGTAAGTTAGGAAGGCACTCAAGAGGATGACAAATGGAAAGTGAGTGTGTCCTGATGACACTCATGGAGGTATGGAAGCAATTTGGAGCGGTCACTGTGGAATTTTTGCCCAACTTATTCAACAGAACACTAGTGGGTGAGAAAATGCCTGAAGAATGGGGAAAAAGTTGTACTTTCCAGTTTTAAGAACAAAGGTGATTTGCAGAGCTGTGGGAACGATAGAGGAATAGTTGATGACCCACACAATGAAGTTATGGAAAAGAGTAGTGGAGGCTAGACTCAGGACAGAAGTAAGCATCTGGAAGCCCCAATATGGTTTCATGCCTAAAATGAGCACCACATATGCGTTATTTGCCTTCAGGATGTGAGTGGAAAAGTACACAGAAGGTCAAAATGAGCTACATTGTGTCCTTGTGGATCTAGAGAAAAACCATGACAAGACTACCAAGAGATGAACTGTGGAATTGCCTGCATAAGTCTCGTGTAGCAAAGAAATATGTTAAAATAGTATATATGAGGGCAGTAGAACAGTGGTGAGGTGTGCCGCAGGTGTGTCAGAAGAATTTAAGGTGGAGGTGGGACTGCATCCTGGATCACAACTGAGCCCCTTACTGTTTGCAGTGCTAACTGTTGGGCTGACAGATTGTTAGACTGGAATCCCCTTTGACCATGATGACCTTGTCATCTGCAGTGAAAGCAGGGAGTAGGTGAAAGATGGAGGCATGCACTGGAAAGGAGAGGAATGAATTTCAGCTGAAGTAAAACACAATACATGTGCTTCAATGAGTGGGGTTAAGGGGGAAGAGTGAGGCTACAGGGAGAGGAGATAGGGAGGGTGAAGGACTTCAAATACTTGGGGTCAGCAATTTGGAGCAATGATGAGTGTGGTAATGAAATTACAGAATGGGTCCAAGCAGGTTGTAACAGGTGGCGGAAGGTGTCTGGTGTGTTATGTGACAGTTGAGTGTCTGCTATGATGAAGTCTTCTTCATTTCCTTTCAGCTTGTCCCAATTAGGGGTCGCCAACGCGTGTCATCTTTTTCCATCTAAGCCTATCTCGTGCATCTTCCTCTCTAACACCCACAATCTTCATGTCCTCCCTCACAACATTCATCAACCTTTTCTTTGGTCTTCCGCTTTCTCTTTTGCCTGGCACCTCCATCCTCAGCACCCTTCTACCAATATACTCACTCTCTCTCCTCTGGACATGTCCAAACCATCAAAGTCTGCCCCAAGCGAGAACCTCAGCATCTTCATTTCTGTTCCCTCCAGTTCTGCTTCCTGTTGTTTCTTCAGTGCCATCGTCTCTAATCTGTACATCATGGCCGGCCTCACCACTGTTTTCTAAACTTTGCCCTTCATCCTAGCGGATACTCTTCTGTCACATAGAACAACAGACACCTTCCGCCAACTCTTCCACCCCACTTGGACCCGTTTCGTCACCTCCTTACCACACTCTCCATTGCTCTGTATTGTTGACCCCAAGTATTTGAAGTCGTCCACCCTTGCTATCTCTTCTCCCAGGAGCTTCACTCTTCCCCCACCACCCCTCTCATTCATGCACATATACTCTGTTTTACTTTTGCTAATCTTTATTCCTCTCCTTTCCAGTGCATTCCTGCATCTTTCTAATTGTTCCTCCACCTGCTCCCTGCTTTCATTGCAGATCACAATATCATCTGCGAACATCATTGTGTCAGGGGACTCCAGTCTAACCTCATCTGTCAGCCTATCCGTTACTACCACAAACAGGAAGGGGCTCAGAGCGGATCCCTGATGCAGTTCCACCTACGGCACCCCTCACCACTGTTCTGCTTTTTTCATACTTGTCTTGTACTGTTCTAAGATGTTTCTCTGCCGCACCGATCTTACAGTACCACAGTTCCTCTCTTGCTACTCTGTCATAGGCTTTCTCTACATCTACGAAGACACAATGTAGCTCCTTCTGACGGGATCTGAGCTCCTTCCAACCAGTGCATCCACTCCCCCAAATCCACCCTGACTGAAAATGGTTTGCAATCCCCGATGTCATCATTATTTTCTGCGGGAGTAAGTTTCTTATAAAAATGCGCAGAAACGCAATCTGCCATCCTTGGGGTTCCTTTGCGAGAGAAACGCCCCTATACCGGAATCAGATGCATCAACTTCCACTACAAATTGCCTGTTATGATCTGAGAAGGCGAGGGTGGGGGGTGAAGCTTGTCTTTAATTTTTGAAAGATGGTCTGACACAGCAGATTCCAAGCAAAGCGTCTGTTTAGTAAGGTTAGATAGTTAATGGTGAGACTGCAGTACTGAAGTTTTTAATGAATGTACAGTAAATATTAGCAAACCCAAAGAACCTCTGAACCTCTTTGCGTGTCGTCGAAGTGTTCAAGTTTGACAGCTCGCAGTGCACACGTTCCTGATGCATTTATCAGTGTGTGTGATACAACTTTTGATCAACGCACCACTACCACACATCGCTGCGTGAGAGCAGTGGGGCAGTTTGCTGATGGATATCATGACACCATGTTTTGTTGAGACTTCCCACCTTAACACCTGTCCCTGTAAAGCTAACACAGGAGAAGTTGGTCAATGCAACATTAGTAGAAAATATCAGCCCATCATTTAGTGCCTTAGTTTTTGGATGAACACTATTCAATTTCTGGCAAGTGGTGTGAGGAGTTGTTTTAGTCATTACCTCCTGGGTAATATTTTGGGATTTCTGCTGGAATGACACATATTAGTGGCCTACGGCCTATGCAGGTGATGCAACTATAGTTTACCACATTAGCTGCATTCTACATTAATAACCAGTTGTTTCCTATTTGTGAAATACAGTGAAGAAAATAAGTATTTGAACACCCTGCTATACTGCAAATTCTCCCTTAGAAATCATGGAGGGGTCTGAAATTTTCATTGTAGGTACATGTCCACTGTGAGAGAGAGAGAGAATCTAAAAAGAAAAAGAATCCAGAAATCACAATGTATGATTTTTTTTAATTATTTATTTGAGTAATACAGCTGCAAATAAGTATTTGAACACCTGAGAAAACCAATGTTAATATTTGGTAGAGTAGCCTTTGTTTGCAATTACAGAGGTCAAACGTAGTTGTTCACCAGTTTGCACACACTGCAGGAGGGATTTTGGCCCACTCCTCCACACAGATCTCTAGATCAGACAGCTTTCTGGGCTGTTGCTGAGAAACATGGAGTTTCAGCTCCCTCCAAACATTTTCGATTGGATTTAGGTCTGGAGTCTGGCTAGACCACGCCAGAAACTTGATATGCTTCTTGCGGAACCACTCCTTGGTTTTCCTGGCTGTGTGCTTTGGGTCATTGTCATGTTGAAAGACCCAGCAATGACCCATCTTCTGACTGAGGGAGAGGTTGTTCCCCAAAATCTCACAATACATAGCTGCGGTCATCCTCTCCTTAATACAGTGCAGTCGTCCTGTGCCATGTGCAGAAAAACACCCCCAAAGCATAATACAACCACCCCCATGCTTCACAGTAGGGATGGTGTTCTTGGGATGGATCTCATCATTTGTCTTCCCCAAACACAGTTAGTGGAATTATGACCAAAAAGTTCCATTTTATTCTCATCTGACCACAAAACTTTTTCCCATGACTCCTCTGTATCATCCAAATGGTCATTGGCAAACTTTAAGATGCTGGTTTAGGCAAGGGAACCTTCCGTGCCATGCTTGATTTCAACCATGACGTCTTAGTGTATTACCATCAGTCACCTTGGAAACAGTGGTCCCAGCTCTTTTCAGGTAATTGACCATGTCCCGTCATGTAGTCCTGGGCTGATTCCTCTCCTTTCTAAGCATCCTTGTGACCCCACGAGGGGATACCTTGCATATCCACTCCAATTGAGATTGACCGTCATGTTTAACTTTTTCCATTTTCTCATGATTGCCCCAACAGTGGACCTTTTTTCACTAAGCTGCTTGGCTTATCAGTAGCCCTTTCCAGCCATGTGTTGTACAATATTGTCTCTGGTGTCTTTGGAAAGCTCTTTGGTCTTGGCCATGTTACAAGTTTGATTCTTACTGATTGTATGCGGTGGACAGGTGTCTTTATGCAACTAATTTTCAGATCAGCACAAGTATCCCCAAGCTGTGAGATCTCCTTTAGCTCCTCACATTCAATTGCTGCAGCCACCATATCTGAGAATGTGCTGATTGTCCCCTGTTTACGTTTTTGTTTCATTGTATACTTGAAGTCAGCATATTGACTGTTAATGGCCTCCATAGACTGTCGGTGGTGGAGAAAGACCTCATACCTCTTTGCCAGTGTTGCAATATGTGCTGATCCATCGTCAAAACTGATGTCTGAGCTCAATGCTTCAATGTCAAATGCAGACCACTCCTTTAATTCATCCTTTGGAAAACGAGCTTCCATGTGGTCACAGAGCTTACTCATAAAAAAAATAATCTCATCAGTATTTCTGTCATCAGCTGATGAGGTCCCCATTGCCTCTTTGACACGGTCACTCCCTTGCTCATCCTTCCCCTTCACGTATCGGGAATGCCATCGCACTTCATTGAATGACAGTGTATCTTCATCAAGAATCACAGTGGGCCGAGAGAAAGTGGAATATACAGTTCTAAGAAGAGTTTCCACATCTCCCATCAAAGGCCCATCTTTCTAGTCATCATCAATGCCCAAATCTTCTATAATGGGCCACACAATGTTGTTCAGTTACTATCGTAATTTGCCATGTGATCGTTGAACTGACAGCATTGAGGCATTCATTTTAATGCCAAATAAAATATTGTCAATGAGAACTTTAACTTACTCAGGGTCCGAAGTTTTTTGCGTGACAGCTCGTTCTTTTTCTCCCGGTTGTTTGTGCTCTCCCACAATAATGTACCTATCCCATCTTGAGTCTTTTCCAACAGCATTCAAATTACTTTTCTGCTGGATGTGTCGCTCGAGGTAGACCAGCTTCCATTTCATCCATTTTTTTCCATCAGAAAACTCAGCCGCAACTTTATTTAACTCTATTTGCACATACTCGGACAGCCATTCCATCTTAAAAGAACCACCGTTCTTTTTTACTTTGGTTTGGGCAGTCGACGTATCACATTCACTCCCCACTTGTTTCGCCATGACATGAGGTTGTTCCACATCCACAACAGAATTTCCTCAATGCCAGAAATGCCCGATAGAACTCCTTCTTCAGCTTGACAGCATCCCTCACTGTTTGGTGTCCACCAACGTGTTTGTGGTTTGCCGCCACGACAGGCACTGACTGCCTTACAGCCACAGCTCCAGTCGGCCGGCTCAGCAATGGAGGCGCGGAACATCATCCACTCGGACTCTATTTCCCCCCATCTCCTCCGGGACGGGAGCAAAGTTCTTTCGAAGCTGGAAGTTGAAATTCTATCTGACAGGGGAATCTGCCAGCCGTTCCCAGCAGACCCTTACAATACGTTTGGGCCTGTCACGTCGGACTGGGATTTTCCCCCAACCATCGGAGCCAACTCAACACTGGTGGTGATCAGTTGACAGCTGCCCCCCTCTCTTCACCCAAGTGCCCAAAACATGAAAGTCCGATGACACGACCACAAAGTCGATCATTCAACTGCGACTTAGGGTGTCCTGGTCCCAGGTTGACATGTGAACACCCATATGCCTGGACATTGTGTTTTTTACGGACAATCTGTGATGAGCACAGAAGTCCAGTAACAGAACACCACTCGAGTTCTGATCGGGAGGGGCTGTTCTACCCAATCACGCCCTTCCAGGTCTCACTCTCATTGCCCATGTGTTCATTGAAGTCATTGGAGTCGCCAGAGGGAGGTACTCTGCACTGCTGTTTGGTGCATAAGCACAAACACCAGTCATGACCCGCACCCCTACCTGCAGGCGGAGGGAGGCTACCCTCTCATCCACAAGGTCAATTCCCAACGTACAGGCCCCGAGCCGGGGGGGGGGGGGGGGGGGGGGGTGGGGGGGGGCAATTAGTATATCCACACCTGCTCGGCATCTCTCCCCAAGGGCAACTCCTGAATGAAAGAGTCCAACCCTTCTCAAGAGGAGTGGTGCCAGAGCCCAAGCAGTGCGTAGAGGCGAGTCCGACTATATCTAGTCGGAACTTCTTGACTTCACGCACCAAGTCTGGTCCCCCCGCCTGCCAAAGAGGTGCCATTCCATGACCCTAGAGTTAGTTACTGTAGCCGGGGTTCGGATCACCAAGGTCCCCGCCTTTGGGCACCGCCCAGCTCATATTGCATCCGACCCCTGTGGCCCCTTTCACAGGTCGTGAGCCCATGGGAAGGGCCCATTTTACCCTTTCAGGCTGTGCCTGGCCGAGCCCCATGGGTGCAGGCCTGGCCATCAGGCGCTCACCTTCGAGCCAGACTTGAAGGTCTGGTTCCCCAGTGACTTTCGTCCGGGGAAGGGAAACCAAGATCCAATTTTTGTAGGCATTGTGGGGGTTTTGGAGTCGTATTTTGTCTGGTCCCTCACCTAGGACCTGCTTTCCATGGGTGACCCTACCAGAGGCATGAAGCCCCAGACAATTTAACTCCTAGGATCATCAGGACATACAAACCCCTCCACAACGATAAGGTGAAGGCTCGAGGAGGAAAGTCTCTTGTTACATGGTCAGATAATCCCATAAAGGTTTTGGCTGCTACTTCTTGTGCTGTTTTATCTGGAAATGCATTTCCAAATGATACTTTGTATTTGATGTGTGTGCTGCACATTGACATATAGCCATTTCTTTTGGTACTTTAACTGCTATGAGCAAATGTTGTAGTAGCTTTGCATGTCATTAATTTCGCTATGGTTGTCACTATTCCTCTATTTTTCCTGTATTGTCTGTGTAGATTGTTATACCACTGTGCGTACCACAACATCTGGTCTCAGATTGTTTCACACTGTCCAATAAGGTTATTTTTCTGTACAGTTCAGTCATCCCAATCCAAATCTGGTTATTTTTCTGTCCAATCAGAAACATTTCGTGCAACCTATACAGATTGTCCCAAACTCTTCCACTCATGTTCAGTTTGTTCAATGATGTGTGGTGGTGGTGTCCATTTCTTATGTAATGCATTTAGTTTGTCACTTAGTGTTGTTCCTGCCACCACGACTGATATACCATCAATCATGAGTTTGGCTGGTGCGGACTGTTATAAGTTTATCTTATACTACGTAGTCACATGCAGTGAGTCCTTTCCTATTTCATTTTGTGGTTGTTCAATCATGTCTCAAGCTGTTTGCAGCAAGAGATCTCCTGTTCATTTGGGAGGTTTGTTTTGAATATCTAAGGATGGGAAGGCTGTGCAGCAGGTTAGGGTGATTAAGGATAGAGATGGAAATGTGTTGACTGGTGCCAGTAGTGTGCTAAATAGATGGAAAGAATACTTTGAGAAGTTGATGAATGAAGAAAATGAGAGAGAAGGAAGAGTTGAAGAGGCAAGAGTGAAGGACCAGGAAGTGGAAATGATTACTAAGGGGGAAGTCAGAAAGGCACTACAAAGGATGAAAAATGGAAAGGCAGTTGGTCCTAATGACATACCGGTAGAGGTATGGAAGCAATTTGGAGAGGTGGCTGTGGAGTTTTTGACCAACTTATTCAACAGAATACTAGTGGGCGAAAAGATGCCTGAAGAATGGAGGAAAAGTGTTCTAGTTCCCATTTTTAAGAACAAAGGGGATGTTCAGAGCTGTGGGAACTATAGAAGAATAAAGTTGATGAGCCACACAATGAAGTTATGGGAAAGGGTAGTGGAGGCGAGACTCAGGACAGAAGTATCTGCGGGTAGCAGTATGGTTTCATGCCGATAAAGAGTACCACAGATGCATTATTTGCCTTGAGGATGCTCGCGGAAAAGTACAGAGAAGGTCAGAATGAGTTACTTTGTGTCTATCTAGACCCAGAGAAAGCCTACGAGTACCAAGAGAGGTACTGTGGTACTGCATGTGCAAGTCTGGTGTTTGTTGAGAAATATGTTGCATCAGGGCAGCAGAACAGCGGTGAAGTGTGCCGTTGGTGTGTCAGAAGAATTTAAGGTGGAGGTGGGACTGCATCAGGGATCCACGCTGAGCCCCTTCCTGTTTGCGGTAGTAATGGATAGGCTGACAGATGAGGTTAGACTGGAATCCCCTTGGACCATGATGTTCGCAGATGATATTGTGATATGCAGTGAAAGCAGGGACCATGCAGAGGAACAATTAGAAAGATGGAGACATGCACTGGAAAGGAGAGGAATGAAGATTAGCCGAAGTAAAACAGAATATATGTGCGTGAATGAGAAAAGTGGAGGGGGAAGAGTGAGGCTACAGGGAGAAGAGATAGCGAGGGTGGACGACTTCAAATATTTAGGGTCAACAATCCAGAGCAATGGTGGGTGTTGTCAGGAAGTGAAGAAACGGGTCCAAGCAGGTTGGAACAGCTGGCGAAAGGTGTCTGGTGTGTTATGTGACAGAAGAGTCTCTGCTAGGATGTAGGGCAAAGTTTACAAAACAGTGGTGAGGCCGGCCATGATGTACGGATTAGAGACGGTGGCACTGAAGAAACAACAGGAAGCAGAAATGGAGGTGGCAAAAATGAAGATGTTGAAGTTCTCGCTCGGAGTGACCAGGTTGGATAGGATTAGAAATGAGCTTATTAGAGGGACAGCCAAAGCTGGATGTTTTGGAGACAAGATTCGAGAGAGCAGACTTCGATGGTTTGGACATGTTCAGAGGCGAGAGAGTGAGTATATTGGTAGAAGGATGCTGAGGATGGAGCTCCCAGGCAAAAGAGCGAGAGGAAGACCAAAGATAAGGTTTATGGATGTGGTGAGGGAAGACATGAGGGCAGTTGGGGTTAGAGAGGAAGATGAAGGAGATAGGCTAAGATGGCAAAAGATCACACGCTGTGGCGACCCCTAACGGGACAAGCCGAAAGGAAAAGAAGAAGTAGTTTTGAATATCTAAGGAGTAATAATAGTGCTGGGTTTTTATTTTGTCAGACATTCAACTGTCCTCCCAGTAATTCCTCTTTTCTTTTTACTTCTACATTTCTTGTCAGAGAGGGAACTAAGCCCAGTCCTAGTGTTACCAAGCTATCTCTTCCCAACAAATGTATGGGGCAAATTAAAAAGTTGCGTTTTGGGAGCATTAGTTTTGACATTTTTTACTGGAAGATTGCTGCTCTAGTCATGCAATGATGGGTGTTTTGTTTTTATGGAAGTCATGTGAAATGTGACCTTTTTCTCCACAACGCCACCAATGCTGTCAATTTTGGAGAAAGTTTAAGACTTAAGTACATTTTATGTTTGCAAAAATATGGTACATTTTATACATAGCTATATTAATACTGCACTTATTAGTTGTGGATTTTCGTGATTCGCAAGGATGTAAGGAACGTAACCCCCACAAATAGATGCCTTGCAGAATGGTGGATCTCTGTATTTGTGATGGAACAGTTTTGGAATAAAACATGAAAGTTTGAAATATAATCTAGCTCATTTAAATTGTCATTTGCTCCTCCGAATGTTTGGATAACCCAAATAGGTCTTTCTGCACCTTCCCGCTTTATGTCTTGGTCCTCCGATTGTTTGGGAACCACTGGATCCCTTTGTCCTTGAGTAAAAAATGTCAGCTAATAACGCCTTGTCTATTTAGACAGAAACAGTCTGCTTTGTAAAGGTTGCACTCCCCCAAAAAACTCAAATTGTCAATGAAACTCACAGACTCTCAGTACATAAATAAAATAAATACATGAAAAAAAAATGTGAATTCAACACAAACATTAACTGTCAATGTTTCCTGAAGTACCAATCCAAGGTTGTTTGCCTTTAATGGCTTTTAATAATGTTGCTTAAAAATGCAAAGCAAACATCAAAGTGAGCGATAGCCCGACTAGTTAACATTTTCCAGATGATTCTTTTAACTAAATTTGGAAATGTCATGTTATTTCGTCAGCACGTCTTTTTTTCTGGTTGACGGAAAAGTGGCTGCCTCCTACTCTCAGCCGCAAACTGCTTCCGCATTGTCATGTGTTGCATCACCTCCAGCCTTTCGCTCCTCCGTTGAAAGATCCTCGTGGTGCTCCTGAACCAAATTGTCGATGTCCTTAGCCTTTCACAGCGAAACAATTTCCTCAGAAGTTTTACTCGCATTTCTTCAATTGTTTAAAACCGACTGCCACCGCTCCCTCTGGCAAAAACATTCAACCACTGATGTTATGACATGACAGCTGGATTATAGTATGACTTTTTGAATGTCTAGACAGTCTACGAACAAATAGCCATGTCTTATATTATGTGAACTGTTGTTTTTATTGCTGTATTTATTTAGGAAACCTTTTCATCTTCACTTTAGTGATGTTTAAAAAATCTATTCCAACAGACAAAGTTACGACATCAGCATTGCTGCCCAGGTGGACCAGACTGGATCAAAGTCCAGCAACCTCTTGGATTTAAAGAACCCATTTTTCAGGTGAGTTTGTCACTAAATGAAGTTAACGGGCTGTATTAGATACCATTTTGTGAAAAGTAGCAAGAAGTTGGTGGGTTTCATGGCTGGTGAGGCTCTGAGCCACAACAGATTTACAGTTTGAGCCAAATAAAGATGTTTATTTGCCATTAAATTAGCAGCCTGACATTAAAAACGGGTATACTGGTATTTTGATCACGATCGACCGGTTGATCGTGAGGCAGTTTTGGTCGATCGTGGGACGGTGTGCCAAAAAAGACATCAGCCAATGTTCCCTCGGAAGTGCCCGCGTGTACAATTGTGCACCGCTGATGCAATATTTTTGCAGATATTTTGGATTGCGCCCAAAAAAAAAAAAAAAAAAATCAAATGCAAAGTGAAAGTACAACATACAGCTATTCAGTTTGTGGCATTTTGCAAAGTGATTCAATGAGTGAGGGATGACTGGTTGTAATATCCAACGGCACAATTCAAATACATAACTGTAAAAAAGGAGAAGCCACTGGTTCCTTTTAGGCGGCTCCTCCGCCACACTCTCTAGTATACCTTACGCCCCCCGCTCTTAAAAACGTACACTCATAATTACAAACGTTACAGTACTTACGCAGCCCATCAATGTGTTTTATAATGACAGCATCCACCACCACTGCTTTAGTTAGCAAGACAGTCTGGGCAACGTAGAGCAAATACGAGCTAGAAATGCTGTTTATGTTTACTTTCGATATTAATGGAGAAAGTTAAAAAATAAATGCTGCTGTTTTAAGATTGAAAGACTATCGGAGTATGTGAATAATCGAAAAAAAGTGGTTAAACTGGATGAGATTTTCTCTTTTCCGAGTGGGAAAGGTCTGGTCTGAAGCCAAAGTAGAAAGTGCAGGATGAGATGGTGTATAATTTTGCACAGCCTGATCCAAGATGAAAGTACAGACACTACAGTGCACAAAACGCTAATTCTGTATTTTAAATATAGGAGGCAACATAACATGAACCTTAAAACGTTTTGGGAGCATCATCCCCTCCCCATTGTCGGTAGCTTGTAAGAGGCTGGCTGGTTGAAAAGTAGATCTTGGGGTAAAAAAGTCTGGGCACCGCTGATTCAGGCCATTTTATTCTCAGGACATTAAATCGATCCCAACTGGAGTGTTTTGGGTCGTCTGAGTAGATTCAGGTCAATCTCAGGTTTGTGTCTTTATTAATTATTCCCTCTTTAGTTCAGTTTTTAGCTTTTTTTTTAAGTTTAAATCTACACTGGGTACATAAAGTATTGAGACCCCCTTACCTTTTCAGTCTGTTATATTTCAGCCATTTTCTAAAATCATTTCATTTTAAGTTAATTTTTTACCCAAGTGTACACACAGCGCCCCATATTGACAGAAAAAAAACAATTGATTTTTTTGCAGATTTATTAAAAAAAAAAAAAAAAAAAAACAGCCAAAAGTTATCAGGGTCTTTTCTGCTGAATACAGGGTTCGTACGGGTCAAGGAATTTATGGAATATCATAGGAAAAAAATTGCGTTTTCCAGGTCTTGGAAAGTCCGGTAAATGAAAAATATATGGCTTGGGTCAAGGAATCTCACGGGATTTTGTTGTTGTAGCTCAGTGTTGTTTATCATGTGTTTTAATTAAAACAAACCTGTCAAGCGAAAACCGACAACTCTTGCACGTTTCCAGTTTCTGGAAATTTCTCCGTGACGTCATTTTGTTCAGTTCATCCAAGCATGGAGCTGTTGCGCACCTGAGCTCGGTGAAACAAACAAAGCTTCAGGTTACAGATATGCCAGGAAAGTGCTGATTTAACGACACATGGTTAAATAATCAGTTGTACCATGGGTGGCTGGCACCTTGCGACATTCATACAGCGAAATGTTCTCCACGCGGTAAACACATGAACCTATCTAACATGGGAGAAGCTGCGTTGCGAAGTCATATGAAGTCGGCCAAACATACCACAACAATGTCAAGGAAACTGAAGGATAACATGGAGAATTTGACAATTTCCAACTTCTTCCGTGGGAAAGTTGACTCCGGAAAAAATGAATTTTCCTACTGCATCCATTCCCAGTCAGCTGGAAACTTCAGTGGCAGGTTAGTGTATTTTAATTTCAAGGGTCAACCCAACAAGTAGTTTTGCTGCTGCTGCACATGCTACCATCGACAGAAAAGAGGCATTTTTGAAAATACTGAAGGAGTATAGAGAATGTGTGCGTGACGTCCGTTTACAATGTCATATTGCTCGTCAAATAAAACTTATGGAAGTAAATATGTGCCACCAGGATTTGAATTAAAAATGCCACGAAAAAGTTTGTTGAAAAATTCCCATTTCAAAGTGATCACATTTCAATAGCTGTATTTCGGTTTAACTTTTCAATGTTAAAAAGTTCTCTATATAAAAAAATTCAACCTTTAAAATTCAAACGCAATATTTTCAGTCTCCTGGGATTTAACTGCCTACAATTCGCTGTCTAAAATTAACCGTCTAAATTCAGTGTGAAGAAGTATAAGGTGCACCTTCAATGAATGGCCTATTGGAAAACAGTTTTCGTATATAGAGCGCATTGCACTATCGGGCACATAGAGAAGCTACATTAGGGGCAAGGTTTGCATTATGCATCCACTAGATGGAGCTGCGGAAAAGGGGATGTCAAAAAACAGTCACCTGAGTCACTAGGCTGTATTGCGCAAACAATAAACAAGAAGCCTGGTCCAGCCTGTGAGCTAACATTAGCACTTACCGTCCCATAAGATACATGTTGATTATGAATGAGAAAAGAAGATTGATGGTGGATTTTTTTATTACCCTGAACCATCTTCCCCTACATCCTGGATGTCATCTTCCCCTGCATCCTGGATGTCATTTCCCTGCATCCCTGGAGGCCGCCAGGGGTGGTCATTTTCACCCCGTTTTACGCATCTCTTCCAGCGGCATCCTGGAGACCAGCAAGCCCACGTGGAGATGTCTATTTCCCTGGAGCGTTAACCCAGGTTAACAACCCCCAACCCCGGCACCATTAACCTGCAGGGCGTCGTTGGAAATTCAGCTACTGTGGGTCGAAGACAAAGAAGAGGAGGAAAGAGGATTCGTCGGCACAAAAAGAAGAGGAATGCCTACAACTGAGGGGAGGAACTTTGAATGTTGGGACAATGACAGGAAAAGCTCAGGAGTTGGTTTACATGATGATTAAGAGAAAGGTTGATATTTTGCATCCAAGAGACCAGGTGGAAAGGTAGTAAGGCTAGAAGTTTAGGGACAGGGTTTAAATTATTTTATCGTGGAGTAGATGGGAAGAGAAATGGAGTAGGGGTTATTTTAAAGAAGTCCAGTTGTTGAATTAACTTTATCAGATGGGTCATGTCATATGTACTGTACCTTGAAAGTTATTTTAATCCGATATCATTTAAGGTTGTTTTGAGAATATTTATACTGGCAATTTTGAAGGTTCCCGGTTGCTGACATTTTGGCGAGTCACATGACCTACGTGGAGGTGAAAAGAGTATCAGATCGCGTGATGAAGTTGAATTTTGAAATTAAGGGTGTAAAATGTGATTAGCGGCTATGCCCCGCAGGTAGGATGTGACCTAGAGTTGAAAGAGAAATTCTGGAAGGAACTAGATGAAGTACTTCGGAGTATCCCAGACAGAGAGAGAGTTATGATGAGTGCAGATTGTAATGGACACGTTGGTGAAGGAAACAGGGGCGATGAAGAAGTGATGGGTAAGTGCGGCATCCAAGTAAGGAGCTTTGACGGACAGATGGTAGTGGACTTTGCGAAAAGGATGGAAATGGCTGTAGTGAACACTTATTTCCAGAAGAGGGAGGAACATAGACTGACCTACAAGAGCGGAGGTAGAAGCACGCAGGTGGATTCTATTTTGTGCAGACGATGTAATCTGAAGGAGGTTACTGACTGTAAGATAGTGGTAAGGGAGAGTTTAGCTCGACAGCATAGGATGATGGTGTGTCGGATGACTCTGGTAGTGGAGAGGAAGATTAAGAAGACAGAGGTAGAGCAGAGAACCATGTGGTGGAATCTGAGAAAGGAAGAATGTTGTGCGGCCTTTCGGAAAGAGGTGAGACAGGCTCTCGATTGACAGAAGGAGCTCCTGGAAGACTAGACGACTACAGCCAAGGTGATCAGAGAGACAGGCAGGAGAGTAGTTGGTGTTTCTTCTGGTAGGAGAGGGGAGAAGGAGACCTGGTGGTGAAACCCAAAATTACAGGAAGTCATACAAGGAAAGAGGTTAGCGAAGAAGTGAGAAACTGAGAGGACTGAGGAGAGGCAAAAGGAATACATTAAGATGCGATGTAAGATAAAGGTGGCAAAGGCGAAACGAGGCATATGATTACATGTGCACCAGGTTGGACACAAAAGGAGAAAAGGATCTCTACAGGTTGGCCAGACAGAGGGATTGAGATGGGAAGGATGTGTAGCAGGTAAGGGTGATTAAGGATAGCTATGGAAATATGTTGACTGGTGCCAGTATTGTACTAAATAGATGGAAAGAATACTTTAAGAAGTTGATGAATGAAAAAAACGAGAGAGAAGGAAGAGTAGAAGAGGTAGTGTGAAGGACCACGAAATGCAAATAATTTCTAAGGGAGAGGTTAGAAAAGCACTACAGAGGATAAAAAAGGCAAAGGCAGTTGGTGCTGATGACACACCCATGGAGTAGTGAAGCAATTTGGAGAGGTGGGGTGGAGTTTTAAGAACAGAGGCGTTCAGAGCTGTGGGAGCTATAGAGGAATAAAGTTGATGTGCCACACAATGACGTTATGGGAAAGAATAGTGAAGGCTGTGGTATTATACAGTGAAGAAAAGAAGTATTTGAACACCCTGCTATATTGCAAGTTCTCCCATTAAGAAATCATGGAGGGGTCTGAAATTTTCATCATAAGTGCATGTCCACTGTGAGAGAGATAATCTAAAAAGAAAAATCCAGCAGCTGACTGGTAATCTTTGTGATAACTGGAAACGTTTTAAGCAAAGATTTAATATATACTTGGCAGCAAGTGGAGAATGGGGTAGAAGATGAGAAACTGAAAGCTCACATTCTTTTACATGTCTTAGTGGAAGATGCCTTGGATATATACAATAGTTTTCAACTTGATGAAACTAATTTGACTCTGGCACAGCTCGTGGCAAAGTTTGAGGAATACTTTGTACCAAGTCAAAACGTGACCTTTGAGAGGTACAAGTTTTTCACACAAAAGGAAGGAGTACCTTTTGACCAGTACTTGGCAGAGCTTCACACACTGAGCAAAACATGTGAATTTGGCACTCTGAGACACTCACAAGTGAGAGATAAAATTGTTTGTGGCACAATAGACAATGCACTAAGAGAGAGACTACTGAGAGAAACTGGACTTACGTTCGATAAGTGTGTCAGTATGTCTAGAGCTGCAGGATCTACCAGAGCCCAAGCAAATGAGCTACAAAGAGGTGAAACGACTTTGCATGTCATTAATAAAGAACAAAGGAAAAAGAAAACATGTAGCAAACAAAACGAGAAACCAGCAGAGTTTAAATGCAGTAAGTTTGGAGGCAGTCACAAGCCAAGTGGAGTACTGCAGTCAACATCGAGCAAAACAGTTATCAGCGACCGAAAGACTCTTTTTGCCAGACACGGAGTACCGTGTGAAATGTTTTTGGACAATGGGCCTCAATTTTCGAGCTGTGAGTTTGCTGCTTTTGTCAATGAATGGGGATTTAAACACACCACATCAAATCCAGCATATCCCATAACTAACGGTTTGACAGAAAGCTCTGTGAAGACAGTAAAAACCTTTAAAAAAAAATAAATAAAAAAATCACTGGCCAATGATGGCTTTCAAAAGAGTACCGATTTACCAGAGTGCACCTTTGCAAAATGGGCTGTCACCAGCACAAATGCTGATGGGTGGGTCCATCCACTCTAAACTGCCAGTAAATTAAGACCTGCTAACACCCATAGGTGCATTCAGAATCAGGAGGGCAAAGGACGACCAAAAGGCGAAACAGAGACAGGGGCATGATCGAACAGCGAAACATCTGCCTTTGCTGAAGCCTGGAGATGTTGTGTGTCTCAGAGACTGTTCCGCAGGCACATGGAAGCAAACTGGTTCTGTGCAGGAGGAAGTTGCTCCACATTCCTACTAAGTCCAGATGGACAGTGGACCAATGCTGAGAAGGAACCGGACGGACCTTTAGCTGCAGTAGAGTCAGGAGGACACTGTGGCCCAGGAAGCGGTTCAGCAGGACAAAGCTGGATCTACGGAGCTAGTTGCTGAAAATGGTCTAGCGAAGGTGCATGCATCACCTGCTATTAAGGGACTGTCAATACCTAAGAGACATGTTCAGCCACCTAAGAACCTGATTGAGAGGTCTTGAACATTGTGTGGAGTGTTGCTGTTGCTGTTCCGATGCAATATTTAAAAAAAAAAATGGATTGTTGGCATGTTAAGATGTTGTCCAGATGCCTTGAGAACTGGTACCTGTACTTTTTCTTTCTCAATGAAATGTTTATGCAGATTCTTGTCAATTGTTTACACTCAGTTACAATGCTTAGACTAAAGTAAAAACAAGAACCGTATGTTAATGTTATGTTAATTTTTGTTAAAGGGTGGTGTTACAGTGAAGTGAAATAAGTATTTGAACACCTTGCTATATTGCAAGTTCTCCCACTTAGAAATTATGGAGGGGTCTGAAATTTTCATAGTAGGTGCATGTCCGTTGCGAGAGAGAGAGAATCCAAAGAGAAAAATCCAGAAATCACAATGCATGATTTTTTTTTTTTTTTTTTTAAACGATTTTGTGTGTTACAGATGCAAATAAGTATTTGAAACCTATCAGCTAGAATTCTGACCCTCAAATACCTGTTAGTCCACCTCCACTCCATGAATTATCCTGAATAAGATTTGCCTGTCGTTAGCTGCATTAAGACACCTGTCCACCCAATACAATCAGTAAGACTCAAACTTGTAACACGGCCAAGACCAAAGAGCTGTCCAAAGACACCAGAGACAACTGGTACAGTGTACAACTGCACATGGCTGGAAAGGGCTACGGAGAAATTGCCAAGCATCTTGGTGAAAAAAGGTCCACTGTTGGAGCAATCACTAAAAAATGGAAACCGCTAAACATGACAGGCAATCTTAATTGGAGTAAAGCCCCATGCACGATATCACTTCGTGGGGTCTCAATGATCCGTAGAAAGGTGAAGAATCAGGCCAGGACTACACGACAGGACTTGGTCAATGACCTGAAAAAACTTGGCACCACCGTTTCCAAGGTGACTCTTGGTAATTCACTAAGACATCATGGTTTGAAATCATGCATGGCACGGAAGGCTCCCCTGCTTAAACCAGCACATGTCAAGGCCCGTCTTAAGTTTACCAATAACCATTTGGATGATACTGAGGAGTCATGGGAGAAAGTTTTGTGGTCAGATGAGACCAAAATGGAACTTTTTGGTCATAATTCCACTCACCGTGTTTGGAGGAAGACGAATGATGAGTTCCATCCCCTAAAAAAAATCCCTACTGTGGAGCATGGGGGTTGTAGCATTATGCTTTGGCGGTGTTTTTCTGCAGATGGGACAGGGCGACTGCACTGTATGAAGGAGAGGATGACCGCGGCCATGTATTAAGATTTTGGGGAACAACCTCTTTCCCTCAGTCAGAGCATTGAAAATAGGTGGTGGCTGGGTCTTTCAACATGACAATGACCCCAAGCAGACAGCCAGGTAAACTAAGGCGTGGCTCCGTAAGAAGCGTATCATGGTTCTGGCATGGCCTAGCCAGTCTCCAGACCTAAACCCAGTAGAAAATATTTGGAGAGTGCTGAAACTCCGTGTCTCTCAGCGACAACCCAGAAAGCTGTCTGATCTAGAGAATATCTGTATGGAGGAGTGGGCCAAAATCCCTTCTGCAGTGTGTGCAAACCTGGTGAACAACTACAGGGAACGTTTGACCTCTGCAATTGCAAACAAAGGCCAAAATCCCTCCTGCAGTGTATGCAAACCTGGTGAACACCTACTGGAAACATTTGACCTCAGCAATTGCAAACAAATGCTACTGTACCAAGTGTTAACATTGTGATTTCTGGATTTTTCTTGTTAGATTCTCTCTCACAGTGGACATGCACCTACAATGAAAATTTCAGACCCCCCCATGATTTCTAAGTGGGAGAACGTGCAATATAGCAGGGTGTTAAAATACTTATTTTCTTTACTGTATGTTGAATGGTATTCATTTGGGAACATGATTTGTTTTATTTTGTTTTAATCAAATTTGATTGTTTTTTTGACTTTGTGTTCCGTTCAAAATGTATTTTAAGACTGGAAAAAATAGAAAATCGGCAGTTTTAGTATTTATTGATCCAGATATATTTCTTAATTGAGATATAAAATATTTTTGATTACACCGATGTTTTTGAATATAATTAAATCTATTTCACAGTGTTAGACAGTGATGGCCAATGTAATTACAGAATTCACTCTTTTGTAGAATTTTACATTTTGTCAGGGGTGGGGGGCAGCACAAACCCCTCTGCGTAAAACCGTGTGCTTTGTTTTGCTAATGTCAAATATATATGTATTTGCAGGTACACCGGTACCACCCCAAATCCGCCTCCTGGGTCACATTACACCTCCCCCTCGGAGAATATTTGGAACACAGGCGTAGCCTACAGCATGGGTCAAGGGATGCCCGTATCAGGTGAACAATTAACAAAATCTCACCGGAATTAAGATTTAATTAATATTTGGTCGTAGTGCTCCAAAACCTCCTTCCTCCTTATCGATAGAGTGGAACTTTGTTTTTAACAGACCCAGATCTAATGGATATTGGAAAGGATGGACTGTGTCAATACTACATGTCCAGAAATATTCACCATTTGTCACTTAAACTAGTGTTGACCAAGTCTTTCAGTTCCACATTTGGCAACCGTAGTTTACTGCCGTTGTCGCACAATATACAGTGAAGAAAATTAGTATTTAAACACCCTGCTATTGCTTTTTTTTTTTTTTTTTTTTTTAACAATTTGTGTAATACAGCTGCAAATAAGTATTTGAACACCTGTCTATCAGCTTGGTGAAAAAAGATCCACTGTTGGAGCAATCATTAGAAAATGGAAGAAGCTAAACATGACGGTCAGTCTGAATCGGAGTGGAGCCCCATAATACAAGATATCACCTCCTGGGGTCTCAGTGATCCTTAGAAAGGTGAGGAATCAGACCAGGACTACACGACAGGACTTGGTCAATGACCTGAAAAGAGCTGGGACCACCCTTTCCAAGATGACTGTTGGTAATACACAAAGACATCATTGTTTGAAATCTTGCATGGCACAGAAGGTTCCCCTGCTTAAACCAGCACATGTCAAAGTCAGTCTTAAGTTTGCCTATGACCGTTTGGATGATACAGAGGAGTCATGGGAGAAGGTTTTGTGGTCAGCTGAGACCAAAATGGAACTTTTTGGTCATAATTCAGAGGCGAGAGAGTGAGTATATTGGTAGAAGGATGCTGAGGATGGAGCTCCCAGGCAAAAGAGCGAGAGGAAGACCAAAGAGAAGGTTTATGGATGTGGTGAGGGAAGACATGAGGGCAGTTGGGGTTAGAGAGGAAGATGCAGGAGATAGGCTAAGATGACATGCTGTGGCGACCCCTAACGGGACAAGCCGAAAGGAAAAGAAGAAGAATCACACAAATAAATCATTAAAAAATCATACATTGGGATTTCTGGATTTTTCTCTCTCACAGCGGACATGTACCTAGGATGAAAATTTCAGCCCCATCCATGATTTCTAAGTGGGAGAACTTGCAATATAGCAGGGTGTTCAAATACTCATTTTCTTCATTGTAGGTATAGACAAGGATACACCTACACTATTTGCTCACTTTTTTTTATTCACACATGGTTTTCAGTAATATCCCATTCTAAATCCATAAGGTCTAATATGATGCCGGTCTGTCCTTTGCAATTATAACAGCGTCAACTCTTGTGGGAAGGCTTTCAACAATGTTAATGGAAAGGGAGTTTTTGGATAAGTTTGCCCATTCTTCCAGAAGGGCACTTGTGAGGTTACACGCTGATCTTGGATGTGAGGGCTTGGGCTGTCAGGGCTCATCTCTAAATCATCAAAAAGTGTTTTCTTGGGTCGTCAGACTTGTGCAGGCTCGTCAAGGTCATCAAACTCTCCTATCTTAGTCTTATCTTTATAAACTTTTTTTTGTTTTGTTTTGTTTTTTTTACACTGATTCAGATGTTTAAACTGTTCTCACAAAGAGAGAAAAGTCCAGAATATTAACCCCAGAGTTCCAGTGAAAGGAGCTCTCGATGCTTCAGCATACTGGGAGGTTTTAGACAAACAGTTTGGGAATTACCCATTTGTGTTTCATCATGTCTATGTACACCTGCACAAAGCAATGTCCATGAAGACATTGATGACAGTCTGGTATGGATGATCGTGACGGGACTGTACAGATGCCTGACCTCAACCCGATAGAGCACCTTTAGGATGAATTAGAGCGTGGACTGAGACCCAGGCCTTTTTTCTCGTCTAACATCAGTGCATGTTCTCACAAATATGCTTCTGGAAGAATGGGCAAAAAAAAAAAAAATCAGTCCAAAACCTTTACTAAAGGCTTCTCACAAGAGTTGATAGTGGTAGAGCTGCAAACGGTCATTATATTGAATGAAAAAGTGCTGCAACGTCAGTGACAATAGGCTATAACGGACCTCCACGTCCCGGTTAAAATGAGGTTCCACTGTCGTGTTGTGCATAAAATAATATTTACGAACTAAACCTATTTCACTGGATTAATAAGGTCAACCTAGTGTCAATATACACAGTCAATTTATTACAAGAAGGATTTACGTGAAATTTACAAGACACCCATTTAATCAGGAATATGAAGTGAAAGGTAAATGGGAGATGCAGGGAAAACCATAGATTGAGGATGCATTAGAGCGTGGGCGTGGTATATTTTGATTTATTTACAACATATATACGATAAGGCAATATTGTTTCTCGTGTTAAATGTTTTGTATAAAATACTGAATTTGGTTCTCATGGAAAGCTCTGTGCGCGCGCAACTGCATGTTTGTGTGAGTGAAAAAATATTCAGCAATGAGAACATTTCTGAGCGTTTCACTGAAGAAAAAAAAAACAGTTTGTGTAGGACAGCAATTCAGACATGTTTGTGTGGTTTTCAATGGTCTGTGTGAATAGCAATATCACTGGTGTCTGTGAGTGTTTCAGTTGTTTGTGTTGTAATCCTGAATTATTCCCTATCAGAAAATTATCGCACTTGACCAGGACAATTATGCCAGTTAGGTCTCTTTCTTGTGTGGATATGAATCGGGTATATATCCAATGCGAGTTCAGTCATGATGATCATGTCATGCTCTTCCAACCTATGTTATCAAAATGCGACAAATTTGACTATGGTTCCACAAAAGCAACTGCGGCTGATGAAACCTGAAACTGTGGCAAAAAGAACACCCTTAGAATTGATAAATTTAAGAAGAAGAATTGAAATTGACACAAATGCATCATGTTTGTGTGCATGTATGTCATGTTTTGTACACCTGCATCTTCTTCTTTCCTTTTCGGTTTCTCCTGTTAGGGGTCGCACACCGCGTCATCTTTTTCTCCATGAACCGATCTCCAATCTCCGGCGTCTTCCTCTCCAATACCAATTGCCCTCATGTCTTCCCACCCAACATCCATCAACCTTCTCTTTGGTCTTCCTCTCACTCTTTTGACTGGCATCTCTATCCTCAGCGCCATTCTCCCAATATACTCAATCACCTCTGTACATGTCCAAACCATCAAAGTCTGCTCTCTTGAACCTTGTCTCCAAAACATCCAACTTTGGCTGCCCCTATAATGAGCTCAGTTGTAATCCTATCCAACCAGCTCAGTCCTAGCAAGAACCTCAACATCTTCATTTCTGCCACCTCCAGTTCTGCTTCCTGTTGTCTCTTCAGTGACACTTTCTCTAATCCGTCCATTAATGGCTGGTCTCACCACTGTTTTATAAACTTTGCAAGTAGAGACTCTTCTGTCACATAACACAACCAAACACCTTCCGCCCGCTGTTCCAACCTGCTTGGACCGTTTCTTCACTTCCTCATTACACTCACCAGATTGTTGACCCCAAGTATTTGAAGTCGTCCACCCTCACTAGCTCTTGTCCCTGGAACCTCACTCTTCCCCCTCCAACCTCTCATTCACACACATACAGTGAAGAAAATAAGTATTTGAACACCCTGCTATATTACAAGTTCTCCCACTTAGAAATCATGGAGGGGTCTGTTATTTTCATCGGAGGTGCATGTCCATTGTGAGAGAGATAATCTAAAAAGAAAAATCCAGAAATCACAATGTATGACTTTTTAACGATTTATTTGTGTGATACAGCTGCAAATAAGTATTTGAACACCTGAGAAAACCAATGTTAATCTTTGGTACAGTAGCATTTGTTTGCAATTACAGAGGCCAAATGTTTCCTGTAGCTAGTTACCAGGTTTGCACACACTGCTAGAGGGATTTTGGCCCTCTCTCCCACACAGATCTTCTCTAGATCTGACAGGATTCTGGGCTGTCGCTGAGAAATAGAGTTTCACCTCCCTCCAAAGATTTTCTATTCGGTTTAGGTCTGGAGAGTACATGTGCTTCTTATGCAGCCACTCCTTGGTTTTCCTGTCTGTGTGCTTTGGGTCATTATCATGTTGAAAGACCCAGCCACGACCCATCTTCAGTGCTTCCCCAAAATCTCACAATACATGGCCGTGGTCATCCTCTCCCTAATACAGTGCAGTCGTCCTGTCCCATGTGCTGAAAAAAAACACCCCCAAAGCATGATGGTACCACCCCCATGCTTCACAGTAGGGATGGTGTTCTTGGGATGGAACTCATCATTCTTATTCCTTCAAACACTGTTCGTGGAATTATGACCAAAAAGTTCCATTTTGGTCTCATCTGACCACTTAACCTTCTCCCATGACTCCTCTGTATCATCCAAATGGTCATTGGCAAACTTAACACTTGTCTTGACATGTGCTGGTTTAAGCAAATGAACCTTTCGTGCCATGCATGATTTCAAACCATCACGTCTTACAGTATTACCAACAGTCACCTTGGAAACGGTGATCCCAGCTCTTTTCAGATCATTGACCAAGTCCTGTCGTGTAGTCCTGGGCTGATTCCTCACCTTTCTAAGAATCATTAAGACCCCACGAGGTGATATCTTGTATGGGGCTCCACTCCGATTCAGATTCACTGTCATGTTTAGCTTCTTCCATTTTCTAATGATTGCTCCAACAGTTGATCTTTTTTCACCAAGCTTTTTTGTTTTTGTTTTTGGCAATTTCTCCGTAGCCCTTTCCAGCCATGTGAAGTTGTACGATTTTGTCTCTGGTGTCTTTGTACAGCTCTTTGGTGTTGGCCATGTTACAAGTTTGAGTCTTACTTATTGTATGGGATAGACAGGTGTCTTTATGCAGCTAACGACCTCACACAGGTGCATCTGATTCAGGATAATAAATGGAGTGGAGGCGGACTTTTAAAGGCGGACAAACAGGTCTTTGAGGGTCAGAATTCTAGCTTATGGACAGGTTTTCAAATACTTATTTGCAGCTATGTATCACACAAATAAATTGTTAAAAAATCATTCATTGTGATTTCTGGCATTTTCTTTTTAGATTATCTCTCTCACAGTGGACATGCACCTCCAATGAAAATTTCAGACCCCTCCATGATTTCTCAGTGGGAGAACTTGCAATATAGCAGGGTGTTCAAATGCCTATTTTCGTCACTGTAACACGTCACATACGCCCACGTCGGTCATGTGACCCACGAAAATGGCAGCGCCCCTGAAAATTCATAATTGTGTTCAAATACGTATTTTCTTCACTGTATATTCTGTTTTACTTCCGCTAATCTTCATTCTATCTTTTCCAGTGCATGCCTCCATCTTTCTCATCATTCCTCCGCCAGCTCCCTGCTTTCACTGCAGATCACAATGTCATCTGCGAATGTTACAATCCAAGGGGGTACCAGTCTAATCTCATCTGTCGGCCTATCCATTACCATTGCAAACATGCAGGGGCTCTGAACTGATCTCTGATGCAGTCACACTGCCACCTTAAATTCAAACAAATAGTCCTTTCCTGGGTCTGTTCTTAATCAAGAATAAATCCCATATTGTGATGGAGCCATCAGATGTTTTTCAATTCAAATACCAATATTTAAATGACCCCTGGTTTTACACAAACTCTCATTCATTCACTATGACGGGGAAAAATAAAAGATGAGTCGGCTCCTCCTTACATGAAGCGTGTTGCAGCCACATGTTAATCTTCGGTAAACTTCTCCATGACAGATTCTTTTTTTTTTTTTTTTTTAATCGGCATTGTTCTCAAATGAGTCCAGTGTTTTTTTTTTAAAAAAAATAAATGAAACTGTTGGGATACGCTTCAGCCCCCATACACGGAAAAGCGTTGCGGCCACACATTGAACTTCGGTAAACCTGTGTGTGTGACTGACGGTTTGTTCCTTTTTTAAATATGCATTGGACTCATTTGAGAACAATGCATAATAAATAAAAGGAAACAAGTTTACCGAAGATTAACGTGTGGCTGTAACACGCTTCGCGTACGTTCGAGACAACTCTGTTTTTTGTTGTTTTTTTTTAATGCATTGTTCTCAAATAAGCCAACTTGGCATTATTAACACTCCTTGGGAATTTCAGATTGAGAAGAATAATTCCTACCTGAAGTCAAGTGATCACTACACAGTCGTGTGTTTATATGGTTGGGTACCATCCATCACGTTGCCGAAATCCATCATCTTTTCTTGTCTTTTCAGCTCGCATTCCATAGAAATATCTTTCAATATGTCTCATCTGTTGTAACAACCAACAGCACAAAATGTCTCGGGCCTCCATCTTTCTAATCTCCAGTTCAATGTCCCCCACACTATCGAGCAGCGCTTTTTGACCGGCAATATGGCGCTGTGAAAATGGTGACGTCACGTTCATGAGCTCTATAGTTCCCACAGCTCTGCAAATCGCCTTTGTTCTTGAAAATGGGAACTAACACACTTCCTCCATTCTTCAGGCATATTCTTACTTGCCTGTATTTTTTTGGATAAGTTGCTCAAAAACTCCACCGCCATCTCTCCAAATTGCTTCCATACCTCCACAGGTGTCAGGACCAACTGGCTTTCTACTGTATTTACATCCTCTTTAGTGCCTTTTTAACTTCCCCGTTACTCATCATTGCCACTTCCATGTGCATCACACTTTGCTTTTCTATTCTTCCTTCTCTCATTCTCTTTATTCATCAAATTCTCAACGTATTCTTTTAATATATTTCACACACTACGAGCACCCATCAACACATTTCCGTCTCTATCCTTAATCACCCTTACCTGCTGCACATCCTTTCCATCTGTATTCCTCTGTCTGGCCAACCTGTACAGATCCTTTTCCCCTTTTTTCGTGTCCAACCTGGTGTACATGTCATATGCCTCTTCTTTAGCCTTCGCCACCTCTAACTTTGCCCTTCGTCGCATATTAGTGTATTCCTTTCACCGCTCCTCAGTTCTCTTGAGTGTCCCACTCCTTCGCTAATCTCTTTCCTTGTATGATTTCCTGTATTTTGGGGTTCCACCACCAAGTCTCCTTCTCCACTTTCCTACCAGAAAACACACCAAGTACTCTCCTGCCTGTCTCTCTGATCACCTTGGCTGTAGTAGTCCAGTCTTTCCAGGAGCCCCTCCTGTCCATTGAGAGCATGTCTAACCTCTTTCCAAAAGGCCGCACAACATTCTTCCTTTCTCACCTTCCACTACATGGTTCTCTTCTCTACTTTTGTCTTTTTAATCTTCCTCCCCACCACCAGTCATCCTGCACACTACCATCCTATGCCGTCTAGTGACACTCTCTCCTACCACTACCTTAAAGTCAGTACCCTCCTTCGGATTACATTGTCTGCACAAAATGTAATCTACGTGCGTGCTTCTACCGCCACTCTTGTACATCACCCTACAGTATGTTCCTGCCTCTTTTGGAAAAAAGGTGTTCCGTTCTAGTACGACAGTAATTTAGAGACATAAAGACATATGGGGGGAAAAAAAGTAAATAAGTAGGTTGTTTGTAATCTGGTCATGATTTACAATTTCATTTTTATGGTTTTTGACAGTAGTTTCAATTGTCATGAAGAAAATTAGGGTTACCAATCCCAAAAATTGACAGCAACCATCAAGGAAATCTGATTTTACATTACTCCCAGGGAATGGCACGTGCTGGTTGCCTCAATGCATGATCCATCGAATCAGTAATTAAAAGGATTACAATCCCCTGACCCTTGTAAGGAATAAAATGCTCAGAAAGTGAATGGATTGATTGATGACCAACCTAGTATTGAAGATTAAGCTATTGTTTTGAAAGTACCATATTTTGATTAAATATGCTCATTTGTTTTTCTTCTAAGAAATTATTACCTCGTAATATTCAAATGTTTTAATTTATTTTGTGATTTTTTTTTTCCTCTTTTTTTTTTTTTTTTTTAAGATGGAAGCCCAAATTCTGTACAAATAAACTGACATTGAAATGGATTAAACTGTGGGCCTTGATATAATTTTGGGGGAACGATCAATATTTATGTGGGGCGCTCCTTTTTTTTTTTTTTTTTTTTTTTTAAACAAATCCTTTCCTTGGTTGCCCAGACAGATGTTTTGGTAATCATTGTCATGCTGAAAGACCATTGTTTCATCTTCAATGCCAATGCTTTTGGGAGGAGGTTTTCACTCAAAATCTAACAATGAATGGCCCCATTCCTTTTTTTTTTCCTTTACAGGGATCAGTCATCCTGGTCCATTACAGATTAACAGCTCCAAATCGTGATGTTTCCATCCTATACTTCATGTTAGGTATGGTGTTCTTTGGATGCAACTCAGCATTTTTTTCTTCTCCAAACATGATGAGGTCTTACCAAAAAGTTCGATTTTAGTTTAATCTGACCATATAATATTCTCCCAATCATCTTCTGACTCATCCAAATGTCCTCAGGCTAACTTCAAACAAGCCTGGACCTGTACTGGCTGAAAGTGCCACTGTCATGAAATGGATGATTTCTAGTTTTTTCACCACAAAACAGCAATTTGACATATGGCTTTTTGTAATTCCCGCCATGAAAATCCTCTGGAGGGATTTGTTTTTGATAAGAAGCAGGAAGTGACGTTGCAGGCAGTAGCGCGCTCAAGTGTACTCATTTGTTTGTATTAGTTTTACCTGCGGGAAGGAAGCTCGTTGTTCTTTCGTGTTTGCCAAAATGCACCTCGTTGCATTGCCTGATATTGCTCAAACACTCGGGAGATGGATTCCTCTTCATACTTTTCCCAAAGATCCGGTTCGTCATGAAAAAAGGATTCCACAGGTGCAAAGGAGGAGAGCTTCGTGGGTTCCAGATGACAGGTAGGTGTATAGAGCTTCTTAAAAAAAAAAAAAAAAAAAACGATAGTGGAGGGGGAGTAATCCGTCATTCAGGGGTGCTAAATGTGTTGATGTGCACATCGGAAGGCTTCTGTGCAGCAGCCGCTGAAGGATGGCCTCCGCAGGCCTTGTGGATTGCCACCGGCCTTCTCGACAAGGCTGGGGTGACTCGTCGCCACTTGGCCGCGGTGGCTCATCTTCGCCACGGAAGTGGCTCGGACGTGGAGGCGGTTTTACCGCAGCATCGTCGTCGCTCGCTGGCGACGTTATTTTCATCACTGCTATGCGGAGGTGGGTCAGGCGGGGAGAGTGTTTGGCCGTGATCCGCATATCATCTAAATATGGCTCAAAACAATAGGGTAATCTTGCTCCGGTAACTTCACTTGGTTGTGAGATTTTCTCTTCTTCGAAAAGAGCTTCCGTGTCAGAAGGGGGATGTTCATCTACCACAGGAGGCGCCACAGCGTGTTTTCAATGGCGAATGTCCAGGGTGACGTCACGGACAGGAGATGCATATGCGGTCTTTTAGATGCATATTGAGCTCTCCCTAAAGATACCAAAAGTTCAAAGCAACGGAAGTGACATTGCAATTGACAAACAGAGCTTGCTGCACACAAATGTTAGCAATGACAAACAACTTGTTGAAATATGCAGAGGATTTCGACGTACAGGAACAAACAACTGAACTTAGCATTATCAAACTGTACATGTTTGAGCCAATCAGGAGGTCAGAACAGTGACGACGACAACCAGCCGAGTAGCAGCTGTACAACAAATAAGACAAGTGACCACTGGCTCAATGTGACGGGATGTCAAAACGTTGTCTTTATACAATCATGGCTTGAAATATTGGCACCACATGGGTACCAATATTTTTTGGATGACTGTGCATATTGTATATTTATATGTTTCAGTGACAAGGCTCAAGCTTCTACATGGTATACTGTATTCCTATATTTTGTGTGCCCCTCACTTTGGAGACAAGATTTAAGAGAGCAGAGTTTAATGATTTGGACATGTGCAGAGGTGAGAGACTGAGTGTATTGGACGAATGGTGCTGTGGTTAGAGCTGCCAGGCAAAAGAGCAAGAGGAAGACCAAAGAGAACGTTGATGGATGTTGTGAGGGAAGAAGGCGGGGATGTTAGAGGAAGATGGTGGAGATAGTTGCACATGGAAAAGGATAACACGCTGTGGCGACCCCTAATAGGACAAGCTGAAAGGAAAAGAAGTCATTCTGGCTCATAACCTCGACTATTCACTTGACATTTAGAGGAAGTGGGGGTGATGCCTATTATTTACGAAAAATTTCGATACTCTGTTGCTGGTTGTGTATGCAAGTTCCTGTGTTGTAAATTCATTGTGATGGCACGCTATGTATCTTGCAATGAGCATGTGACACCCATTTGGAGTTAACTGGAAAACTAAACTCACAACAAAAAGAATTACACCCATTGCATATTTAATTAGCATTTGATCACGAGTGCGCCTAACTTCAAATAACTCATTCTTTTTCAAAGAGGAATTGGAATCGGGTATGCGTTAAAAACTAGAGAGGATTACACTCCTAAGCCTCCCTGGTAAGGTGTATTTTGGTGTTTTGGAGAGAAGGGTCTGTCAGGAAGTAAAATCTCAGCTGTAGGAGCAGCAGTGTGGTTTTCATCTTTGCCGTGGAATGTGGACCACCTCAACACCCTCAGCCGCATCCTTGAGAGTCCATGGGTGTTTGTCCAGAAAGTCTAAATGTGTTTTGCGGACTTGGGAGGAGGTGTTTGACCAGCTCCCTTGAGATTCCTGTGGAGTATATTCTGGGAGGAAGATGTAGAGGACCCCCGGATACAGGCTGGTTGGTCCCTAAACGACTGGTATCAGAATTTGGTCTGTATTTCTGGGAGTAAGTCCAGTGAGGGTTGGACTCTGCCAAGGCTGCAATTTGTAACCAATTATGGTCAATACCCTCATAGACAGAATTTCTCACTGCTACTGAGGTGCTGTGGGGGTCCGGTTTGGGGCTTTCTGTATTATATCTCTGCTTTTTTGGATGTTGTTCTGACAGCTTTATCAAGCTGCAATCTTTAGCTCTAACTGGAGCAGTTTGCAGTTTGATGCAGGTGGGATGAAAAATCCTGCCCCATATGGATGACTTAAAGTATATCGGGGTCTTGTTCACAAATGAAGGAAAAATGGAGCATATAATCAGGAAGATTAATGCAGTATTTGCACTTATGCAAACTATCGGTTTGTCATGGTGAAGAAAGAGCTGAGCTAAAAGGCAAACCTCTCACTTTACCTGGTTGTCCACATTTGTACCTTTACCTTGGGTCATGAGCTGTGTGCTGTGTTTTTATGGCCAAAAGAACAAGATCACTGATACAAGTGGTCGAAATGAGTTTCCTCTGGATGATATCGAGGCTCTCTTCCCCAGAATGAGGGTGGGAAGCTTAGTGATCCAAGAAGGTCTCAGAGTCAAACCGCTGCTCCTCTGCGTTGAGAGGAGCCAGATGAGGTGCCTCTGGCAACTGAATTGAATTCCAATCCTCAATGTGGGAAGTGATGTCAGACGCTGTTCCCGTCGCAAAGACACTGCGTGAGTCCGGAAAATAACTTAGTTTGTCCTCCTCTACTTACATCTCTTTGTTTCACTTTTTAAGACTGGAGTACCTTTGTTTTCGCCTCTTCTTGGGGGTCCTTGAACACACCTTGTGTTTGATGCGCAGTGTCATGCCTGGCTATACTAAATCGGGAGCTAAATATAATGTTTATTTTCTGACATGAATGTTTCTGTATCCCTGTGCCCCTTTTGGACTGTTTCTTGTGCTAGTTCAACTTCAACACGTTTTTGGGGATTCTGCGACGGGCGGCGGAACACTGGAGGTTTTGGTGAGCTCACTGGTCCTTAACCCAGTTTCTGTTCACCCGGCTCTAAAACCAATCGCTAAATATGCTGTTTTTTTTCCCTCACTGTTCTTGTGATCAGTTTGACCCTATCGAATGAGATCTTTTGTGGAGCCCCAGAATAAGGGTGTTCATCAATGGTCATGAATGTCTTTAATTTCCTTATCATTGCTCCCACAGTTTCTCCACACCAAGCTGCTAACCTATTGCAGATTGTCTTCCCAGCCTGCAGCAAGTTTACAGTTTTGTTTCTGGTTTACTTTGCTCTTTGTCATGGTTAAAGTGGAGTTTGGAGTGTGGTTGTTCAAGGTTGTGGACTCGGTGTCTTTTATACTATTGAATGCAAACAAGTGCCATTAATACAGGTAAAGAGTGCAGGACAGAAGAGCCTCTTCAAGATCACGTGACAAATGTCATTGGGCTAGTTAAAATTCAGTTTATATGATCCGTAATACAATATATGCACATAATTTCCATCACATTTTCAACCATAGTTGAGAAAAATATGAAGTCTTTTAGATGGATATTGAGCCCTCCCTAAAGATACCAAAAGTTCAAAACAACGGAAGTGACGTTGCAATTGACAAACAGAGCTTGCGGCACACAAATGTAGGCAATGACGAACAACTTATGAAATATGCAGAGGATTTCAACGTACAGGAACAACCAACTGAACTTAGCATTATCAAACTGTACATGTTTGAGCCAATCAGGAGGTCAGAACAGTGACGACGACATTTGTCGACATTTTAAATATAGCCTTTATCCGTCTACATAGGAATGTTTGTGTATCTTTCAGCACTTTTTGAACAGTTTCATATGCTCGTTCAACTTACAACGCTTTTTTGAATTACGGGATGGGACTCAGGACGCCTTCCCTGCCATATGGGCAAACTTGCCAAGGTTGTTGCCATATTTCAATATTTTCCAATACCCTCTCAACATAATGTTTCACACTAACACAAGCCTGGTGTTAGCAACAAGATGAGCCATCAAGATGCCTCCCTTTTCACTTTAGAATTATAAGGGACTAGACCAGAGGGTGTCTATTTTAGAAACAAAGATCCACGGTCTTGATGTGGCTGTAAATTGACAGTCGGAAAAAGAAACCACTCTACCAATGTTTCAAAATGGTGAGCAGAGGTGTGCCAACAAACAGGCACTTAGCTCAACAACGAGGACAGATGTGGGGGGAAGAATCAATTACTGAGAACCCAGCAATCCTCCCTGGAATTCATTGGGAGCAAAGCCCAAAGATATGGGACATCTCTCAGGAAGGTCACAACAGCAGCAGATTACCAAGGAATCCATCTGTCTTGGGCTACGTGCCACCTCAACTCCAAGTGAGTGGCCCCAGACAGTCGCTACAGCGAAGACCAAGGAAAAAAGGTGAGTTAATGCAAAACACATTAGACAAACAAATACATTTGAGCCACTTTAACAAGACCCAGGTTAAGAATGTTCATCCCCCACCATCACTGAAAGGTATGAAATTCAATCATACGAGAAAAAACTGGGACCCCAAATGATAATAGTTGGTGATCCAGCTGTCAAGGATGTGAAACATTTTTGTGGCGAGAAAAACACCAAACTACTGTGTTTTACCAATGACACGGTGTTTATCTATCAAAAAATGTTTGAAATCACCAATAAGCACCCAACTGTAAAAGCTGTCATAATTCATAAAGAGGACTTGGGTGTTCTCAAACAGCAATCAGAGGTACTGAAGTGAGATTTCATTGATCAAACACAAGTACAATGATTGGATTCTGAGGTTTTTATAAGCGGACCTCTCCCACTTGTAAGATTTGGAGATGAACGTTTCTCGAGGCTCTTGAAATTAAATACGTGGTTAAGCGAAGTGTGTACTGCACTATCAGTGTGTTTCATTGACAATTTCTCCACTTTTGGGTGGCCACAGACATCTTGACAAGGCAGACAGTTACTGTTGAAATGGACAAGGAATTAGGGCATTGGCTGCCAACATTTTTTTACTGTTGAAGGCATTCAACGGCCCAAAAGAAAATGGTAGAAATGTGTACACAACTAAGAGACAAAACAATGAAGTTGTTCCTAATCAGAGGAACAATAGATAAGGCCAGACAAGGGGCAAATCGACTCATGGGCTTCCTCCAAACAATCGGAGGAGCAAATGACAAATGAGATGAGTCAGCACTTTAAATTTTCCACATCACTCCTTGCCCCATTGGAGCCAAGCCCGACGCAAAACTCACTCTATTAACTGAAATACACTACCCACTGAGATGCGAAAGGCCCCTGCTCCACCCATAAAGAATATTCTATGTGAATATGACTGACATATGCAGGGTCTTTTCGAGAATAACTCAGACCCTGATTGAGATCAGGCATTTTTCATCCCTGTGATTACCAGGGACAGAGCATTTGTCAAAGAGATAAGGAATAAAACAGTAGCACTTCAACCTTAAGGATGATAAAATGTGAATCCATCACACCATTGTCTGCATTTACTTTTGCGAGACTGGCTGTTTTTAATGTCAGGTCATTGGGTAATCAATGTTGATTAATGACATTACAACCTATAATCTGGACTTTTTATTAAATGAAACCGTGAACAGAAGGTTGAATGGTGAATTTTAATTTTATGAACAGGTATCAAATAGGGGAAAAGGCAGTGCTATTGTTGTCATTTGTCACGTTTCCGGTTCGAGTTGTAGGGCAGTCGCTTTAGCAGGGTTACCCAGACTTCCCTTTCCCCAGCCACTTCATTCAGCTCTTCTGGAAGGATCCCGAAGCGATGATAAAATGTGAATCCATCACACCATTGTCTGCATTTACTTTTGCGAGACTGGCTGTTTTTAATGTCAGGTCATTGGGTAATCAATCTTGATTAATGACATTACAACCTATAATCTGGACTTTTTATTAAATGAAACTGTGAACAGAAGGTTGAATGGTGAATTTTAATTTTATGAACAGGTATCAAATAGGGGAAAAGGCAGTGCTATTGTTGTCATTTGTCACGTTTCCGGTTCGAGTTGTAGGGCAGTCGCTTTAGCAGGGTTACCCAGACTTCCCTTTCCCCAGCCACTTCATTCAGCTCTTCTGGAAGGATCCCGAAGCGTTCCCAGGCCAGCCGAGACCCGAAGTCTCTCCAACGTGTCCTCGGGGTCTCCTTCTGGTGGGACGTACCCGGAACACCTCAACAGGGAGGCGTCCAGATCAGATGCCCCACCATGCTTCTAGTTCAGTTCTTGAGGGATCTTCTTTTCCTTTCAGCTTGTCTTGATAGGGGCTGCCACAGCGCGTCATCTTTTTCAATGTGGACCTATCTCCTGCATCGTCGTCTCTCACTCCAACTGCCCTCATGTCTGCCCTCACAACATCCATCAACCTTCTCTTTGGTCTTCCTCTCGCTCTTTAGCTCGGCAACTCCATCCTCAGCACCCTTTATCAATATGCTCACTCTCTTGCCTTTGCACATGTCCAAACAATCGAAGTCTGCTCTCTCGAACCTGGTCTCCAAAACATCCAGCTTTGACTGTCCATTGAATGAGCTCATTTCTAATCCTATCCAACCTGCCTAGAGAGAACCTCAACATCTTCATTTCTGCCACCTCCAGCTCTGCTTCCTGTTGTCTCTTCAGTGCCACCATCTCTAAGCCTTACATCATGGCTGGCTTCACCAATTTTATAAACTTTGCCCTTCATCCTAGCAAAGACTCTTCTGTCACATAATGCACCAGACACATTCTGCCAGCTGTTCCAACCTGCTTGGACCCATTTCTTCACTTCCTTTCCACACTCACCATTGCTCTGGATTGTTGACCCCAAGTATTTGAAGTTGTCCACCCTTCCCACCTCTTCTCCCTGGTGCCTAACTCTTCCCCGTCCGCCCCTCTCATTCACACACACACACATTCTGTTTTACTTTGGATAATCTTCATTCCTCTCCTTTCCAGTGCATGTCTCCATCTTTCTAATTGTTCCTGCTCCCTGCTTTCACTGCAGATCACAATGTCATTTGCGAACATCATGGTCCAAGGGGATTCCAGTCTAACCTTATCTGTCAACGTATCCATAACAACTACAAACAGCAAGGGGCTCAGATCCCTGATGCAGTCCCACCTCCTCTTAAAAGCTTCTGTCACGCATACAGCACACCTCACCATTGTTCTGCTGTCCTGTAGTATTCTAACATTTTTGTCCGCCACACCAGAATTACACATGGAGTATCATGTAACCTCTCTTGGTACTACGTCATAGCCTTTCTCTAAATCCACAGACAAAATGTAGCTCCTTCTGACCCTCTCTGTACTTTTCCACTAGCATCCCGTTGTTATTGTAGTCAATTACGACAGTCGTTAGTCCATATCAAGTTCCAGAAAGCATCCTCAAGGCAAATAATGCATCTGTGGTACTCTTTATAGACATGAAACGATACTATTGCATGCAGACACTTGCTTCTGTTCTGAGTCTAGCCTCCACTACTCTTTCCCATAACGTTATTGTGTGGCTCATAAACCTTATTCCTCTATAGTTCCCACAGCTCTGCAAATCACCTTTGTTCTTAAAAATGAGAACTACTACACTTTTCCTCCATCCTTCAAGGATCTTCTCGCCTGCGGGTATTCTGTTGAACAAGTTGTTGGGAGCCCTTGTACGTATGTGACGAAGCTACCAACTTCTGTAGCACTTTTCAGTGTGTCCTAGTATGAACTTTGAGAATGGAAATCGATCCAAGCAAAAAAAGACAAAATCTAGTCTCAGATTTTTCCCACTCTTTTACAAACAGTAACATGCAGAGCCTGCATGATCACACAAGGTTGTATGGTGCTAATATAATAGCAAAGAGAGTAATTTTGCTTGCTGAAAAATTGTTTGTTGAAACTCCAGTGGAAGCTTGCTTTAAAACTAAACAAAGAATTCCCAATTGGATGTTTAAATACATCACAGATGTTCTTTTTAAAAAAATTTTGGCAAAAATTGCTAGCACAAAGCTAACACAGAATGATTGGAAAAACACCACAAGTAAACACATTAGCATCATACTTGCGCACATGTATGCTGTGGTTACAGAAAATATTTAGACTCCCTTCAATTTTTCACTGTAATATTGTAGCCAGTGACTACAATCATTCGCGAAAACAATTTGATGAAACAGAATTGAATTTTTTGGTGATTTTGAGGCAGTCTTTAGTAGAAGACACCTTTTGAGCTAATACAGCCATGAGTCTTTGTGGGAATGATTGAACAAGTTTATTGCAACTTCATTTGGGAATCCCCTGCCATTCTTCCCTGCAGATCCTCTCCAGTTCTGTAAGGTTAGATGATGAACATTGCTGGATAGTCCTTTTTAATCCATCCATTATATACCGCTGGGTCGGGTCACGGGGGAAGTAGCTTCAGCAGGGATACCCAGATTTCCCTTTCCCCAGCCACTTCTTCCAGGTCTTCCGGAGGGATCCCTAAGCATTCCCAAGCCAACCAAGAGACATAGTCTCTCCAGCGTATCCTGGGTTATCCCAGGGGTCTCTTTCCAGTGGGACATGCCTGGAACACCTCACCAGGGAGGCATCCGGGAGGCATCCGAATCAGATGCCCCAGCCACCTCATCTGGCTCAACAACGTGTTGGTGGGTTGTCGCCATGACAGGCACCAACTACCTTACAGCCACAGCTACGGTTGGCCTCAGCAATAGAGGCGCAGAACATTGTCCGCTCAGACTCAATGTCCCCCGCATCCTCCGGGATGTGAGGAAAGTTCTTTCGGAGGTGGGAGTTGAAATTCCTTCTGACAAGGGAATCTGCCAGCCGTTCCCAGCAACCCTTCACAATACGTTTGGGCCTGCCACGTTGGAGTGGCATTTTCCCCCACCATCGGAGCAAACTCACCATCAGGTGATGATCAGTTGACAGCTCCGCCCCTCTCTTCACCCAAGTGTCCAAGACATGCGGTCGCAAGTCTGATGACATGACCACAAAGTCGATCATCAAACTGCGATGTAGGGTGAGCTGGTGCCAGGTGGACATGCGCTCACCCTTATGTCTGAACATGGTGTTCGTTATGGACAATCCGTGATGAGCACAGAAGTCCAGCAATAGAACTCCACTCGGATTGTAATCGGGGCAGGGGGGTGGCTCTTCCTAATCACGCCCTTCCAGGTCTCACTGTCATTGCCCACGTAGGCATTGAAGACCCCAGTAGAATGATTGAGTCCCCAGAGGGGGTGGTCTCCAGCACTCCCTTTAAGGATTCCAAAAAGGGTGCGTACTCTGAACTGCTTTTTGGTGCATAAGCACAAACAAAAGTCAAGACACGTCCCCCTACCTGAAGACGGAGAGATGCTACCCTCTCATCCACCGGGGTAAACCCCAATGTACAGGCCCCGACCCAGGGCGCAATAAGTACACCCACACCTACTCAGCGTTTCTCACCATGGGCAACTCCAGAGTGGAACATAGTCCAACCCCGCTCAAGAGGAGTGGTCCCAGAGCCCAAGCGGTGCGTAGAGACTAGTCTATCGAGTCGGAACTTCTCGACCTCACGCACCAACTCGGGTTCCTTCCCTACCAAAGAGGTGACATTCCATGTCCCTAGAACTCGTTTCTGTACTCGGTGATCGGATCGCCAAGATCTCCGCCTTTGGCCACCACCCTGCTCACATCACACCCGACCCCTATGGCCCCTCTCACAGCTGGTGAGCCCATGGGAAGGGGGACCCATATTACCCATTCAGGCTGTGCCTGGCCGACCACCATGTGTGCAGGCCCGGTCACCAGGTTCTTGGCTTCAAGCCCCACCTCCAGGGCTGGCTCGAGAGGGGGGCCCCGGTGACCCGCATCCAGGCAAGGGAAACCAAGATCCAATTATTGTACTCGCCATGAGGGTTTTGGAGTCGTACTTTGTCTGGCTGGAGGAGGGGCAGTCCTTTTCAGATCCCTCCAAATATGCTTAATTGAGTTTCAGTCAGGTCTCTGGTTGGGCCATTTAAAATAGAGTTATTCTGAAGCCACGCCTTAGTTCTTTCACTTGTGTGCTTAGGGTCATTGTCATGTTGCAAGGTGGACTGTCAGCCGGGTCTGAGTTCATGAGCATGCTGGAGAAGGTTTTCGTACAGCATACCTTACCTAACCTCCCTGGACCTGGCCGCATTCGTGTTTCCTTCCATTACAACCAGTCGTCCTGCTCCCTTTAGCTGGAAAACATGCATGCAACAGCATGATGTTACCACCACCATGGTTTGTTGTTGGGACTGTCATGGACAGTTAATGAGCAGTGCCTGATTTTCTCCACACATATGGCTTAGAATTCAGGCCAAAAAGTTCTAACTTGCTCCCCCTCTAGCGCCAGGCCTAGACGTAGAGTTCGAAGGCGAGCGCCTCATGGCCGGCCCTGCACTTATGGTACAGGCCAAAAGGGTATTGCGTGTCCCTCTTTCCATGGGTTCACCACCTGTGGGAGGGGCCATCGGGGTCGGGTGCAATACGAGCTGGTTGTTGGCTGAAGTATGGGACCTTGGCGAGCTGAAATCCGGTTACAGAAACTGGATCTAGGGAATGTCACCTGTCGGCCAGGGAAAGTGCCCAAGCTGATGTGTGAGGTTAAGAAGTTCCAGCTAAATAAAGTGCAGCTTGCCTCGCCAAACAGCTTGGGCTCCTGTTCTGGTCCTCTTAAGAGGGGTTGGACAACTGCATACAGTGCAGTGCAAGTAATATGATCAAAAAGTGGATATATTCTAAAAACCATGAGGAAAAAAAAAAGTTTTCAACCTGGATTTAAAAACATTCACACTTGGGGCTGGCCTCACCTCTTTTGGCAAGTTATTCCATTTGTGTGAAACATAATATAGTGATATCTTGCATGGGGCTCCACTCCGATTTAGATTGACCATCATGTTGAGCTTCTTCCATTTTGTAATGATTGCTTCAACAGCGGACCTTTTTTCACCAAGCTGCTTGGCAATTTCTCCATAGCCCTTTCCAGTCGTGTGAAATTGTACAATTTTGTCTCTGGTGTCTTTGGACAGCTCTTTGGTCTTGGCCATGTTACAAGTTTGAGTCTTACTGATTGTATGGGGTGGACAGGTGTCTTTATGCAGCTAATGACCTCACACAGGTGCATCTGTTTCAGGATAATACATGGAGTGGATGTGGACTTTTCAAGACGGCCCAATAGGTATTTGAGGGTCAGAATTCTACCTGATAGACAGGTGTTCAAGTACTTATTTGCAGCTGTATCATACAAATATATCATTTGAAAAAAATCATACATTGTGATATCTGTATTTTTCTTTTTAGATTGTCCCTCACAATGGACATGCACTTACTATGAAAATTTCAGAACATTCCATAATTTCTAAGTGGGAGAACTTGCAATATAGCAAAAGTGATGAAATACCTATTTTCTTCACTGTATATAAATTGGGTCCAGGATCGCTCTGGTGGTGGTCGTTGTCCAAAGGTTGTAGGTTCGATCATTGGCCCCTATGACCGTGTCCTTGTGTAACATATTAAACTCCCAGTTACTCCTGATGTTATGTCTTCAGTAGATGAATGAGGAGAGAGTGCTGAACCACTTTGAGTACCTTGACAGTCGAAAAGCATGATACAAGTGAACACCCATTTGACAAATACAGGTTATGATAATATAAACAACTAAAAAAAACTAGGGGCTATTTGGCTTTTGGGAGAACTTAATGGATCAACTGAAAATGTACTATAACAGTAATTGTCAATTGGTGGGTTGGGACCCAAAAGTGGATCTTGAAGCCATTTTGGGTGGGTCTCATTGAGGTACTAAATAGTTTATTGCAGAATAATTCAGTTCATATTGTTTGATGCTGTGGTTTCAGCCTTCATCCCCCCCCCCCCCCCAAAAAAAGACATAATGTATAGACATAATGTTGCACTTTCCTAGAAAAGAAGAGATCAATTCAAAAATACATCTTTGTAAGTAGTTTTCATCATCACTTTCTTAAGGCACTCTGACATGCACTTTAAAGAGAGAAGTATGAGTAGTTTAAAAATATATGTTTGTTTTGTAAGGCGACATTTCTTTCGACATTTTTTGTTGTTGACTTGGCGACAATGTGCATTCCAGGGTGAAAACAGTTGAACCACTGTACTAGAACATTTACAGGAGACCTTAATTTGACCTCCTAAACTTTCTAATGCCACATTTGCAGCTGTTCCGTTTTAGTGATTTGAACGACTTACTAATATAACACTGAGGTAAAAACTGCAAAATTCACAAAAGCTGATTTAATTCATGAATAATCCAATACACTTCCCACTTCAGTGAGAATTGATATTACAACAGTTCTTTTCATCACAATTTGACGCCATACAGTCAAAATTACATCGAACAGTTGGGCACCAGTACCTCCGCATTTCAAAATTTCAAACAAGATGTTTGCAGAAGCAATGAGTGGCAGTGTTGTCTGCAAGTCACGACAAGTATTCAGAGACACAGGAAAAATCTCAAAGTCAAAGAAGTAGGGTGTCTTCGCAAAAGAAAAATAATAATTTTGCCATCAGATCCTGAAACACTTGTGCAAAAAGTACTAAAACGTTGCACATATAATACTTGTTTATATAAAAACTTTCAAGAAACCAAAGTACTGTATTATTGAATTTAATTCTTATAATACTTGTTTATATAAAAACTTTCAAGAAACCAAAGTACTCTCATATTTTATTTAATTAATTAATCAAATGAGATTAAGTAGCCTTTTTTTTTCTTTTTTCACCCCATACCTGTTTTTCCTGGGGAAAAAAAACAATAAGCGTTTATTCCAAATACCTTTTTACTATCACAGGAGGAACATTGTACACTGTAGGGAGGAGTCTTCATTGTACCATGCAAGACAGCTCACACACAAGACACCAAGCAAGTTTAACTTTATGAAATTTGCGCTTTTTGGTACTGAAAGGGCTTGCTCTCAAAAATGTTTCACTTTGATTTCATTACCATGTGGTTTAGTTCAAAACATAGTTTTGAATGCCTTATCTTAGCAAAGCAAGTTTACAGTCAATGTAATCATTTTACAAGACCGAAATCAGTGTTTTCAGTTCTGTTTGCAAAAAAAAATTGTGAAAATCTTCGATACAGTTCACACAAATAGAATACAATCAATCTTTTAACAGCCTTTGTTGCACATCTTCCCAGTGTAATATAAATTCCTTTCTGGTCTCAACTGAGCCAAATTACATCATATTACCTTTTGTTGTAAGAATGTGGACAGAAGTTTGGATAATTTTTACCCGTAAAACTTTTAGTCTGTCAGAGCTTTTCGATTTCGTCTTATCTCCTACAAACCTGAAATTCTGGACCATTGATGCCATTGTTTTTCTTTGTTAATATTGGTGATTGCTGTGTTTCTTATCATCCTTTCCAGGAATGCCTGCAGCTTATGACCTTAGTACAGTCATTGGCAGTGGCCCATCAGTCTCTCACAACAACCTTATCCCTCTAGGTACGTCTTTCTGCGTGTTTTGTCACTGTGCAATGCGAGACCGCATTGTCACATTTTTTTAAAAGCCTCCAATCTCAGTGCAAACCAACCCAATTTTTATCAAATGTCAACTTCCATACAAAGACCAAAATATTGCAATATTGCAAACAGTTGACCTGCAGACCAACTTAAGATGAACTTGGTTAAAATTGCCCTAAAAAGCTGTGGAAGTAATGTGTGAAGATTTACAGTGGCTACAAAAAGCATTCAGATCCCCTTACATTTTTCACTTTGTGATTTTGCAGCAATTTACTGAAATCATTTGGGAACTTTTTTCCTCATAAACATCCATACAGGGTTGCATCAGGAAGGGCATCCGGCATAAAACCGTGCAAATCAAATATGAGCGTTCATCAAAACAATCTCATACCGGATCGGTTGTGGCCCAGGTGAACAACGCCCGCCCCTGGCACCGCTGACCTGCAGGGTGTCGGAAGAAATTCAGCTACTGTGGGACAAAGACAAAGAAGAGGAGGAAACCGGATTCATCAGGAGAAGAAGAGTAATGCACAGAACCTACAACTGAGTGTAGTGACGTTGAATGTTGATACGGTGACAGGAAAATCTCAGGAGTTGGTTGATATGATGATTAGGAGAAAGGTTGATATATTGTGCATCGAAGAGAGCAGGTGGAAAGGTAGCAAGGCTAGAAGTTTAGGTGCAGGGTTTACATTTTTTTACCATGGAGTAGATGGGAAAAGAAATGGAGTAGGGGTTATATTAAAGGAAGAGCTGGCTAAAAATGTCTTGAAGGTGAAAAGAGTGCCATATCAAGTGATGAGGTTGAAATTTGAAATTGAGGTCTTGTGTATAATGTCATTAGCGGCTATACCTCACAGGTAGGATGTGACCTTGAGATGAAAAAGAAACTCTGGAAGGAACTAGTTGAAGTATTACTGAGTATCCCAGACAGACAAGAGAGTTGTAATTGGTGGAGTTTGTAATGGACATGTTGGTGAAGGAACGAGGATGATGGAGTGATGAATAAGTACGGCATCCAGGAAAAGAACGTTGAGGGATAGATGGTGGTAGATTTTGCAAAAAGGATGGAAATGGCTGTGGTGAACAATTTTTTTCCAGAAGAGGCAGGAACATAGACTGACCTACAAGAGTGGAGGTAGAAGCACGCAGGTGGATTATATTTTGTGCAGCCGATGTAATCTGAAGGAGGTTACTGACTGTAAGGTAGTGGTAGGGGAGAGTATAGCATAGGGTGGTGGTGTGTAGGATGACTCTGGTGGTGGGTAGGAAGATTAAGAAAACAAAAATAGAGCAGAGAGCCATATGGTGGAACCTTAGAAAGGTAGAATGTTGTGCGGCCTTTCGGAAAGAGATGAGACAGGCTCTTGACGAACAGGAGGAGCTCCCGGAAGACAGGACTACTACAGCCAAGGTGATCAGAGAGACAGGCAGGAGAGTACTTGATGTGTCTTCTGGTAGGAAAGGGGAGAAGGCGACTTGGTGGTGCAACCCCAAAATACAGGAAGTCACACAAGAAAAGAGATTAGAGAAGAAGTGGGACACTTGAGAGGACAGAGGAAAGGCGAACGGAATACATTAAGATGCAACGCAGGCCAAAGGTAGAGGTGGCAAAGTCTAAACGACAAACATATGATGACATGTACACCAGGTTGGACCTGAAAGAACGTGAAAAGGATCTCTACAGGTTGGCCAGACAGAGAGATAGAGATGGGAAGGATGTGCAGCAGGTAAGGGTGAATAAGGATCGAGGTGGAAATGTGTTGGCTGGTGCCAGTAGTGTGCTGAATAGATGGAAAGAATACTTTGAGAAGTTGATGAATGAAAAAAATGAGAGAGAAGAGTCGAAGAGGCAAGTTTGAAGGACCAAGAAGTGGCTATGATTAGTAAGGGGGAGGTTAGAAAGGCACTACAAAGGATGAAAATGGAAAGGCAGTTCTAATGACATACCTGTGGAGGCCTGCAAGCAATTTGGAGAGGTGGCTGTGGAGTTTTTGACCAACTTATTCAACAGAAAACTAGCGAGCAAGAAGATCCCATAAGTATGGAGGAAAAGTGTAGTAGTTCCCATTTTTAAGAACAAATGCAGTGTTCAGATCTGTGGGAACTATCGAGGTATAAAGTTGATGAGCCACAATCAAGTTATGGGAAAGAGTAGCTGAGGCTAGACTCAGGACAGAAGTATCTGCGAGCAATAGTATGGTTTCATTCCTAGAAAGAGTATCACAGATGCTTGTGGAAAAATACAAAGAAGGTCAGAAGGAGCTACATTGTGTCTTTGTGGATCTAGAGACAGCCTATGACAGAGTACCAAGAGAGGAACTGTGGTATTGTATGCATAAGTCTGGTGTGGTGGAGAAATATGTTAGAATAGTACAGGACATGTATCATGTCAACCCAACATTACAACAGAAATAATAGGTGCTAAATTACTGTTATAAAATTACTCTTTTGTAAATAAATTATTTCACAGTACAAATTCTTCTGATCTTCCTTGAGAAGGTTCTACACCCTCATTGTTGCCGAGGTGTATGATCGTGCTAATTGGACTTAATGAGGAAAGCCACACACCTGTCAAAATAGGACCTTACAGCTCCCAGTGCATGTGAGAGTAACTGAGAATCATGAGCTCAAAGGAACTTGGGTGAACTTAATGGATGAACTGAATTCCTCAGAGACAGAATTTTGTCAAGGCCATGGTTACACAAAAAATCTGCTAAACGCAAGGTTCCTAAGAGCACAGCGGCCTTAAATGGATGATTTTTGGAACGACCAGAAACCTTTCCAAGAGCTGCCTGTCTGGCTAAACTGAGCAATTGGGGTGAAAGAACCTCTGTGAAAGAGGTAAAAATGAACCCAAAAATCACTGTGGCTGAGCTCCAGCAATGCAGTCCAGAAATGGGCAAAAGTTCTAGAAAGTCAACCATCACTACAGTCCTCCGCCAGTTGTTGCTTTGTGGCACAGTGGATCCACGAAAACCTCTCCTCAGTGCAAGACACATGAAAGTTCAGTTTGCTTTAAAAAAAAAAACAAAAAAAAAAAACCTGAAGGTCTCCAAGAAGGTGAAAAATAAGATTCTCAAAAAACATGTAAAGACTCCTCGCTGGCCTCAATTAAGATTAGTGTTCACAACTCAAGCAGAAGAAGGATAGTGGCCAAAAATGGCATCCATGGGAGAGTTCCCAGGCAAAAAAAAAAAACCCTGGTTTTAGCAGAGAATACAAAGGGCTCGTCTCACATTGGGCAAAAAACATCTTGATGATCCTCAAGACTTTTGGAGAAACAGTGGATTGATGAATTCAAAATTGAACTTTTTGGAAGGTTTGACGCTCAATTCATCTGGGGTAAAGATTACACAGCATTTGATAAAAAGAACATTATGACAGTGTAATGATCTGGCGCTGCTTTGCTGCCTCAGTACCAGGGCAACTTCCTGTAATTGATGGAACAATGAATTCTGCTGTGTACCAGAAAATCCTGAAGGAGAACGTCCAGCTATCAATTTGTGCCATCAATTTCAAGCGCTCTTGGATCAATGGCCAATGATCCAAAATATACCAGCACGTTCACCTCTGAATGGCTTGAAATAATCCACACAATTTATATTGAGGAGTGGCCAAGTCAAAGTCTGGATTTAGATCCAATTGAGATGCTACAATGTGACCTTAAACGGGCAGCTCTTGCGAGAAAACTCTCAAATGTGGCAGAGTTGAAATTCTGGAAAGAAGAGTTGAAAAAATTGCTCCAGAACTATGGGAAAAAGTCATCAACAATTATCGCAAACGTTTGACAATTCGTTATTAGGTTCAGGGGTCAATTACTTTTTTACAGAGGCTCTGAAAGGTTTGGATGTTTTTTGTGATATTATAATTGGTTTGATAATTTGAAACTTTTATGTGTGCGGGGAAAAACAAATGAAATGAGGAAGGTGGCAGTACTTTTTCATAGCACTGTACCCTGGATGAAAACCTTCTCCAGTCCTCAGGACCTCAGACTGGTCAACTTTCAACAAGACAATGACCCTAAGCACACACCTACAGTAAGACGGTGTGGTCTCAGAACAACTCCATGGCTGTTCTACAATGGCCCTGCCGAAACCTTGATTTAAACTTTGAGTATCTTTGGAGAGACCTGAAAATAACTGTCCACCAACATTCTGCATCCAACCTGAGAGAACTGGGAAAGATCGGCACGGAGGAATAGCAGATCATCCCCAAATTCAGGTGTGGAAAAATTGTTGCATCATTCGCAATACTCAATACTGAGGCAAGGGCCTGAATACTTATGGCTGTGTGATATTTCAGTTTTTCTTTTTTAATAAATATTTTTTTTAATATATTTTTAATAAAACACCCCTCAATATGGGGTGCTGTGTGTACATTGAGGAAAAAATGAATTTGAATAGTTTCAGCAAATGGCTGTGATATAACTGAGAAATGTAAAGGGGTCTTAATACTTTCTGTATCCAGTATGGAAAAATAAGAACCATGTTAGTGACCCAAATGGTTTTTTTTCAACATCCATCAAACAAATGGGGCAACACTGAAATTTTAAAAATTCACACCGTTGGCTAAATGTCAGGCAAAAGAGATCTATTTGTCTCCTGTAAAGTGAGAGAAGAAAACTATTAGTTCTAGAAAGTGCCTTTATAGAGCCCACGTAGCCAAGGTATTTCTTTACAATGTTGAAACGCTAATGGAGAAAGCAGATCAGTTGTTGTTTTTTCCTCAAATCTTCAAATAGGATGATAGTAAAAAGAAACAGTTAATTAGCTGTTTTTGAGTAATGGAGCCAGGCAGGGAGGCTGACTCATCTCCCTGAGGAAGTCCAATCCTCGTGTATTCCCTTCTTGAGGCCTCGTTTATTAAAGGTTGCAGTTGTACAATACATTAAGGTTGAGGTTGCAAATAACACCAGACTTTGGAAAAAAAAAAAAAAAATGTTTCATAAAAATAATTTGAAGAATATGCAGAGTTAAAGAAGACTCTCCCCAAATTTCACATGTACAATAAACCCTCGAATGTGAAGTAATATTATTATTACATATATTTTGGAGATTAATTAAAAATAAAGAACATTTTTGAAATCCAAGCACAAGCTGGATGTGTGCCAGCTTTCACAGCCAAATGCGGAAGAAACATCCTTGACTCCGCCCCTGACATCGCCAGTGGTTAGCATTACAAACCATTCATTCTAGCTAAGGCATCGACTCTCCGTTGTACTCGCTTTGTTGGCTCTAAGCACACAACACTTCCTGGTTACTATTTACGGCGATATGTGCGTGCAACCCCACCGCCAGTCGTTCATGAGAGGCTGACTGCTTGAAAAGTACAATGTGAGGGGGGAGTCTGGCCACGCTTGCTCTACATCAAAACAAACTCCTTAGAAAAGCATAAAATCTCCGCGGTCCAAATAATAGGACTGTTATTGTTCGTCGTTAGCTTCACATCCCCCTCTATAACACGTCAAGTGCTGGATATGTGTATTCTGGCTCAAGCACACAGGCTTGAACATCGTGCATCATGCTATTTTTGTTTTGTTTGTTTGTAATTATTTTTCACAAACATTTGCCACAAAATGCCAGATAGTGGACGTTCTCTGTTCGGTGAAACATATCCAGGAGCAATGGGGGGTCAGAACAGGAAGCACTGCAGGCGTGGCAAACGCTGATTGGCTGTCAGTTTTCCAGCCTGACTCATTAAAATGTCTGAGCGAGACAAGAATTTTGATAATACTTTTCCAATTTAGAGATGTTGGTGAAATCTCTGGATAACTCTGGCATTAAAAGAAACACTGAACCCTCATCTACTAACGTTTAATGTGTGCTCCCATTCCTATTAGTTTCGACAAAGTCTTCCTTTAACATGTATTGGAGCCACGACACTGATGTAGTGTAGGACGTTTTATCTTTGCAATTACCAATGATTGTGGAAATATTTTCTGAATAAAAAATATTAGTCAATATAAAACTTCCATATTTAAGCACAGATTGCAATATATTGCCATTTTGGAGGTCTTGTACAGGACAGACTTAAAGTGCATAAAATCTTCTGCCACAATAACTGTGCGGGCTAAAGCATATTAGCTTTTCGATTGGTAACTTAGGTTGCGATTGCATCTGAACAGCTGTTATCACAAGTTGACTTAATTGTCATCATTTCCAAGCGTAAACGTACGCGTCTGGCAGGCGTTTCTTTTGGAAAAACATTTGTTTATGACCTAAAGTATCACTTTGCTGGTCAACATGGCTCTTCTTTAGCCTGGTAGAAAAGATTCCATTCCTCATCCAATCATCAACTGGATATTTCTTGTTGGAGCAATTTTGTGAAAAAACAAGTCTCTCCCATGAATAACATTCACATAAATAGTCATACCTCACCTTTCTACCCCAGTGATGTGTTTACTCTGGTACTTTGTGGTAGAACTTTTCTGGATTTGTAGCCTCGCTGGGCACCAGTAGCACTGCATCTCTACCAGAACATTGGACGACTCCACTGTTCCTAGGATGTTGCGTAGGAAGCTCAGACTGGTGAGCTTCCTTGGCCAGTGTTGACGTGTTGCTAGTCGAGAAGTCCTTGGTGATGTGCGCTCCAGGGACTTGGTGTGTCTGACTCTATCCACCAGAGCGCGGAGTGTTCAGGGGAGCATGCTGGGATTGCTGGGAGTGTCCTTGTTTTTTTCCCACGTTCAGAGAGCGATTGTTGTGCTGCACCCACACGGCGAGGGGGCTCACCTCACTCCTGGAGTCTGGCTCGTCCGCGTTGCAGCTGAAACCCACCATAGCTGTTATATGCAAACGAGAAGAGGTTGGAGCTGTTTGTAGGCCTAAACTCATAAGTCAATAAGAGGAGGGTGCATGACACACAACCTTTAGGGCCTGTCTTGTTCAGAGTGATGGTGCTGGATATGTTGCTGCCAACCAGTACTGCCTGCGGTCTTCCTGTCAGAAAGTCCAGCAGTCAGTTTCACATTGAAGTGTTAAGCCCCAGCTGGTCATGTTTGTAGATCAGTTGTTGAGGGATCTTCTTTTCCTTTCGGGTTATCTCGTTAGTGTCGCCACTGAGCATCATCTTTTTCCATGTGGACCTATCTCCTGGATCTAACACTCTCACTGCAACTTCCCTCAGGTCTTCCTTCACAACATCCATCAACCTTCTCTTTGGTCTTCGTCTCGCTCTTTTGCATTGTAGCTCCATCCTCAGCGCCCTTCTGCAAATATACTCATTCTCTCTCTTGAAACTAGTCTCCAAAACATCCAACTTTGGCTGTCCATCCAATGAGCTCATTTCTAATCCTATCCTACCTGCTTGCTCTTTGAGAGAACCCCAACATCTTAATTTCTGCTACCTCCAATTCTGCTTCCTGTTCTCTTTTCATTGCCATCGTCTCTAATCCATACATCATGGCTAGCCTCACCACTGTTTTAGAGACTCTTCTGTCACAAAACACACCAGACACCTTCCGCCAGCTGTTCCAAACTGCTTGGACCAATTTCTTCACTTCCTTACCACATTCACCATTGCTCTGGTTTGTTGACCCCAAGTATTTGAAATCGTCCACCCTCACTATCTCTTCTCCCTGGAGCCTCACTCTTACCCTTATACCCCTCTCATTAGCACACATATATTCCATTTTACTTGGGCTAATCTTCATTCCTCTTCTTTCCAGTGCATGAACTCCATCTTTCTAATTGTTCCTCCACCTAAACCCTGCTTTCACTGCATATTACAATGTCATCTGCGAGCATCATGGTCCAAGGGTATTCCAGTCTAACCTCGTCTGTCAGCCTATCCATTACCAGAGAAAACAGGAAGGGGCTCAGGTCTGATCCCTGATGCAGTCCCACCTTCACCTAAAAGGGAAATTCCGGTGGTTTGGATTAACATATCTAATAGGTCATGTAATGTGTACTTTATCTTGACAATGTAATGTTAATCCTTTTTCATTTAATGGTGTTTTGAGAGGATTTTTATCGACAATTAGGAATTTTCAGGGGTGCCTCCATTTTGACGAGTCGCGTGAATCAAGATACCTCCCAATCACCAAATGGAAAGATCCCTCCGACGATAACTACTGGATACAAATATGTCACAATACATTTAGAATGACAAAAAAGTACAAATTTACAAGTACACCATCGAGTACTTTTGACTCCGTACACTAAGGATGAAATTGTCTTTACATTGAATATTTGTGCGCAAGGCACCCAAAATATTCCTCATACTTATTTTCAAGCTATGTGGGCATGCATACCATCCCAACACTTCTGGACTTAGGTTCCACAAAACCTTTCATATTTTGAACATTAGGATTCAACTTTCCCCTGAGGCAGGAGTCGGCAATCCGCGGCGCCTTCATCCTTATGTTGCAGCTCTGCATGGCTTGGGAAAATACAGTGAAGAAAATAGGTATTTGAACACCTTGCTATATTTCAAGTTCTCCCTCTTCGAAATAATGGAGGGGTCTGAAATTTTCATCGTAGGTGCATGTCCACTGTGAGAGAGATAATCTAAAAAGAAAAATCCAGAAATCACAATGTATGACTTTTTAACGATTTATTTGTGTGATACAGCTGCAAATAAGTATTTGAACACCTGAGAAAAACAATGTTAATATTTGGTACAGAAGCCTTTGTTTGCAATTACAGAGGTCAAATGTTTCCTGTAGTTGGTCACCAGGTGTGCACACTCTGCAGGAGGGATTTTGGCCCACTCCTCCACAAAGATTTTATCTAGATCAGACAGGTTCATGGGCTGTCGTTGAAAAACATGGAGTTTCAGCTCCCTCCAAAGATTTTCTATTGTGTTTAGGTCTGGAGACTGCTAGGCCACGCCAGAACCTTGATATGCTTCTTATGGAGCCACTTCTTGGTTTTCCTGGCTTTGTGCTAACGGTCATTATCATGTTGAAAGACCCAGCCACGACCCATCTTCAGTGCTCTGACTGAGGGTAAGAGGTTGTTCCCCAAAATCTCACAATACATGGCCGCAGTTATCCTCTCCTTAATACAGTGCAGTCGTCCTGTCTCATGTGCAGAAAAACACCCCTAAAGCATGATGCTACCACCCGCATGCTTCACAGTAGGGATGGTGTTCTTGGGATGCAACTCATCATTCATCTTCCTCCAAACACGGTTAGTGGAATTATGACCAAAACGTTTCATTTTGGTCTCATCTGACCACAAAACATTTTCCCATGACTCCTCTGTATCATCCAAATGGTCATTGGTAAACTTAAGACGGGCCTTGACATGTGCTGGTTTAAGCAGGGGAGCCTTCCGTGCCATGCATGATTTCAAACCATGATGTCTTAGTGAATTACCAACAGTCATCTTGGAAATGGTGGTCCCAGGTCTTTTAAAGTCATTGACCAAATCTTGTCGTGTAGTCCTGGTCTGATTCCTCACCTTTCTAAAGATCATTGAGACCCCAGGAGGTGATATCTTGCACGGGGCTTCACTCCGATTGAGATTGACTGTCATGTTTAGCTTCTGCCATTTTCTAATGATTGCTCCAACAGTGGACCTTTTTGCACGAAACTGCTTGGCAATTTCTCCGTAGCTTTTTCCAGCCGTGTGGAGTTGTGCAATTTTGTCTCTGGTCTCTTTGAACAGCTCTTTTGTCTTGGCCATGTTACAAGTTTGTCTTACCGATTTTATGGAGTGGACAGATGTCTTTATGCAGCTAACGGCCTCAGACCTCTGATTCAAGATAGTGCATGAGGTGGAGGTGAACTTTTAAAGGCAGACTAACACGTCTTGAGGGTCACAATTCTAGCTGATAGACAGGTGTTCAAGTACTTACTTGCAGCTGCATCACACAATTTGTTAAATTATATATTGTGATTTCTAGATTTTTCTATTTTTTATATCTCTCACACAGTGAGCATCCATCTACGATGAAAATTTGAGACCCCTCCATGATTTCTAAGTGGGACAACTTGCATTATATAACTTGCAATATAGCAGGGTGTTGAAATACTTTTCTTCACTGTAAATGTGTCCGCTTGAAGTGGATGATATTTGTCTAAAAAATGTGTATCATGTCTTCTTATTAAGTCAGTTTTTAAGTTCTTTCTTCAAACCATGTGCCATTTTGTTGATCATCAATTGCCTTCTTCGAAGTTGTTTGACAGCATTTGCCATGAGGCAGATTTGACAGCAGGCATGCGCGGAAAGACAAGCGACACCAAAACTGCACAATTTCTGAACAAAGTGTTTTGTTTATTCATTTATTTAATTGTAGTTCTATATTGTTAGAGGATTGTGATCTCGAAAAGAGAAAAAACACCCACATTGACCGCTCATTATACTAGATTTTAACACAGTGAAATTTAACCACGAAATCCCTCAATATAAGCAACATGAAAATGTTTGATGAGGGAAAATAGACAGTCTAGCCCACTGTTACACTTTCATTAAAAACATATCTCACAATTCCTCGCGCTCTCCTGGGCTTCTGCTTACTCTTCTTAATGCCTACATACAGAAAAGAACAGAAGTGCATGAAGCCTTAGTTCAAAAGTGGCCCAATTAGGCAAAATTAGAACTTCAAAGCTGCTTTGACTACAGACTGGAGTGTCTTTGTGAAAATTCAGCAAGCACCCTAGATGAATTCACTGCACGTCTGTTTCTGTCAGGAGGTACAAACAAAAACTTTTTGCACGTTCAATAATAAGACGTGGTTGACAGCCAGACTGAGGAAACTCCATCAGGCTAAAGAGGTTGCATTTTTGTAGTGGGGATAGAGCCCTGTACAATCGCAGTAGAAACCAGCTGACTAAAGAAATTAACATTGCAAAGAGGGACTTTGCTGCTAAACTGGAAAAATATCTTGGTACTAATGAGTCCAAATCAGCCTGCCCCGGATTACAATCGCTCATTAATAACAAGCGACGTTCTTCACCAGGAGAAAACAATAGCGGGCGAGCCGACGACCTAAATAGCTTTACCTGCAGATTTGAAATGGACCCTACCACACCACCCACCCACCAAGCTGCACCTGCAGATTCTCCATTCTGCTTGATCCAACAGCCGAAAAGAACACAAAAAAAACTTTCCAACCTGGCATCCATTTTCTCATTTGTCTCTTGTTTAGCCTTCGCCACCACGATCGGAGCCCGACATTGATTCTCAATGTTTCTTTTCTCCTCTCTCCTGTTCTGTGTCCCACTTATTTTCACTAACCTTTCATGTATGACTTACTTTACTTTGAGGTTCCACTTCCAAGTCTCCTTCTTTCTTTCCCTACCAGATAACACTCCAAGTATTCTCCTGCCTGTCTCTCTGATCACCTTGGCTGGACAGTGGTATGTTGGCATACGAGTTTAATTTTTCCCTTGACTTAGCTTATTCCGAAGCACATTTCCCCATTGAAATGAATGTAATGGCATTAATCCGTTGCCACCCTCAAAATGCCAACCCGGCTAAATTTGAAATTGAGCGTGTTATGTATGTCATTAGCGGCTATGCCTCACAGGTAGGATGTGACCTAGAGATGAAAGAGAAATTCTGGAAGGAACTAGATGAAGTAGTTCTGAGCATCCCAGGGAGAGTGAGAGTTGTGATTGGTGCAGATTGTAATGGATATGTTGGTGAAGGAAACAGGGGCGATGAAGAAGTGATGGAAAAGTACGGCATCCAGGAAAGGAACTTTGAGGGACAGATGGTGGTGGACTTTGCAAAAAGGATGGAAATGGCTGTAGTGAACACTTATTTCCAGAAGAGGCAAGAACATAGACGAAGAGAAGGTAGAGTTGAAGAGGCAAGGAAGAATGACCAGGAAGTGGCAATGATGGGGTAAGTCAGTAACGGGGGAAATTAGAAAGGCACTGAACAGAAATGGAAAGACAATTGTTCCTGATGACATACCAGTGGAAGTATGGAGGCAATTTGGAAAGGTGGCTGTGGAGTTTTTGACCAACTGATTCAATAGAATACTAGCGCGAGAGAAGATGCCAGAAGAATGGAAGAAAAGTGTGCTATTCCCCATTTTTAAGAACAAAGGCGATGTTCAGAGCTGTGGAAACTATAGAGGAATAAAGATGATGAGCTACACAGTGAAGTTATGGGAAAGAGTAGTGGAGGTTAGACTCGGGTAAGTATTTGCGAGCATCAGTATGGTTTCATGCCAAGAAAGAGTACCACAGAGGCATTATTTGCCTTGAGGATGCTCGCGGAAAAGTACAGAGAAGGTCAGAAGGAGCTACATTGTGTCTTTGTGGATCTAGAGACAGCCTATGACAGAGGACCAAGAGAGGAACTGTGGTACTGCATGCGCAAGTCTGGTGTGGCAGAGAAATATGTTAGAATAGTACAGGACATGTATGAGGGCAGCTGTACAGCGGTGAGATGTGTCTTCGATGTGTCAGAAGAATTTAACGTGGATGTGGGACTGCATCTATTAGAAAGATGGATGCACGCACTGGAATGGAGAGGAATGAAGATGAGCCGAAATAAAACGGAATATATGTGTATGAATGTGGGGGGCGGAGGAGAAAGAGTGAAGCTCCTGGGAGAAGAGATAGCGAGGGTGGACGACTTCAAATACTTGGTCAACCATGGACAGGAATGGAGGGTGTGGCAAGAACGTGAAGAAGTGGGTCCAAGCGGGGTGGAACAGTTGGCGGAAGGTGTCTGGTGTTCTATGTTACAGAAGAGTCTCGCTAGGATGAAGGGCATAGTTTATAAAACAGTGGCAAGGCCGGCCATGATGTACGGATTAGAGAGAGTACCACTGAAGAAACAACAGGAAGCAGAACTGGAGGTAGCAGAAATGAAGATGCTGAGGTTCTCTCTTGGAGTGAACAAGTTGGATAAGATGAGTGTAGGAATAATTGTGATCATAATTATCATACATCTGCTTCCAATAAAGAAATGCTCTGCTCGAGATAACATGGCAGCCTACTAGCAGGAGATAGCTAGAACAAAAACATCTAATCATCAAGAACGAAAACATCTAATCATCAGAACTGTTAGAACTGCTGCCTGTTAAAGAAATGACCACACATGTATTCAGCAATCTTCCACACATGCACACGCACGTGAACAAACGTACACCTTGTTTCAAACTGTTTTGCTTGTCGTCTCCTTTTTGTAACATCCATGTAAATAAGGGGCGTCTTAAAACTAAATAGAGGTGCTGAGGAGAAGATAATCAGAGAGTGCAGTGGTGAATTGTAGGAGACAGTTCCTCTCCTCTCTCCTCGCGAGACTTGAACTGGTGTGTTTGCTTCCTTTTTTGTCCTGTTTAATGAATGTCTGATTGGTGAACCTGACAATGAGGAATGAGTTTATTAGAGGGACAGTTAAAGTTAGATGTTTTGGAGACAAGGTTAGAGAGGGCAGACTATGATGGTTTGGACATGTTCAGAGGCGAAAGAGTGAGTGTATTGGTAGAAGGGTGCTGAGGATGGAGTTGCCAGGCAAAAGAGTTAGAGGAAGACCAAAGAAAAGGTGGATGGATGTTGTGAGGGAGGACATGAGGACAGTGGGTATTAGAGATGAAGATGCATGAGATAGGCTTAGAGGGAAAAAGATGACACGCTGTGGCGACCCCTCATGGGACAAGCCAAAAGAAAAAGAAGACAATCTTTGAACTTAATTGCAACAAGTTGTTTTTCTTTCACTTTTGCCGAACTTAATGTGCATCATTTCACTTAGCTACATGCTTAATGCTACTGTACACTTAATGAATAAACTTAAATTAATTTAATCGCTTCTGTACAATTTTTTTTTCAGTTTTGCCTAATTATCTTTCGGTCTTTTCCCTTGTACATTTTTTGCCTTTTTTCCGACCCATTCTGTCGACAGACGGCTGTTTAAAAAAAATAAAAAACTTGTCGAAGGAGCTTTGTTTCTGCCTCTTTTTGTCATTACATACCGCCAATGAACAACCAGTTGCAACATTTTCTGGACGTTTCTTCACTACAAAATCTGAAAATTTCTTCCACATTGCTAACACTTTTTATCTTGGTGGTAGAGATAACCTCCACCTCTTTGTCCTCATCAGAAGTCTCACTCTGCACCTCTCATGCTACTGCATATGTAGCTCCTTTAATTCCTCCGTTATCGGCGCCTCCTCGGGTCCGTACTTTGAAATTATTTTCAACCCTTGGCTGGCGTTATGGGTTTGATGTATTCCTTCTATTTGAGAATTGTACATATTGTAATAAAGTGTCTGTAACTATGAGTGTATCCCTTTAAGAGCAGAGGGGGGCGGCTTAAGGTAGACTGAGCTGGAATATGTGGCCAAACATCAGCTCGTAGTTAGTTAGTGTTCGGCATAATGAATAAAAATTGACTAAAACCAAGTGGTCACTCCTTTTCCCCATTGCCCATGACAGAGGACATTACGGTATGGTTGACGTAGAACGGTCATTCCTCTTTGGCAAGTCACTCACTGATCTGTATTTTATTATTTCACATTTTTATTCCATCAACATCATCCTCTTCTTCTCACCACTTTCCTTAGCAATTGCTTTCTCGAGCCGTATGGTTGAGAATGGTTGAATATTCACTTCCACGAAATTCAAAATAACAATGCGAGCACAGCTGCACAGAGTTGCTACCGAGCCAAGTTTCACAGGTGGAAAGACAGAGTGAAGCTCGAAAAGCTGAGCGGAACCTCTGTGCATTTCAGCATTTTAACAATCTCGGCAACATCTACAAGCCATCATTCATATGTCAAATCCTGGGTCGCGAGACAAAGCAAAGAATTGTCTCAGCTGCGGCTCGTATCTCAGAAAACTCGTATGTCAAGGTCCCACTGTAGTAGTCCAGTTTCCTCCTGTCCATCAAGAGGCCGTCTCACCTTTTCCTGAAAAGCCACACAACACGCTTCCTTTCTCAACTTCCATTACATGGTTCTCTGGGCAAACTGTGTCTTCTTAACCTTCCTTCCCATCACGAGAGTCATCATACACACCACTATACTATGTCTACCAACACACTCCCTGACCACAACATTACACTCAGTCAATTAGATATCAATTGACCCCTCCGTAGAAATTGCGTCATCCGCGTCGCTGACCAATCAGAGGCCAGAGATCGGCATAAACCACGCCCCTTTTTGGGACCCGCAGTTTCCTCAGACAACGTTGTATGGTCCAGTATAGCTTTTGTTAGCGTTTTATCACGTATTTGGGTTCTTTAACAATAGATATGGTTAAGCGGTGTAGTCACGGACTTTATAATAGTGATGACAGGTATCCTGAAAGGCTAGTTGGTAGAGTTCAATTTGTACCTTTTCCAAAACCGAAGACCCAGTACGAAAAATGTTTTCGATGGATCAAACTTTGTGGAAGACCGCATCATCAACTGAATCCATCAACCTGAACAGATATGTTTGCACGAAGGTAAGCCCTATATTTGATTTTCAATACATGTCACATATAAATGAATTAGCAGTTCTTTGCTTGCATAACATAGCTAAGTGTGAATGATTGACACACTTGATCTGTGTTGAGCGATATTTTGCGATGATCTGATTGCACAAACGTGTCCCTTTGTTCGCGGCTACGGTAAACCGGACTGTGTTTCCACAAAGGTATGCCCTATATTTGATTTTCAATACATGTCTCATATAAATAAATTAGCAGTTCTTCACTTGCATTACATAGCTAAGTGTGAATGATTGACACACTTGATCTGTGTTGAGCAATATTTTGCGATGATCTGACTGCACAAACATGTCCCTTTGTTCGCGGCTACGGTAAACCGGACTGTTTGCACGAAGGCATGCCCTATATTTGATTTTCAATACATGTCTCATATAAATGAATTAGCAGTTCTTTGCTTGCATAACATAGCTAAGTGTGAATGATTGACACACTTGATCTGTGTTGAGCGATATTTTGCGATCTGACTGCACAAACGTGTCTCTGTTCGGCGCTTCCGAGTGAAGCTAAACAGGACTTTGTTTGCACGAAAGTATGCCCTATATTTGATTTTCAATACATGTCTCATATAAGTGAATTAGCAGTTCTTCGTTTGCATAACATAGCTACGTGTGAATGATTGACACACTTGATCTGTGTTGAGCGATACTTTGCGATGGTCTGACAAAGGTGTCTCTTTGTTGGCGGTGAGCTAAGCTAAACCGGACTAGCAGTCCTAAGAACCTTCAACGTGCACCGAGACACCAAGACTGAAGGACGGATGTTTGAGGACACTAAAGTAGTGATTGTCGTACTCGGTCGGGACTTACGTAGGTTCGGCACTAATTTAAGAATAATTATTGAGGGGAGCGCGTGACGTTACACAAAGAAAACGAGAGAAACAACTCTTAAATCAAGCCTCGCCTTCTTCTTTTCCTTCATACGGCAGTTCACAAACGGCTATACAGATACATATACAGATTCTGCACTCAAGTGTGATATGTAACACGAAAATAGGAAACTGTCAATGACGAATTCGTCCTTGGGGTATAATATATTATGTGGCTTCTCTGTCTTCCTCTGACTCTTGAAAGATCTCGCGCTAATATCAATGGTTTCTCCGTCGATATGCATGTAAATACCATTGAAATACCCCTCGCTGAAATACTTGAAGCCTTGCTGTCTGCTTTTCAACGGTATTTCACTGTTAGCTAAGAATGCGAGTGAGAAATCAGCCAGTAAATCGGACAGTTTCGCTCTATTCTTTTCTTGCTGCGCCGCCCTTTTTGCTAATTGTTTGTCTGACGTAGGCGCACGTGGCGTGACGTCACTTCAGGAGGCGTGGTTAAGTGCCCTGTCAATTACATTTTCTGCACAAAATGTAATCCAACTGGGCCCTTCTACGGCGCTCTATGAGGTCACCCGATGTTCCTGCTTCTTCTGTAAAAATAACACATTTTTACAAAGTATTTAAAAGTGTTCAATACAGCAATTTCCATTCTTTTTGCAAAGTCTCCCACCATTTCTCCCTCAGTCACTTTTTTGGATCCCAGACTTACCCATAACCCCTATTTCTTTCTCCAATGTCTCCATTACAATCTGCACCAATAATAAGACTCTGTGTCTGGGATGCTCAGAACTATTTCATGTAGTTCCTTACAGAATTTCTGTTTCAGCTTTAGGTCACATGCCAACCATGGAGCATAGCCCCTAATCACATGAGAATTAGAATCAGTTTTAATGGCCAAGTGTGTAAAAGCACACAAGGACTTTTTCTCCGGCAGTCAGTGCTGCCCTGGTACGACATTCAGAACAAAGAACAGGGAACAACATGAGAAAAAGGTTATTCCCCAAAATCTCACAATACATGGCTGTGGTCTGGCCTCTCCTTAATACAGTGCAGTCGTCCTGTCCCATTTGCAGAAAAACAACCCCAAAGCATGATGCTACCACCTGCAGGCTTCACAGTAGGGATGGTGTTCTAGGGATGGAACTCATCATCCGTCTTCCTCCAAACACGGTTAGTGGAATTATGACCAAAAGGTTACATTTTGGTCTCACCTGACCACAAAACATTCTCCCATGACTATATACACTAATATTCATTGAACCAGCAGGATGTGAGTGAGTCTCCAAACATGGCATAAGGCAAAAAATTTGTTGATTCGCTGATCAAGAATTTGACTTAATTGCCAGATGCTACTTTTGACTTTGATTGATCTGTAGCGCTTTTCTGATGGAAGGAGCTGGAAGAGCTGGTGGCCAGGTTGTGGAGGGTCCGAAAGGATCCTGCCCGCTCTGGACCTAGTTCGCGCTGGGTGTCAGTTTCATTCGGAGTTGGTCCTTTTTCGTGGCAACCCCAAACCAGACATTGATGCAGGTACACAGTACTGATTGGATGACCGCTGTATAGAAGTGTCTCAGCAGCTCATGTGACAGGCCGTGGTTCCTCAGAAGCCGCAGGAAGTGGATCCTTTGCTTGGGCTTTTTTGAGGATGGAGGTGATGTTTGTCTCTCACTTCAGGTCCTTTGAGACTGTAATTCCCAAGAACACGAAGGTCTTGACAGTTGACAAAAGACAGTTGGACAGCGTCAGAGGCACCTGCGGTGAAGATGGCTTTTGAAGTCCACGATCATCTCTCCAGTCTTTAGAATCTTCAACTCCAGGTTATGTTGACCACAAAAAAGCTCCACTTCCTGTCGATATGCAGACTCGTCGCCGTTATTGATGAGGCCGATGACCGTGGTGTTATCTGCGAACTTCAGGAGTTAGTCACATGCCACGAGGTACAGTCGTTAGTGTTGAGCAAAAAGAGGAGAGGGGAGAGGACACAACCTTGGGGTGCCCAGTGCTAATAGTGCACGTGGATGAGGTGGTGTCCCCGAGCCTCACCAGCTGTGTCATGCCCGTCAGGAAGTTGTCGGTCCACTGGGAGATGGCAGGCGAGACACTGAGTTGGAGAAGTTTAGAGGAGAGGAATTCAGGGATGATGGTGATAAACGCAGAGCTGAAGTCCACCAACAAGATCCTCGCATAGGTACCCTCACTGTCAAGTTGTTCAAGGATTCATCGGCAGACCTGTTAGCTCGATAGGCAAACTGCAGTGGGTCCACCTGGGGACCTGTGACGCTCTTGAGGGTGTCCAGCACAAGGCGTTCAAAGGACTTCATGACCACAGACGACAAGGTAACAGTCCTGTAGACCTGAGACTATGGATTTTTTGGGGACCGGTATAATGGTGAAACGTTTGAAGCAGGTTGGTACTTCACACATTTGTAGAGGCCTGTTGAATATCTTTGTGAAGACGGGAGCAAGTTGGTCAGAGCAGATTTGAAGGCATGGGGACACAAGGTCTGGGCCCGGCGCTTTGCTGATCTTTTGTTGTTTGAAGATCTGTCTGTCGCTTTCATGGATGTTAATTGGTGGAATGCAAGGTGGTGGGGCTTGGTGGGTACGTGGTTTGGAAGTGTCTATTTCAAATCCGCAGTCAAGGCCATTTTGGTCGCCGGGTAGTTCGCTCTTGTTTTCTACTGGGGGAGAACGTCGCTTGTAATGAGTGTTCAATTGTAATTGTGCCAAACTGATTTGGTGTCATTAGCGCTGATATGTTTTCCAGTTTAACTTTATAGTTCCTCTTTGCAATGTTAATTTCTTTCATCAGCTGGTTTCTAGTGCGCTTCTAGAGGGCCCTGTCCCCACTACGATCTGCAATCTCTTTAGCCTGGCGTAGTTGTCTGCTGGCTGAGAACCACGGCTTGTTGTTATTGAACGTGCGAAAAGTTCTTGGTACACACACCTCCTCTCAGAAACTGACATACGCGGTGACAATTTGGTGAATTCATCGAGGCTGCACAGCTTGTGTATATCAGTGAGGAAAAAAAGTATTTAGTCAGCCACCAACTGTCCAAGTTTACCAACTCAGAAACCTAAGGATAGGCCTGTAATTGTCACCATCAGTATAGAGCTTGTCACATCATAGTTTGTACAGCGCCATATTGCCGGTCAAACCGAGCTGCTTGGCAGTGCGGGAGTCATTGAACCGGTGCAGATTTTTCAAATTGCCCGAGACCTGTTATGCTGTTTGCTGCCACAATAGACGAGTCAGTTCTTCAAAGATATCATTCTGTAGAATACCAGCTGCTAGATTGTACCCAACGAAATACACGCCTGTGTTGCGATCATTTCATTTCAGGTAGGAATTATTCTTCTCAATCTCAAGTTATCAAGATGTATTTATAATGCCAAGTTGACTCATTTGAGAACAATGCATATTTTTAAAAAAAATTGTAAAAAGTATTGAAAAAATCTGAGTAGGTCCATCAGTATGGGGGATTTTGTCTTGATTGAGAACAGATTCAGCAACGTATTAGAGCACAGCAAAGTATTAGTTTTCGTCCAGACTTTTATATGCTTTCAAACTCTTCCATGTAAATCTCCATGACTTATTCACCTGATACATGTGTATATCCAGTTGTCCAAGACCAGCTGAAGTGAATAAACAGTCGAAATTTTTCTCGACGAAAACATCGAATTTGTGATTAAACGTGGATCCTCTATGCCAAGTGTCTCTAATCTTTCCACGTACCTTTGTTTATTATCACCTTCTAAATGTTTAACGGTCTCGTACAAAACTCTGGGTGTCATGCTATAAGACATATTTTTGTTTCATCTCAACGGAATTAACTTGCAACAATGCGTTGTTTGACCGGCAATATGGCAATATCACCTGGTCTAATGACGTAGTGAACCAGTTATATATCTCACCTATTAGAGATTTTGCCTATGAGATTACACTGCGGTTTTTCACATTTCACGAGGGTTCTAGTCCCCATTAACCGCAAAAAAATGAGGGATTCATGTATTCTGTAAATATTTATATAAATGTGAAATTGTGTTGTGTATGTCAAATGAGAAAACACTCCTATATAAGTAATGAGGGTTCGTACGGGTCAGGGAATTTCTGGAATATCATGGAAATAAATGTTGCCTTTGGTCTCACCTGACCACAGTAAAAGTCCGGTAAATATAAAATATTTGACTTGGGTCAGGGAATGTCATGGGATTTTCAGTCACTGTGATTTAACTAGCGCGATCGCACTCGCAAATCTGCACAGTCGAGCACGAAAAATCACACGCATAAAATTTGTTACGAGTAGAAATACATAGACATTCTCAGCGCACATGAAAACCAATCCAGCGCTGTGAACCACAGACTGACTTTTTTTTTTTTTTCCCCCCCCAACACGGAAGCACACTCTCATGATAGTTTACCCGAATCCGCCCACCTTCGGCTCTTAAAGGGGTATACTCATAATTACAAACACCGTCCACCCACACAGTCTGGGCAGCGTAGAGCAAAGAGTTACACATGCTGCTCGTGTTTACGCTCGATAATAATGATAAAAGTAAAAAAATAAAAAGTGCTGTTGCTTTAATGAATGTCGGGTGATGTGAATAATAGAAGAAAAAGTGGTGCAACTGGATGAGATTTTCTCTTTTTTTTTTTTTTTGAGTAAAAGAGGTCTGGTCTGAAGCCAAAGTAGAAAGTACAGGATAAGCTGGTGTATAATGTTAAAATTCTACCTTGGCACAACCTGATTGAGGATGAAAACACAGACAATACAGTGCATAAATAGCTAATTCTGTATTTTAAATATCGGCAACATAACATTAACCTCAGATAAAAATATATGTTCAACATGTAATTATAATTTATATTTTTACTAAACATAAATTTCACAGTCATTATGAGGCGTCTACTACATTGATAAGCTGTGGCACTTATTATTGAAGTGAAAACACATGATCATATAGCTGAAATATTGCTGTCTACCACAATCAGTCAAATCCAATATTAGTCATGGAAATTTGTATTTAATACTTGGAAAGTCATGGAAAATTCATGGAATTTTGATTCTCTGGAAGTGTATGAACCCTGAGTAATATAAGCAATCACCACATCCGTGCAATTTATTTTTAACTTGTTAATCTCCATAAACACTGAAATTTATAACTTGTTTTCACTTAATTTGACCTCTTCAGTGAGTTTAATCAAGTCTATCTTGGGTTTGAAAGAGGGTGTTGAAATCTGTCTAAATGTCTGAGGTGGCTATGCGAAGGACAGGTGAGACATGGTCATCAGTGATAGAGGATCTGTGTTTGGATTTATCGAACTTCATGACTGAGAATGTCTGTTCACATATGTAAGTTGATCCAAAGAGGACTAGAATCATCTGACCATGCCTTCTCAGGTGTGGATAGTTCTCCTCTTGAGGGAAGAAGGAAGAACAAAAATCCAGCAGTGAGACTGACCTCTCTCACTATGTTCTGTTAAATTTTCCTCCAAAATGGAACAAACATTGATTTATTGTTCTCGCTCTGATAATATCAACTGTTCCAGTTACAGCACCAAAAACATGCTTAATTTTTAACACTGATTTACCCAACACTTCCTTATGTACAATACACTTTGTTATTGTCCCTATAAACAGAAATGTATCTTGTTCTTTGTTCTTGTTGCTATGTCGTACTAGGGCAGCACTGACTGCCCGAGATAAATTCCTTGTGTTTTTACACACTTGGCCATTAAAGCTGATTATCTGCTAGCTCCTCCATGATTTGAAAGTCTGCAGTTATCCCGCGTAGAAGATGAGCAGTTGGGCGGTGTCGCGTACATTGCAGCTCTCATCCAACACCAGAGGAAAAATAGTCAAAGTCGGCCGCTTTGTTCTCGTGCTGGAGCTCCAAGTTTCCAGTGATGTCCTCAAGCCGCCTCGTTACACTGCATCAGGAGAGTGGCACATTCTCTAATGCTCCCCTTTTTTCAAGGGATATCAACATAATGGGTTCCAATGATCACTCCTTAGTTAATTCTCCATCAGAAATTACTATTTTTTGTGGGGGGGGTGTGGGGGGGCGCGAATATGTGAGAAATGACATAACTTGTCCTGACGGCTGCATATCTGGTTGTGCAACGTTTTGTTGGCTTCACAGTTTCGTCACAGTTTTTTTAGCAATGCATCGGACTCCCTGTCCCGCTGTTCATCTGACAGATTTCTGTATTCATCCTCATGTTTGGTCATGTATTGACATTTCAAATTGTCTTTTAACACAGCGACCTGTGTTGAACAAATTTAGTATACAGCTTTACCATTGAATTTGTAAAGAAGCACTTGGCAGTCCATTTCTTGTTGAAAACGCAGCATTCGTTATTCATTTTTATTTTGAGTTTTGTGGGAGCCAGAAATCTTGATAATTTATTATTTCATTAAAAGTCAGACAGTGATTATTTGTTCTTTTTTTCTCATTTTGTCTCTCACAGGTAAAATATACATATGATAAATTGTAGCCATATCTCGTATTTTTAAATTGGAGAACTTGCAAAATTGGTGGCTGGTTAAATACTTTTTTTTCGGTCCAACGTATATCACTAGTTTTTCTAACTTTGTCAGAAAAGCTTGTGTCCTGATTTGCATCTACAGTAAATCTAACCCTCAACCACATTACCAGACATTTTTCTCAGTTCTTTTCAAGAACATTAACTTTTATTTATTGTTCCATTTCAAACAAAATCCAGGTGATATATTCATTGGTCATCTTTTAAAATTGTTGGGCACTGGAACTCCCCAACTGACAGAGACTGAAACACCGACTTGTCACATCCGAGTTATTTTTAGACATCTCCAGAGATTTTCATTTAGATACAGGTCTGGGCTGTGGTTGGGCCAATCAAGGATGTTCCTAGACCAAGAGTGTCGCAAGTCGAGGCCCGGGGACCAGATGCATGTCGCTACATGATTTTATGTGCACCGTGAAGGAAAATCATCAGTGTTAAATTCCATGATTCTTTTTTAAAATCTGTAGAAATTTTTAAAATTATATGAATAACATTGAGTCAATGCAAGCATTTTTGTGTTACTAAACATCCACAACAGTTGAAAACCCCATTACCCTTGATTTCTGATTTCAAAACTAGTTCATAAATTTAATGTGTAAATATGAAGCAAGTAAAGGTTTTTATTTTCAGTCATCCCACTGATGGAAACCATAAGCACAATGTGGCCTGCGACAAAAATTAGTCTGACACCCTTGTCCTCGAGCTATCTTTTAGCCCCTCCTTTAAAATCTTGGCTTTGTACTTGGCAGCGGTGTCCTCCTGAAATATGAATTATCTCCAGTCATTTTCGTATCAATGTTTGAAAATATTGCTTTTGATATTTTTTTTTAAGTAATTATAATATATATATATATATATATTTTATTTTTTTTTTGTTTGTTTGTCATAGTGAACACAGGTATTGTGAACCACACCCACTCCAGGATGGGCTCCATCATGAGCACAGGAATTGTCCAGGGTATGTCCAGTTAATAATCAACACAGTACAGAACATTGGTAAGCAGCAGAAAATTGTCATGCTAGTCAGAGGGAGTCTTGAATGTAATGCTTTGGGTTTTTTTTTCAGGCGCCACAACAGGCCAGTCAGGTCCCAGTAGCAGTGGTGCTTACTATCCGGTCACCAACCAATTTACCATGGGGGGTGCTGCAATCTCTATGGCTTCTCCAATGGTCATCCCCAGTAACACCATGCATTATGGCAGTTAAGATGAGGACTTTTCAAAGACCCCTTTAACCTGCCCATCTCTGCGTGACAAAGACTTCCTTGTAAAAATACCTTGGCCTCCACCTCTTCTGAATCCAGTTGACCCATGGACCACAGCCAATACCAAAACCAGTGCTTTCCTGGCACATAACCCCTTGTACAACATCGGCATTCTGTTATATTGTATCCATTATGTTACATCACCTTTCAAGCACCCTCATATCCGTCCGACTCTTTAACATGGCTGAAATGTCCCCTTCTTGGTTTAGATTCCTAAGGCCGTTGGATACCAATGAACATTTGAACTACGGCAGATTTCTCACCTTCCTCATATTCAGCTCTTTATTTCTTAGTGTTATGAAATGACTGTTGTGGTTCTGATATTATTCATAGAGAGCTCTACACCAGCTATGAGAGGGTTGTTGTCCTCCCAGTTCTTCATTACATCATGATCAACACTCATTTCATGCCTGGTCAGACATAAAGTTAATGAGAGAAAAAAAACATGAAAACCATGTCTTCAACCTTGGAGTTCTGTGTATACAGGCAAATTTATATCCTGAAGTGTAATGGAATTTTTCTTTGGTAATCTATATGAATGTGTTTTGCTCATCACCCAATTTTAGGTTATTGTTTCCGTTTGCAGTCTTTCATAAAAGTACTCTTGATTCATCTCACTATGGATCATGTTGGTGAACGTGTATGCTGAGACATGACATAAATATGCATCTCTTTTTTTTTTCCTCTGCCTGCTGTAGATGTGTTCTTGCTCATCAATTATGACCTTGAGCAGGTACTACACGGGCAATTGAAATGATGAAGAGGGCCACAATTTGACATCAGCGCTACCAAGAAGCCCCAAAGGACCACAGACCTCTTAACCAGATGTATGACAAAATGCAATTTTTAAATATGGTCAAAATATGTGCATGTCTGTTTTTATTGAACCAATGTACACATCAGCTTCAGTATAATTCTCATATTAACTTTGGTTCCCGGCATGCATTGTGCTATTCATTGCTGAATCTTTACTGTAGTAAGGAACTTCATCATTATCATTCAAGTAGTTTTGTGTTACCCATAGTTTGGTGAATGTTTGTCTTAACAGCCAGCTTACATTTGTTGTACGAAATCCTGACTGAGTTGTGTGCAATATAGTACCCTCCCAGTCAGTTCCACTGTATGTTACGGTAAACTTTGCTAAGCGTCATCTGGTATCTTATCAAATGTATAAGATGCTCGTGTGTTGTCCTTGGTAATTACACAACAAAGCCTTTACACCGAAGGAAAATGAGCCTCCATTTGTCTTACATAGCACATCAGCACCACAAAACAATCACAGCTGATGTGTCTATGTATGCATGTAGGCTTGCCTTTAAATTTGTTGAAAGACCCAGTGGAGCTACTACGAAACCTTTTCCTTTAGTGGTGAATGGTCGTCTTACATCTTAATACTGAACAGATATAATCGAGGAAACGTTTGTAATTTTGCCTTTTTTAAAAATTAATCAAGGGACAACTCAAGTGTGTCTCACAAGCCACCTGTTGACCATCCCTGTACTCCATTTACTGAACCCCTTGCCACGCTGCGATCTTAAAGGTCAGTTTTCATTTATAAAACTGCCAGTATGATTTCATTGGAGCCTCATTTCACTAATCCCTCCCCCAATTCGATGCGCTGACTAACCCCCCCAAACACACACACACACACATTTAAATGCACAAGACATGTATTGTAAACAAGCCACATTGGTAGCATTACTTATTCGTGATGAGTTTCCTATAACACTAAGTATCAGCTTTGGGGGAATGTGTGATGAACAGTCAAGAAGTAGTGAGCCCAATTTAATTGAACAATTATTTTTTTTTCATAAATGTTCACGGTCTAGTTTAAACTTTATTTTGGAAAAAAAAAAGTGGACGTGGAAGCTGCATTTGACTAGAGCACAAAGTTGTAAAAGTTGGAGTCCACCATCAAATGCAAACAAGAACCTGCTATGAATGATCTCCATGACAAGCAAAGCAGCTGGAGACCATCTTCTGTGGTTAATCCTGGGAATAGTTCAATGGTCCGGCAATGATCAAGGAAGATCATAATCACCATTAACGACATCACCAACATGTCGTCATCATGATTTACTTTTTGGTGGTCGTCACTGTCTTTATTTCAATAATTTGACATAAAAGGCGACACAGTGATGACTGAGTACATTTGCCTTTCAGTTGTGAGGACTCTGGTTGAAATCCCACTTTGTGGAGTTAGCATGTTGTCCCATGCATATTTTTTTTTCCTGGATATTCCAGTTTCCTGCCACCTCCCAAAAACATGCATGGTAGATTTATTAAAGACTCTAAATTGTCTGTAACTCTGAATGTGACTACGAAGGGTTGTTTCAATGTGCCCTGCAATTGTCTGACGATCAGTTCAGGGTGTATCCCACCTCTCGCCTGAAAATAGCTGGGATAGGCTCCAGCATGCCCGCAAACATATTGAGGATAAGCAGTACAGAAATACATGGATGAATTTGGGTCAGTGACTGATCACGTGCTGTGCACGAGTCGAGCCACTGCTGTCGGAGTGTGACACCAGCAGGAGGCAGGTGCTATCTGTGGGTAACAGCTCAAGACCTTCCTCTGCCTGGTTGGCTGTGAATTTAGAATGGAACACAAATGACCCTGCAATCTGTGTGATTGGTGAATTGGGTGGCAAGCAAGTGTATAGGAGCGGCCGTTTCTCTTTATGCTCAACCCCACCCCCTCCCTCGGATGACGCCTCTTTTATGTTGGATTTTTTTTCACATTTTACTACAATATCCCTAAAACATCTATGATTAGTTAATTGAAGTCTGAATTGTCATTAACTCAGTGTGAATGATTGAGAGACCATCCAGCGACTAAAATTTTAACACATCACTGTTTTGCTCACTAAATATATTTGCTGGACATTTCTAGAAGCTTCATTCCCCCCCCCCACCCCCCCCTCCCCCCCATTGAAACCAGTTGTAAGTTTCCTTGACAGGATGTTTTGATTATCCAACTGAAATGTCCACCCTCGTTTCACTTTCATCATTGTAAATGGCAGGAAATTGTCAATAATAGTACATTTGGCCGTTCATCATTCCTTCAGTAATGTGATGTTTACTACTATGGTTTATGGAAAAACACCGTTATGTTCCCATCTCTGAACTTCAGTTGGCATGGTGTTTTCTGGGCTGATCTTCACGGGTATTTCTCCTCGAAAGATAGTGTGCATTATGGCGTCTAAATAGTTTTGCTCTCATCCTAGGTCTAGAATTGATAAGGTAGTCACCGCTGGATTTTTCTCTTCCTTCAAAGAGGAAAACTTCCACACATGAGAAGGCATGGTCAGAAGATTTTAGTCCTCTTTTGATCACCTTCGATATGTGAGCGGAAATCCTCAGTGAAAAAAATCAATAAATCCGAAAACAGAGCCCCTATCACTGATGACCACCTCTCAGATGTCCTTCGCATAGCCACCTCAGGCATTCAGATTTCAACACCCGTGTTCAAACCCATCCCTGGATTATTCTCACTGAAGAGGTAAAATGAATTGAAAACAAGTTATAAATTTCAGTGTTGATGGAGATTAACAAGTGAAAAATAAATTTCCTATCCTTCATCACCGCAAGCAGGAAATAGCTTGGCACTGATATCGCTGCAGTTCCACTTCCACTTTAAACTCCTCTGTCACACCTACAGCACAACTTTCCACTGTTCTGCTGCCCTCAAACAGGACCTTTCATGCACTATTCTACCGGTAATTATATTTTTCTGCAACTCCATACTTCTACATGCAGTACCACTGTTCCACTCTGGGCACCCAGTCATCGGTTTCCTCGAGATGAGCTGTCCCCAAACCCACGGTCCACAGGCTGACACCAGACCGTGTGCCATTTGTTACCGCGCCGTAAAGAAAGAATAACCAATTTATATTATATGCCAGTTTGCATTTCGGAAGTCAAAAATATTATTTTTTTAATCGACCGGCCCTTCTCTGCTGCAACAGCTGTGCGTCTCAATTGTTCTGTGAAGTCAAAACCTCTGCTCCCATCTGATTCTCTAAAGGTGGCCAAGGCCAGTGAACCAATCATTTCATAAACTGATTTAGTTAATTACGCTCATTGAAAAGAATAGTTCTTTTAAACAACACACTCGCAAATGAAATAATACAAGACTCCACTTGTTAATGTAACATTCAGCAAAATAAGACTGTACGACCTCAAAAAAAGAGACCTTTTCATCGAAAACTAGCAGGTTAGCTTCCCTCCAGGCACCTTAGCCCTCTAGTTCTAGGTGAAAGCTCAATACACCAAACCTTATGGATGCTTCACATGCAATTCAATTGTACACATCAAACAGTTCATTTTATTTGAATGGTTCAGGATGCACAATATTTTTATCTTATTTTCCGCCAATATACATAAATGATTTGATGTGCAAACCCTTGAGCAACCAAAACATAAAACTGACCATGAGAAAAACATGGAGAACGCAAATCCAATCCAGCAACTTTCAGAGACTGACCTTGTGGTTGATACTCATTGCAAAACAAATTGGGATTGTAAACTGAAGCCTTCTGAATTGAACTAGCAAATCATTATAAAATGGCATTCCAGGAAGAAAATGCTGTCTCAACTTTAGAAAGACCTGTGATTATAATAGCTTCAAGTGCATTGAGCAACATCTATATGCTTAAAGTTCAAAGCTTTAAGCTCCATTTACAAAGAACTTTCCAGAGCAAAAACATTTTTGCATATTTTTTAACAATGCTGCAGGTCTATGAGCCTTCTGGCACGTTTTTCAACATTCCTGCACATTTTGCAATTATCCTCCACTGATAGTACATGTTTCTGCATGTCCTTGGTCACATGTAAAAGTCAGAATTACCTGTCATTATGTATTATTAGTTTTATTTAAAGGTGTTAAAACCTTGGAGTCATACAGTAACATGCTGGAGTGTGCAGAGGCGTGTGAGAAAGTGTAGGAGCATTATATATATATATATATGTATATATATATTGATCAGAATCAGCTTTAATGGCCGAGTATGTAACAACAAACAAGGAATTTGTCTCCGGTAGTCGGTGCCGCTCTGGTACGGCATTCAGAACAAAGAACAAACAAACTAACAAGAGCAAATAACGAGGCATTCAGTTATTAGGAAGTATTTCTTATAAGAGTCACAGATGTGCAAGATGCAGACTCTTCGTCATTTAGAGCAGTTAAGAAACTATCAACACTCCACATTATCTTGACCTTATACAGAGTGCCCTTCCGTTATTGACCAATGCAATGAGAATTGTGGAACGGGAACAGTTTAAAGTGATGAATCGTGTGATAGTCTGCAGTATATATTACTAATACTAATACTGAATCACCAGGAGGATATGAGGGTTTGTCCCAACAACGGCGCAAGGCAGAAAATAGTGGGTTCGCTGATCAAGAATTTAATGACTTAAGTGATGGAAGGAGCTGGAGGTAGCAGAAATGAAGATGCTGAGGTTCTCGCTTGGAGTGAACAGGTTGAATAGGATTAGAAATGAGCTCATTAGAGGGACAGCCAAAGTTGGATGTTTTGGAGACAAAGTTAGAGAGAGCAGACTTCGATGGTTTGGACATGTTTAGAGACAAGAGAGTAAGTATATTGGTGGAAGGGTGCTCAGGATGGAGTTGCCAGGCAAAAGAGAGAGAGGAACACTAAAGAAAATGGTTGATGGATGTTGTAAGGGAGGACATGAGGAAAGTGGGTGTTAGAGAAGAAGATGCATGAGATGGGCTTAGATGGAAAAAAATGACACGCTGTGGCAACCCCTAACGGAACAAGCCGAAAGGAAAAGAAGAATAGATGGAAGGAGATGAAAGATCTATTGGCCAGGATATGGAGGCTCCGAAAGGATCCTGCCCGCTCTGTACCTTGTTCGAGTGACATGCGAGTCTTCAAGGGTGAGTAGGTTGGTGCCGACAATCTGTTCAGTGGTTTTGATTGTCCATTGCATTCGGAGTTTGTGCTTTTTTGTAGCAGCTCCAAACCAGACTGTGATGGAGGTAGACAGTACTGATTGGATGACCACTGTGTTAAAAGGACTTAATGACCAAAGATGTCAAGGCAACAGGCCTGTAGTCATTCAGACCAGAGACTGCTGCTTTTTTTGAGGACCGTTATGATGGTGGAGCGTTTGAAGCAGGTTGGTACTTTACACAGTTCTAGAGATCTGTTGCAGATCTTGTGAAGACAGGGGCAAGTTGGTCTGCGCAGACTTTGAGCCAGGATGGGACACAAGATCTGGACCCGGCTATTTGTTGAGCTTTTGTTGTTTGAAGATCTGCCTCACGTCCCTTTCATGGATGTTAAACAGTGGTGCGACTTGGTGGGTGTGTGGAGTGAAAATGTCCTTTTCAAATCTGCAATAAAAGTTATTGAGGTCATCGGCTACCTCGGTCTTTTTTTCTACTGGGGGTGCGGGGCGATGTAACTTGTAATTAGTGAGCGATTGTAATCTGTACCAGAATAATTTTGAGTCATTAGCACTAAGATGTTTTTCCAGTTTAGCTGCATAGTCCCTCTCTGCAATTAGAATTTCTTTAGTCAGCTGTTTCTAGTGCAATTGTTGAGGCCCCTATCCCCACTACAATATGGAACTTCTTTAGCCTGGCGGAGATGCCCAAGTTTGGCTGGAAACCACGGCTTGGTGTAATTGAAGGTGCGAAAAGTTTTTGTTGGTACACACACTTCCTTGCAGAAGCTGACATACACAGTAACAATACCCGTGAATTCATCAAGGCTGCTCACTGAATTTTCAAAGACACGACAGTCTATGTAGTCAAACCAGCTTTAAAGTTCTAATTACGCCATATTGGTCAACTTTTTAACAGATTTTACCAAAGGCTTCTCCCACTTAAGCGCTTTCCTGTATCTAGGTACCTGGTACTACTATTACTACTATTTTCCCTCGTCGGGACAGTTTACGTGCCATTTGTGGCTAAGTTTAGCTATGTTAAAATCTCCGAGGATAATAAGTGGTGAATCTGGCATTTTTTTTCTCAATCTTGTTGACCTGCTTGGCGAGCATCAACAACTACTCTTTCCCACAACTTCATTGTGCTGCTCATCAACATATTTTTTATACTTCCCACAGCTCTGCACATCACCTCATTTCTTATATAACTGGCATCAGCATATTTCCACCATTCCTCAAGCATCTTCTCACCCACTAGAAATGTGTTGAACAATCTGGTCAAAAACTCCATACCCATATCTCTTAGATGCTTCCATACCTCCACAGATATCTCATCAGGATAAACTACCTTTCCTTCTTTCAATCCTCTCCGGTGGCTTTCTAACCTCCCCTTATTAATGTGTGCTACTTCCTTGTCACCCTGTCAGGTTCACCAATTAGACATTCAGTAAACATGATGGGAAAAAAAAGGAAGCGAAGACACCAGTTCAAGTCCCGCGAGGAGAAAAGAGAGGAACTACAATTCGCCACTGCACTCAATGATTATCTTCTCCTCAGCACCTCTATTTAGTTTTAAGACGCTTCTTATTTACATGGATGTTACAAAAAGGAGACGGCAAGCAAATAGTTGGAAACAAGGTTTACGTTTGTTCATGTGCGTGTGCATGTGTGGAAGATTGCTGAGTACATGCGTGGTCATTTCTTTAACAGGCAGCAGTTCTAACAGTTCTGATGATTAGATGTTTTTGTTCTTGTTATCTCCTGCCAGGCGGATGCCACGTTATCTAGAGCCGAGTAAAGCATTTCTTTATTAGAAGCAGTTGTATGATAATTATGATCACAATTATTCCTACATTTCCCTCGTTTATCCTACATTTGCTACCACGTTTTCTACAGCAGAGCAAAGTATTCTTCATTGCAGGCAGAGCAAAGCATTCTTCATTGCAGGCAGGAACAGTAACTGAATTGGAGTAGAGCAAAGCATTTCTTCATTGTAGGCAGGAACAGTAACTGAATTGGAGCAGAGCAAAGCATTTCTTCATTGCAGGCAGGAACAGTGACTGAATTGGAGCAGCGCAAAGCATTTTTTCATTGCAGGCAGAAACCGTTACTTAATTATATTTACAATTATTTCTACACTATCCTCCTGTTTATCCTACATGTGCTCAAATCCTCACATCATCTAATAGATTATCCTTTCAGCTCTATTCTACAGAATCATATTTATGAAAACAAACACAGTTACACTGAAAAATATAGCACTAATTACTCGTGATCTTCTGGAACAGAGGACAGGTCTGGAAGAGAAGTCATAACATCATCATTGTGGTCAACAATATCACTGTCATTACCCTGTTGTGCCAATAGTGGATATATTTCTGCAAATTTTGAAATTGTCGGGGCAATAGCAGTGGTTATAAGTCGGTTAAGTAATGCCCTTCTGCAGGGAAAACAACAACATCCACACATAAGAATAGCTGCAAAAACAGCTGTAGAAACTAGGACAGAGAACACCAAGTTTTTAGTTTTTTCTGATGTGCTCGTGCGAGAGTGGTCCTTCATCTTGTGGTTCAGGGTGCGGAGGCCTTGAATGGCCCTTGTGAGTGACCCATCAGGTGCTGTGTTATTTGAAATAAACGTACAACACTGGTCACCGAACATTGCGCAGACGCCACCCTTCTCGGCCAGGAGCATGTCGACCGCTATGCGGTTCTGGAACGCCATGAGTGAGGTTGCAGCAAGTTGATCTCTGAAGGCAATAAAGCCTGCTTCCGTGTAGTTACCTAGTTTCTGTACATTGTAATGTATGTACTTGATTCTGTCAACATTTTTATTTAGGGTTATCCATAACGAGATGGATTCCCATCCTGCAGCAATCTGGGTAACCAACTTATACTCATCTGGTACGCCTCGTGGGATGCCGATTGCATCAATTTATGTCAGACCTCCATCTTTTCAAAAGGACCTTTACCTTCGGGAAAACCGAGTGGAAGTCCAAAGATTGATGCAGCCAATTGTACATCCTCTGCTGTGCATGGAAACACAGTCACAGGTAGGAGCAGTGATACCAGTGCACACGTTCCTGATGCATTTATCACTGTGTCATTTAGCTTTTGGCCACCGCACCACCACCACACATCGCTGCGTGGGAGCAGGGGGGCATTTTACCGATGGATAACGTGACAACATGTTTTGTTGAGACTTCCCACTTTAACACCTGTCCCTGTAAAGCTTACAAAGGACAAATTAGCCACTGCAACATTATTAGAAAATATTGGATTGTCATTTACTGCTTTAGTTGTCGGATAAACACTATTCCATTTCTAGCAAGTGGTGCTAAGAGTTCTTTTCGTCATTACTTCCAGGGTGCACTGTGATGGGATTGCTGCTGGAATTTCACGTAGTAGTGGACTAGGGCCCATGCAGGTGATGAAACTATAGTTTACCATACTCGCTCCATTCTCCATTAACAACAACCAATTATTTCCTACTTGTGAAATACCGGTCAGTGCCAAAAAATGTCCATCCTGCTTTTAAGGTTGAAATATTTCAACTCCCTCCATAGTATACGGACTCTTTTGTCTGGCATTTGGGTTCAGCGTGGCGTTAAATTGGCAAATGGTGAGAAGGAAACAGGAGTTTCCTTTGATATAGGCCCATACATGGAATCCCCAGCAAGGTGTGGTAGAAGGCTTAAAAGCTGGTGGAATAATTGAACCTTTAGTTAAATTATTTGTAAGGCCTGTTTCTGTCTTAAGCAAAGTCATTAGGCGTTAGTGATGTCGAGAATATGATGATGTTACCCAGGAGGGGGTCCATCTGTTATCTTCGTCCGCCACCAGGGTGTTCCACCTGGAGTCTCGTACATTATTTGTCAGATAACATTTATTTGATCTATACCTTATTCCTTGCAGGCTCCCTTTATTTGAGTGTTCAGTTAGACTTGGCCAGGTACTTAAAATGTGAAATATGCCACTGGTCACATTTTTTTCTCTAAAGATTTGAGTCAATACTGATGTCATATATTATCCCTTGCAATCTACCATCTGAACAAAAGGTTTTGAATAGTCAGGTAATGCTAAAGCTGTACTTGACACCAAAACTTGCTTTATCTCACAAAAGGCCCGCTGTGCTTCACCTCTCCATTTTATTTGGGATGTCATTTTTAAATTTTGCTCATACATTATTTTTGATAACGGTGCTGCTATTTCAGCCAAATTCGGTATCCAGGCTCGGCAGTAATTTGTAAGGCCTCAAAATGACTTTTTTTTTTTTTTTTTTTTTTTTTTTTTTTTTTGTTAATGGTCTGGGAGCTTGTTAATGGTTGTCTTTCTATCTTCCAAAATTGTTCGTCCCCCTTACTCAAACTGTGATCAAGATACTTGTTCCCTACACATTTGCAGTTTCTTCTTGCTTATTTTGTGACCTTCTTCTGCCAAATGCCTGACAAATGCTATCGTATTTTGTCTACAGGTTTCAAAATCAGGTGAAGCTACAAGCACATCATCTACGTAGACTATAATTTGACTGCCCCCTGGGGGTTGAAACTTGGGCATGCTTGCTGTCATTACTTGCGAATAGATTGTTGGACTTTCACAATACTCTTGGGGCAAGCTTGTGAATGTTTATTTTTTTCCTCCGGACGTGAATGCAAACCAAAACTGGCTGTCTTTGTCAACTGGGACTGAGAAAAATGCATTACTTATGTCTACCAATGTGAATACACTAGCGTCTGGTATCAAATTGTTTAATAATGTGTGTGGGTCAGGGACACAAGGAGCTCTTTGTATTACTGCTGAATTTACTGCTTGTAAATCCTGGATCATCCTCCATCCCACCGAAGGAGGGGTGTGTTGCATGGTGACTTATTTACACTCCACTATCACTCCTGCCTTCAGCAAGTCATCGAGTACTGGTTTTACTCCTTCTAGTGCATCTGGTTTCAATGGATATTGTCGCAAACAGGGCCTGTATTCAGTTTTGGATCTGATTTTTATCGGGAATGCTCCTTTTATGAGTCCTACATCTGATGGTCCTTGTGAGTATAATTTATCAGGCACACCTTTTAACAATTCCTCCTCATCCTCAGTGAGGCCTAAAAGGGTGTCATTTGTCTCATCTGGTCAGTATGAGCGTATCCCCATTTGTATTTGTACTGTCCAATGAAGTGGTTTTCTGCACAGTTCAGTCTCCTCACTATAATCCAAGGCTAGTTCTATTTCTCTCCAATCAGAAACATTTAGTGCTACCTGTACAAATTGTCCCAAAATCCTGTAGTTTGTTTGTATAATGATATATGTGGGGGTGTCAATTCCTTGTATAATGCAATTAGTTTGTCACTCAGTCTTGCTCCTGCCACCACTACTGATGTACCATCTGAGTATAGATAATCAATAGTGATGTTGGCTGCTGTGTCCTGTAATAAATTTATCTTGAGTTGTTTATCAGATCCTTCTGTATGTTTGTACAACATGGTCACATGCAGTGAGTCTCTTCCCATTTTATCTTGTGGTTGTTCAATTATGTCTCGAGCTGTTTGCAGCAAGGAATCTCCTGTTCTTGTGAGAACTATGTTTGGAATGTCTAAAGTGTAATAATAGGGTGTTGTTTCTATTTTGTAAGAGATTCAACTGTCCTCCCACTAATTCTGTTTTTCTTTTTACTTCTATATTTCCTGTTGGAGAGGGCACTAAGCCCAGTCCTAGTTTGAGCAAGCCATCTCTTCCCAACAAATTTACAGGGCAATCTGGGACCATGAGCATTGTCAATTTACACGACTTTGCCAGGGGGTCTAACACCCATACAGGATTCGTTTCAGCGACTACAGAGAGCCTCCCCTGAGCTGTTCTGACAAACACTTCCCTTCCTGACATGGTGCATCCTGGAATGCTCTCTATACATGCTTTTTTACATGCCCCTGTGTCACACAAAAATGTCATTGACTTCCCGTTCACGATAAGTTCCACCTCAGGTCTAGCCACTTCTAGTGCAAGAATTTCCTGTAAATTTAATTCAATATCTGCTTCCTGAGCATCCGTGGTGACATTTTGATGGGAAGATGGCTCCCCTAGTAATGTGGTGGTGGGCATTTTGTTTTTAGGGCAATCATGTGAAATGTGACCTTTTTCTCCACAACACCAGCAAATAATTTCTTTTTGACCAAATTTGCGACTCCTCCCCATTACTCCTGGATACCCCGGAGGAGTTGGTGTTATGACTGGGGTGGTGGTGTGTGGGTGTGTAACTCCCTGTGTCCCTTTCTGTCTTACTCCTTCTGGTCCTGTCTCATCATCTTCCTTTCTATGAAACATGATTGATTGCTCTTTTTTATCATTATCTTTGCCTCTTCCTGCTTTTCTATCCTTTTAGATTTTCCCTATTTTCTTTTATGGCTATTAACATCGAAAACTGTATCGTCATATCCATCTTTACTCGTTTTTTTTTTTTTTTAATCATTTTTGTGTGTGGTTCTTATTTTATCCTGCAGGTTAACTATTTTTTTGTGTATTGAGTTGGCCAGCAAAGCCATATTTTGTTATCCACAAATTTGGATATTTTGTTTTAGGACATTGGCTTTCTACAAACTTCCAGTCCTTACATGGTAATTTTTGTCTAAGATCCTCTGTGTCAACTATTTTGCTGGATGATTTTCCCATGTTGAAGTCAGTGGTTCACCTAGGGTGACTAAACTGACTTCCCCTGAACAGGGTGACAATTACGTTCTGTTTGAGGTCATTCTCAAGCTTCTATCACAAGTGGCAGGGAATTCTTACCTCTGCATCCTCAAACAGTTGTCCCTCAATTTCCTGTTCAAATGAGGTAGCGAACCTCCACTCAAACTTTTACACATGCACATGTTTCACAGAGCTCACATACAGGCCACATGTTGCCCTTTTCTAAGTTTTATAGACTTATTAGCCTACTTGATAGGGACTACCATTCTCGAGGTTTGGTTCTGCCGCAGGCACCCAGACGCGCATTCCTCATAAGTGTGGGAGTTTCCTACTCACCAGAGATGTCTTCACTTCCTTCGGCATCTCGTCGACCTCCAGACGCAAAGTCAAGGCCCAGTCCCGGAAAGGGTCTCAATTGCCGTGGCCACGGTCTTTGCCTGGACGTCGACTCAGCCCCTGGAAACCTCCGGTATCTTTAGATCCGGCTCGAAGGACCAAGTAAATGTCAGGTTCACCAATTAGACATTCATTAAACAGGACAAAGTAAAGGCAGCAAAGACACCAGTTCAAGTCTCGCGAGGAGAGAGGAGAGGAACTGTCTCGTACAATTCGCCACTGCACTCTCTGATTATCTTCTCCTCAGCACCTCTATTTAGTTTTAAGACCCCCCCCTTATTTACATGGATGTTACAAAAACGAGACGGCAAGCAAAACAGTTGGAAACAAGGTTTACGTTTGTTCATGTGCATGTGCATGTGTGGAAGATTGCTGAGTACATGTGTGGTCATCATTTCTTAAACAGGCAGCAGTTCTAACAGTTCTGATGATTAGATGTTTTTGTTCTTGCTATCTCCTGCCAGGCGACTGCCATGTTATATAGAACAGAACAAAGCATTTTTTTATTGGAAGCAGATGTAGGATAATGATGATCACAAGTATTCCTACACACCCGCATGACTACATTGAGCTCTCTCATTTTCCTCATTCATTATCTTCTTGGTATTCTTTCCATCTATCCAGCACACTAGTGACATCAGTCACCACATTATATATTTAATCACCCTAACCCCGGATCAGATGTACCAGCCACCTCATCTGGGTCCTCTCAATACGGAGGACCAGTGGGTAGAGACTGAGCCTCTCGTGGATAACTGAGCTTCTCACCCTATCTCTGAGGGAGAGATCTTGTTCTTTCGCTCACGACCCACAGGTGAGGGTTGCAACGTAGATCAACTGGTAAATTGAGAGCTTCGCCTTTCGACTTAGCTCCCTCTTTCCCACAATGGACCGATACAAAGTCCGCATCACTGCAGATCCCCGTTGATCTCCCGTTCGTCTCTGGATTGTAGAATACGAGATAACGTGTGTGTGTGTGTGTGTGTGTGTGTGTGTGTGTGTGTGTGTGTTGTGTGTGTGTGTGTGTGTGAGAGAGAAAACGATATATATATATATATATATATATACGATATATAGATCGTACAACTGAGTGTAGGGACTTTGAATGTGACCGACAGTTGAAAGAGAAATTCTGAAAGGAACTAGATGAAGTAGTTCTGAGCATCCCAGACAGCAAAAGAGTTGTGATTGGTGCAGATTGTAATGGACATATTGGTAAAGGAAACAGGGGCGATGAAGAAGTGATGGGTAAGTACGGCATCCAGGAAAGGAACTTTGAGGGACAGATGGTGGTGGACTTTGCAAAAAGGATGGAGATGGCTGAAGTGAACACTTATTTCCAGAAGAGAGAGGAACATATAGTGACCTACAAGAGCGGAGGTAGAAACACGCAGATGGATTATATTTTGTGCAGACGATGTAATCTGAAGGAGATTACTGAGTGTAAAATAGTGGTAGGGGAGAGTGTAACTCGACAGCATAGGATGGTGGTGTGTAGGATGACTCTGGTGGTGGGTAGGAAGATTAAGAAGGCAAAGGTAGAGCAGAGAACCATGTGATGGAAGCTGAAAAAAGAAGAATGTTGTGCGGCCTTTCGGAAAGGGGTAAAACAGGCTCTCGATGGAAAGCAGAAGCTCCCGGAAGACTGGACAACGACAACCAAGGTAATCAGAGAGACAGGCAGGAGAGTACGTGGTCTGTCTTTTGGTAGGAAAGGGGAGAAGGAGACTTGGTGGTGGAACCCCAAAATACAAGGAGTCATACAAGGAAAGAGATTAGCAAAGAAGCAGTGGGACACTGAGAGGACGGAGGAGAGGCGAAAGGAGTACATCGAGATGCGACGTTGGGCAAAGGGAGAGGTGGCAAAAGCTAAACAAGAGGCATATGAAGACATGTACACCAGGTGGGACACGAAAGAAGGAGAAAATGATCTCTACAGGTTGACCAGACAGAGGGATAGAGAACAATGCATGCATCAGAACAATGGTGAGGTGTGACAGAAGAATTTAAGGTGGAGGTGGGACTGCATCAGGGATCAGGTCTGAGCCCCTTCCTGTTTGCAGTGGTAATGGATAGGCTGACAGATGAGGTTAGACTGGAATCCCCTTGGACCATGATGTTCGCAGATGATATTGTGATATACAGTGAAAGCAGGGAACATGCAGAGGAACAATTAGAAAGATGGAGACATGCACTGGAAATTAGAGGAATGAAGATTAGCCAAAGTAAAACAGAATATATATGCGTGAATGAGAGAGGTGGAGGGGGAAGAGTGAGGCTACAGGGAGAAGAGATAGCAAGGGTGGACGACTTCAAATATTTAGGGTCAACAATCCAGAGCAATGGTGAGTGTGTTAAGGAAGTGAAGAAACGGGTCCAAGCAGGTTGGAACAGCTGGCAGAAGGTGTCTGGTGTGTTATGTGACAGAAGAGTCTCTGCTGGGACAAAGGGCAAAGTTTACAAAACAGTGGTGAGGCTGGCCATGATGTACAGATTAGAAACGGTGCCACTGAAGAAACAACACGAAGTAGAACTCGAGGTAGCAGAAATGAAGATGTCAACAAGGTTCTCTCTCGGAGTGAGCAGGTTGGATAGGATTAGAAATGAGCTCATTAGAGGGACATGCAAAGTTGGATGTTTTGGAGACAAGATTCAAGAGAGCAGACTTCGATGGTTTGGACATGTTCAGAGGCGAGAGAGTGAGTATATTGGCGGAAGGGTGCTGAGGATGGAACTGCCAGGCAAAAGAGAGAGAGGAAGACCAAAGAGAAGGTTTATGGATGTGGTGAGGGAAGACATGAGGGCAGTTGGGGTTAGAGAGGAAGATGCAGAAGATGGAAAAAGATGACATGACGCTGTGGCAAACACTAACGGGACAAGCCGAAAGGAAAAGAAGATATATATATATATATATATATATATATATATTTTTTTTTTTTTTTTTTTTTTTTTTACAAAGATTTGAACTTTGAGTGTTTTAACAGGAGAAATGTAAGAGAATGTTAATGCCTGTCTGAGATGTTTATAAAGTGTGTGGTTAGGGATTTATCAACCTTAAAACATATCCATCCAACCAATTTCTTAGCTTCACAAAGTTTGCGGGAGTGCTGGAGCCAGCTGTCAATGGCCAGGAGGCAGGACACACCCTGAACTGGTTGCCAGTCAATCGCAGGGCACAATCATACCAAGGAGCAATTTAGAGTGTCCAATTAATGTTTTTAATGTTTTGGGGATGTGGGAGGAAACCGAAGTGCCCAGAGAAAACCCACGCAGGCACGGGGAGAATATGCAAACTCCACAGAGGCAGGACCAGAATTGAACCCTTGCACCTCAGAACTGTGAGGCCAGCACTTTATAGCTGCGGCACTGAGCCAACCAGCAACACTGCTCTTTAGTAATTATTTGTAGGACTACTTTTTACTTTTACCTGTGTCGTATTCTCCTCCAGTCCTCTATGGTAACGCCAACCTTTCCAACATGGCCACTCTTATAGTATGTTCGTTAAGATGGCAGCGTCATTTCGGTAGCATAGCTATTAATATATACCTATGGGCACTACCATGCCGCCATATATATCTATATATGTATAAAATAAATGGAAAAAAAATGAAAACGAACTCTACAGGTTGATCCAGAGAGAGGGATGGAGATGGGAAGGATGTTCAGCAACTTAAAGGTGTTTCAGGATAGCAATGGAAATATGTTGACTGGTGCCAGTAGTGTGCTAAGTGTGTAAAGAGTATTTTGAGAAGTTAATGAATGAATAAAATGGGAGAGGAGATAGAGGAGAAGAGGCAAGCGTGAATGACCAGGAAGTGGCAATGATTAGTACGGAGGAAGTTAGAAAGGCACTGAACAGAATGGAAAAATGGAAAGACAGTTGGTCCTGATGACATACCGGTGAAGGTATGGAAGCAATTTGGAGAGGTGGCTGTGGAGTTTTTGACCAACTTAATCAATAGAATACTAGCAGGAGAGAAGATGCCAGACGAATGGAGGAAAAGTGTGTTAGTCCCCATTTTTAAGAACAAAAGCGATGTTCAGAGCTGTGGAAACTATAAAGGAATAAAGATGATGAGCCACACAATGAAGTTACAGTGAAGAAAATAAGTGTCTGAACACGCTGCTTTATTGCAAGTTCTCCCATTTAGAAATCATGGAGGGGTCTGAAATTTTCATCGTGGGTGCATGTCCACTGTGAGAGTGATAATCTAAAAAGAAAAATCCAGAAATCACAATGTATGATTTTTTATTAACAATGTATTTTTGTGATACAGCTGCAAACAAGTATTTGAACACCTGTCCATCACCTACAATTCTGACCCTCAAAAGACCTCTTATTCCACCTTTAAAAGTCCACCTCCACTCCATGTATTGTCCTGAATCAGATGCACCTGTGTGAAGTCGTTAGCTGCAAAAAAGAAACCTGTCCACCCATACAATCAGTAAGACTCAAACTTGTAACATGGCCAAGACCAAGGAGCCGTCCAAAGACACCAGAGACAAAATTGTAAAACTCCACATGGCTGGAAAAGGCTACAGATAAATTGCCAAGCAGCATGGTGCAAAAAGGTCCACTGTTGGAGCAATGAGGGCAGCAGAATCAAACACTCGTGACTGAAGTTTATTGAGAATGAACCAACTTTTACATACATGCAATTCATGTCCAAACAATATTGGTTTTGTAGCACCCACATGACAACTGTACTTTGTTCGTTTGGTGCAAAACAAGTACACAGGCAACAGATCTTTAGTAGTGCTGCAAAGCATGCTCGGCTTTTAAAGTGCATGTTGTGTGCCAATTATATTTTCAGTGGTTTATTTGGGCCCTTCCTCGAGCCGTCACCTTATCGTGGTGTCCTGATGATCCGAGGGCCTAAGATGTCTGGGGCTCCATGACCCTGGTAGGGTCACCCATGGCAAAGAGATTCTAGGTGAGGTACCAAACAATGTATGGCTCCTTAAACAATGAGAAAAATGGATGGATACAAGTTTTCCTTTCCCAAACACGGGTGTCCACCCTCTTCTGGAGCCAGGCCTGGTGGTGGGGCTCAAAGGCGAGCACCTGGTGGCCCGGGCCTGTACCCATGCGGTTCAGCCGGGCACAGCCCTTCTCATGTGCTCACCACCTGTGAGAGGGTCCGTATGGGTCAGGTGCAACGTGAGCTGGTCGGTGTCCAAAGGTAGGGACCTTTGCATTCCGATCCCCGGCTACAGAAACTAGCTCTACAGTCATCAAATGTCACCTCTCTGGCAGTGAGATGGAGAAGTTCTGACTAAATCGAGTCAGACTCTCCGCTGTGCACCGCTTGAAACCTGGTACCACTTCTCTCAAGTGGGGTTCGACTCTGTTCCACTCTGGAAATGCCCACGGTGAGCGACACTGAGCAGCTTATTGTGTGTACGCTGGCGTTTACCCTGGTGAAAGGGTAGGCTCTCTCCACCTTCGGGGAGGGGTGTGGGTCCTGACCGCTTTTTTGTTTTGTTTTTGTGCCTATGCACCAAACAACAGGGAGTGCTGGAGAGCGCTCCCCCAAGGGACTTCATCAATCTGCTGGGGGACAATGCCCACATAGGCAATGACATTGAGACATGGAATGTTGTGATTGTGAAGAATTAACTTAATGTGGGGTGTTGATGCACTCTAAACTGGTCTAAATGAAGACTGCATCTTGGACAACTGTGACTCTAATAATAATAGTTCCTATTCATTGAATGTCTATTGTTCTTTGTACTTGTTAGTTTTGTTTTTGTTTTTTGTTCTGAATTTGTACCAGGGCGGCACCGACTGCTGGAGATAAATTCATTGTGTTGTTACACACCTGGTCGTTAAAGCTGATTCTGACATGTGCACTTGTTACCAAGAGACCCTCTTATGCAGTTTGATGATCGACTTTGTGGTCATGTCATTGGTCTAGCGACAGCATGTCCTGAACATTCGGGTGAAGAGGGGACGTAGCTGTCAACTGATCACCACCTGGTGGGGAGTTGGGTCCGATGGTAGGGGAAGATGCTGGTCCATCCTGGCAGGCCCAAATGTATTGTGAGGGTCTGGTGGGAATGGCTAGTAGACTCCCCTGTCAGAAGGAATTTCAACTCCCAATTGCAAAAGAACTTTGCTCATGTTCCAGGAGAAGTCCGGGACATTGAGTCCGAGTGGACAATGTTCCGCGCCTCCATTGCTGAGGCAGCCGACCAGAGCTGTGGCCATACAGTGGTCGATGTATGTTGTGGCAGCAACCCCCGAACACGTTGGTGGACGCCAACAGTGAGGGATCCTGCCAAGCCGAAGGAGTCCTATTGGGCATTTCTGCCTTATGGGACTCACGAGGTGACTGATAGGTACCGGGTGCCCAAGCGGAATGCAGCTTTGCAGGTCACTGAGGTAAAAACCCGGGCGTGGGAGGAGTTTGGTGAAGTCATGGCGAAGGACTTCAAGACAGCTTCAAGGAATTTCTGGTCCACCATCCAGCATCTCAGGAGGGGGAAGCAGTGCACCGTCAACACTGTGTATAGTGGGAATGGGGCAGGGTTGACCTCAACTCAGGACGTTGTGAGCCAGTGGGCAGAATACTTCAAAGACCTCTTCAATTCCACAGACATGGCTTCCCATGAGGGTTAGTTTCTGAGTTCTCTGAGATGGTCTCTTCTATTTCAGGGGTTGAGGTAACTGAGGTGATTAAAAAGTTCGTCGGTGGCAGGGCCCTGGGGATGGATGAAATTTGACCGGAGTTCCTAAAAGCTCTGGATGTTTTGGGGCTGTCCTGGTTGACACACCTCTGCAACATCACGTGGACATCGGGAACAGTGCCTCTGGATTCGCAGACTGGGGTGGTGCTCCCCCTTTTTAAGAAGTGTGTGTTCCAACTACAGAGGGGTCACACTCCTCACCCTCCCTGGTAAGGTCTGTTCAAGGGTGCTGGAGGAGGGTCTATCGGTAAATCTAATCTCAGATTCAGGAGGAGCAATTTAGTTTTCGTCTTAGCCGTGGAACAGTGGACCAGCGATACACTCTTAGCAGAGTCTTTGATGTTGCATGGGAGCTCTACATGTGTTTTGTGGACTTTGAGAAGGGATTCGACAGTGTCCCTCGGGGAATCCTGTGGTGGGTTCTTCGAGTATGGGGTAATGAAACCCCCAATACGGGCTGCTCGGTCACTGGTGAGAGTTGGACTCTGCCAAGGCTTCCCTTTTTCACCAATTTTGTTCATAACTTTTATGGACAAATTTCTAGGCACACCCAAAATGTAGAAGGTGTCCAGTTTGGAGGCCTCCGTATTGCATCTCTGCTCTTTGCAGATGATGTGGTTCTGTTGACTTCATCAAGCCATGATCTCCAACGCTCACTGGAGCAGTTCCCAGCCGAGTGTGAAGTGGCTGGGATGAGAATCAGCACCTCCAAATCTGAGACCATGGTCCTCAGTCGTAAAAGTGGGGAACTCTCCACGTCAGATCATGTCCCAAGTGGAGAAGTTCAAGTATCTTGGGCTGTTGTTCAGGAGTGAGGGAAAAATGGAGTGGGAGATCAACAGGCAACCTGGTGCAGCGTCTTCAGTGATGCAGACTTTGTATCAGTCCCTTGTGGTAAAGAAGGACCTTAGTTGAGAGGGAAAGATCTCAATTTACCAGTCGATCTACATTCCTACCCTCACCTATAGTCATGAGCTGTGGGTGGTGACTGAAGGAACAAGATCACGAATGCAAGCAGCCAAAATGGGTTTCCTGTCCAGGCTCTCCCTTAGATATAGGGTGAGAAGCTGGGTCGTCTGGGAAAAGCTCTGTGTCAAGCCGCTCCTCCTCCGCATTCAGGCGCTAGATGAGGTGGCTGAGGCATCAGATCCGGATGCCTCCCCGAGGCCTCCCTGGTGAGGTGTTCCGGGCACGTACAATTCTGGGTATTCCTGCTGAAAGGGCCAATGACACCTAAAACAAAAAATCAGCCGGAATGGAATCCGTTTGTTCACAGCACATCAGAATGTTGCCGTGTATGAATTTTTTCATCTCCCGCCAAGAAAATTCTCTCGAGGCATTTGTGTTGGAGAAAAACTAGGAAGTGATGTTTTTTGCCTACAGTGGTGGGTTTGAGTGTTTATACTTCTTACTGGAGTGAAATTAGCTGTTTTTTTCTACGTCTTAGCCAAAATGCCTGCTCGTTGTATTGCTGGATTTTGCTCCAACACTCGGGAGGATGGATTCACTTTTCACACGTTTCCAAAAGACCTGGTTTGTCGTAGAAAAATGCATTGCACAGGTGCAAAGGACAAGAGCTTAGTGTGTTCCAAATGACAGGTAGGTATTTATAGAGCTATTAAAAAAAATAATAGTTGCCAAAGAAATATAAGCGTTCATCTCAAGAATTTCATACTGGATTGGTCATGGCCTGGGTTAAAAATGCACCACTAACCTGTAGGGCGTTGGTGGAAATTTGGCTACTGAGGATCGAAGACAAGAAAGAGAAGGAAAGCGGATTCTTCGGCAGAAGAAGAAGAGGACTACAACTGAGTGAAGGGACTTTGAATGTTGGGACTATGACAGGAAAAGCTCATAAATTGGTTGACGACGATTAGGAGAAATGTACATCCAAGAAAACCTGTGGAAAGGTATTAAGGCTTGAAGTTTAGGGGCAGGTTTTAAATTCTTTTACCATGGAGTAGATGGGGGAGGAGAAAATTAGTATTTTTTTTTTTTAAAGGAAGAGCTTGCTACGAATCTCATGGAGGTGAAAAGAGTATCAGATCAAGTGATGAGGCTGAAACTTGAAATAGAGGGTGTTATGTATAATGTGATTAGTGCCAATGACCCACAGGTAGCGTGTGACCTTGAGTTGAAAGACAAATTCTGGAAGGAACGAGATGATGTTCTGAGCATCCCAGACACAGAGATGTGATTGGTACAGATTGTAATAGTTGGTGAAGGAAACAGGGGCAATTGAGAAGTCTTGGGTGAGTATGGCATCCAAGAAAGGAACTTTGAGGGACCAAATGGTAGTGAACTTTACAAAAAGGATGGAAATGGCAGAAATTAACACCTTTTTCCAGAAGAGGCAGGAACATAGAATGGAGGCAGAAGCACGCAGGTGGATTACATTTTGTGCAGATGATTTAATCTGAAGGAAGAAGATTAAGAAGACAAAGGTAGAGCAGAGAACCATGTGGTGGAAGCTGAGAAAGGAATATTTTTGTGCGCCCATTTGGAAAGAGGTGACAGGATAGACAGAAGGAGCTCCCGGAAGACTGGACTACCACAGCCAAGGTGATCAGAGAAACAGGCAAGAGAGTACTTGGTGTGTCTTCTGGTAGGAAAGGGGACAAGGAAACCTGGTGTTGGAACCCCAAAATACAGGAAGTCATACAAGGAAAGAGGCTAATGAAGAAGTGGGACACTGGGAGGACTGAGGAGAGGTCAAAGGAATACAGTGAAATGGAACGCAGGCCAAAGGTAGAGGTGGCGGAGGCTAAACAAGAAGCTTATGATGACATGTACACCAGGTTGGACACAAAAGAAGGAGAAAAGGATCTCTACAGGTTGGCCACACAGAGGCATAGAGATGGCAAGGATGTGCAGCAGGACAGGGGAATAATGGATAGAGATAGAAATGTATTGACTGGTGCCAGTAGTTGATGACGGAAATGAGAGAGAAGGAAGAGTAAAAGAACGAAGTGTGATGGACCAGGAAGTGGCCATGATTAGTAAGGGGGAAGTTAGAATAGCACTAAAGACGATGAAAAATGAAAAGGCAGTTGGTCCTGATCCCATTTCTCTTTGGAAGCATGCTTTGTATGCCTTACTACAGCTCCTGTATGGAGAGACAGTACGTCAAAAGGCTTTCAATGGATGAGCGGTAGTAGGCCAGCTGCAACTTTGTGCCCAAGTTGTTTTTCCTGAGGTCTCTCAAGAAGTGGAGACCCTTTTGAACCTTCTTGACTACCGCTGATATGTAGTATGTCCAGGAAAGGCCTTCAGAGATCAGGACTCCCAGCGAAACTGAGTGTGCAGACTCTCTTCCCACATTCAGTCACACATTTAGTTCTGTTCTCCTGAAGACCACAATGATGTCTTTTGCTTTTATAGTTTTCAGTGCCAGATTGTTGTCTGAGCACCAGGTTGTTAGCTTCTGCACCTCTTTTTAGGGTGCCTCGTCTCGCTTTGAGATCAGCCTGACCACTGTTGTGTCATCATCAAATTTGACGATTTTATTTGTATTGACTGGGCTCTAGTCAAAGGTGTAGCGACTGTACAGGAGGGCCTGAGCACACAGCCGTGTGGCGAACTCAGTGTAAGGTTGGAGGAAAAGGTGGGAGCTGAATCTCACAGTCTGGGGGTCTATTTGTCAACAAGTCTTTGATCCAGGAGCATGTAAGAGGAGGCAGCCCCAGGATGTCCAGTTTAGTCATCAGAATGTCTGACATTGTGTTAAAGGCTGAGCTATAATCCACAAGGAGCATCCTATCTTAGCTCAGTAGTTGTTTCAGGTGACTCAATGCAGCGTGCAGAGTTCTGCCGATGGGATCCTGGGTTAATCTATTCATCCGGTATGCAAACTTGTGAGAGTGAAAGAGGTTGGGGGGGGGGGGGGGTTTTAAGTGTTTGATGTGTGAGAACCAGCCTGTCAAAGCACTTCATGATACGTGTGAGGGGCAACAGGGCGGTAGTCATCGAGGCTAGTTAAAAAATTCTTTTGGGGGATGGAAATGATGTACATTTCAAACAAATGTGGATGACTGTTTGGGCCAGTGAGAGGTTGAAGATCTTGCAGAAGACGCTTGTAAAGCTGGTGGACACATGCCCTGAGCACCTTGCATCGTACTCCATCTGGACCACCAGCCTTCTTGGGGTTCACAGCTAGGAGCACACATCTCACATCATGCTCCTTCACAGTAAATGGAGAGTTGTTGGTTGGGGGCACTGGAGGACGCGATCTTTTGTTAGATTTTGAGAGGATTAACAACCCCCCCAACTATTGTCTTTTTTTTTTTTTTTTTTTTTTGTAGCTCTATACACACCTACCTGTCATTTGGAACCCACGGAGCTCTCGTCCTTTGCACCTCTGCAATCTATTTTTCATGACGAACCGGGTCTTTTTGAAAAGTAATAATAGTAAATCCAACCTCCAGAGTGTTCGAACAATATCCAGCAATACAACGAGCCGGCATTTTGGCTGACACGAAGGAACAACGGGCTACCTTCCAACAGGTAAAACTAATATAAACAGACGAGGCAGCCTGAGTGGGCCGGTGCTGTTAACGTCATTTCCTGCTTCTAAAAAAAATCCCTTGAGAGGCTTTTCATGGTGGGAGTTACAAAAAGCCATATGCGTCAAAATCATGTTTTGTGGTGAAAAAACGGATGGGTCCATTCCGGCTGCCTTTTTTTTTTTCATTAATAACATACTAAAAATCACGCATTTCATGATAATGGAGCTTTAAGGCAACATCTCAAGACGTGAGCCGTGAAGCGAAACGTGGCCACAAAAGGGTCTTCTAAACGGACAATGACCTCAATAATACTACCAAAATGATTTTTAAAAAGTGCTTTGAGGAAAACAAAGTCAGTGTCTTGGAATAGCCATCACAAAGCCCTCATCTGAATCCCACTGAAAATGTATGGGCATAGAAAAAAGGAAAGTGTTCAAAAGTCAATGACAATGACCTCAAGTATACTGCCAAAATGGTTTTAAAATTGACAATGACCTGAGGTATACTGCCAAAATGGTTTTAAAAAAGTGGCTTGAGGATAACAAAGTCAGTGTCTTGGAGTAGCCATCACAAAGCCCTCATCTGAATCCCATTGAAAATTTATGGGCATAAAAAAAGGAAAGTGTTAAGTCAATGTTTTTTATGTTTAAAGTCTGTCATTATTGTTTACTTTTAATTTTTAAAACCTTAAACTCTTAGCACCACCTTTGATGTTTACCTCATTTTTGAGCCGACATCAAAATGGCATGACTAGAGTGAGGCAAAAACAATTGATGGCTTTCAAAGGAGGAAATGATGTGGGGGAAAAAAAAAAATTCTGTAGCTATTTTTTAAAATGTAACATTCCAATCATGGAAATTTCTAAGAGTAACTAATTAAATAACATATTTTCTCTTTGTACTGTAATGGATTAAAATTTCATATATTTTGCAATATCACGTAGTCCCTAACCTACATCACAGGTGCCCAATTTGTGGCCCGAGGGGCCAATCCAGCCACTGGGAAAGCAAATCATTGCGTCAACTTCCTGTTTTTTGTTAAATCGACAAAATTGCGAAAGATCACCTAATAAGGTGGCTTCAACAGTGGATATAAAATGCTTTCTGCACCTTTCCTTTTTTTTTTTGTCCTGTTCAACTGTTAGATGAAGCAGAGTGGAGGACCTGTATCTTTTTTAGGTAGAAACTTTTTTACTGTGTCACAGCGACGTTTTTAAGATGCCGCAGTGAAGTTTTTAAGCTGCAATCTGGTTCCTTCATATGATTATTTATGGACTCGGATTCAATAAAGACAAACAGCATCCTACTGTGAAGGTTCTTCAGCCATTCCCAGGGACAGACATCAGATCACGATCATTATATGCAGTGGAATTACTTCTAATCATGATTGCAGTACAAATTGTTGAAGAAAACAGGATAAAACTGATTGTAATGTGTTCAGATTCATTATGGTCCTTAAGTAACATAGTCACAAAGTAGATCAGATTTGTTATTTGAAATTCATGAGATACTGCATAGATTAAGTATATATGAGATGACTAGGTGGGCCTCATCCCACACTCCCAAACAGGGTGGTCCGGGATCCTGCCACGGTGCCCAGCGACGGTTGCCACCGTTCATTTCTTCACTCCGTCCTCTCCCACAGAGCCTGGCCTTCGCTGCAGAGACCTTTACTGTGGAGCTCTGATTCCCTCCGCCTGGTGAGCACAGACAAATCTTCTTTGTGATTGTGTCCTTGGCCTGCCGCGTGTGTAGTGGGTCAAACTCTGCATTGTGTATTTTTTTGTAAGATGAATGAGAAGACACACACTTTGGCTGGTTTCAACTTGGTTTAATCCTCTCTCTGTATTATAAAGGAGACACATTCACAAATGTTTACAGAGTTCTCTTCACAAAGATCCTTAAAGCTTTTACACTTTGAAGCCAGAAACACAAGAGGAAGGTAAAATATCACAAAAACAAAGAACATGATTTACATCGCAACAGATGACAAGAATATATTAAACAATTGCATAAACTCACATACCTGTATTATAAAACTTCACAAAGATGCGCAAAGCTCTGCAACATTAAAGACATGGTCACCACACAGACCTTGACATCTCCCCTTCTCCAGCTAGCGAGTTTGTTTGAAATTAATGAAACAGTCAACACTGCGCCTCTGTGACTACACTCGCTTTGCAAACGTTTTAACGTAATTTATATTCACCTTTTACAACAAACCAATGAAAATATGTGGAGGAGACCAAAATGCTTACCTTTCATTTAGAAGCCAAAAACACAACAGGAAGTGATCTCGTCCAGCCACCTGATGAGTGTGACTTCCACATAAAACAAGCAGCCTATTCCTGTTTCTCAGATCTTCCACCAACACTTCAATGGCATTTTCCCCCTTACAATAAACATTTTTAAACACCCAATTCGTTATACCATTAATTGTGTTGGAAAAACCGAAAAATAAATGCCAGAGAACGTGCTGCCCTTCACAATAAGAGTGCGCTTCCACACTTTTTTCCCATTATAGCCCACAACATCACAATTACATTCACCCCCACTGTTTTGCGCTATAGTATCAACATGACCTGTAATTTCTTACATATGGGTTTGATGAAAATTCACACACAGTCTTCCCAGGTGTCACTGTGTAATTCCCCTTATACACAACCCAGCTCAACCACGATTGAAAAATATCCAACAAAGTATCAAGGGAAACATGAGGTGATCAGTTACATGTTTAACCCTGGGAAAATGTCCCAACTACAAACTTCAAGGTTGGGGGACACATAATATCAGCAAACCACACCCAACAAGAACAAACTTCATCCATCAAAAGGTTGTCTTGTATAGTGTCAAGAACACTCACATGCAAAAAAAAAAAAACTTATCTATCAATAGAAACTACTCTTAAAGCAATTACCTACCCAGCCTAATCAATCTTTCTAATCCGGTGCGGATTCACCCACCAAACGAACACTTGTGGTAGAAGCTTGAGAATTACTTCAAACAGAAAGTAATTGTCACCCTGTTCAGGGGGAAGTCAGTATAGTCACCCAAGGTGAACCACTGACTCCAACAGCGGTAAAACAAATAGCAAAATAGTTGATACAGAACAGGTGAAAAAAATAACTAGAAGTTCGTAGAAAGCCAATGTCCTACAAAAAAAACATCTAAATTTAAGGGTAACAATATGGCTTTGCTAGCCAGCTCAACATACACAAAACTATATATATAATATATATATATATATATATATATATATATATATATATATATATATATATATAGTAAACCTGTTAAAATAACAGATAAAAACACATGAACAAACAAGTACACTTTGCTTCCATCTATGTTTTGCTTGCCGTCTCCTTTTTGTAACATCCATGTAAATTAGGGGCATCTTGAAACTAAATAAATTGAGGTGCTGAGGAGAGGATAATCAGAGAATGCAGTGGTGAATTGTACAAGACAGTTCCTCTTCTCTCTCCTCACGAGACTTGAACTGGTGTCTTTGCTTCCTTTTTTTCCCAGTTTAATGAATGTCTAATTGGTACACCTGACAGGAAACTTTCTCACCTACAGCTGACATTACCACTGTCATGTAGAAGGCAGCACAAGAAGGTTTAATTCTACATCAAATGAATGTGAAAACTGTATTTCTGCATGCACCAATTGATTGCAAGGTGTACTTACAAGAGCCTGAAGTCTATGAGGAAAAAGTCAAAATCAGGGGAAAGGTTGGTGTGTAAATTGCAGAAGCCTGTATGACCTTCATTAGGCAGGCATGAACTGGAATACTCTGTTACATGCATATCTGCAGGGTTCGCACGCGGCCCTAAAAGTCCCTAAAAACCCCTAAATTTTCGAAGGTGCATTTAGGAGCTCCTAAAAGTCCTTAAAATTCGCGAAAACCGGTCAAGCCCCTAAAAAGACCTTACATTAAAAGAAATATCAAAGGGAGGACCTAAACCTCCAAAATTCTCCCTAAAAAAATCTTTTATCTTCCTTCATCGAGCCAACTTGTATCACGGGGGAGTGCATTTTTCAAGAAGCTTGGGTTGAAAGTAAGGAGTTTGGGAGCTGGGTTCGTCGAGAGCCAAAAGATCGGCACATGTTTTACTGCCATCTGTGCAAGCAGAGTTACCAGCTTGAAAAGATGGGCGTCAAAGCGCTGGAGTCGCACCGGAAAAACAGGAGACACGCTGATTTGGCGAAGACTCTCATCTTCCGTTGGAATGGATCTGTTTCTAAAATATCAAGATAGTGAAGCATCAACTTCAGGCAGTGGTACTAGCAGGGCATGTGCACTAGGGATCGCAAAAAAACGCTTACTTTAATAACCCCTTTTAACTGAACAGCTGTAGCAAAAAACTGGTACCATAGTGGTGTTTACAAAATTGACCCGCGGGACCTCGAGTTGGGGTGCAGGGTTCCGCACGGACTGTTTTTGTTGTTGCTCTTCCGGAGTGACGAGTTCACAGAGTTCCCCCCGTTATGCAAGTAGTGTTTTGATGTCTGGCAATGAAACAAGTTTTGTTGCTGTGTCCGACACTCTGCCTCCGACTCCTTTTCTCCGGCGCTACACCATCGATTGTTAATTTACTCCGCGGTAATGGGGTAGTTTGTATACAATATTGACAAACAACCTTGTTGAATGTGGCTTTCAACAACGCACTCATGTAAGTGAAATTTTCATTTTTTTTTTTATAAAAATGTTTTAATGTTGACATTCTTCTTTCGGACTTTCAGAAAGGACATGAAAGTAAACCGAGCGTTTCCTCGATGCCATGTTTGATGTTTCTTTGATTTAAGTGAATGTCCTTTTGAGTCCAACTTTACTCTTAACAGCAAAACCTGAAAAAAGTGGAAATGATGTTGAAAAAATAGCGCCATGTGGTTTACCGAAACCGGAAGAAATGATTGGAAATTTGAACCGATTTCGAAAGCCCGATTACGGTTTCGGTTTTAAAAAAACAAAAAACGGTTATAACCGGTTATTTGTAACCGGTTGCAATCCCTAATCCGCACCTACAGTTGTCCAGCCATCGACTTCAACCAGCCAGAAGTCAGGCTTTATGAACGGAGTTCAATACACATAGACGGACTCGTAAAGGCAGAGATCGTGTGGACTTTAAAAGTGATCTGCAGCCATTACAGTTACAAATCTTGTGAAAATAATTCAAAAGTGTTTGCAGTCATGTTCCCAGACAGTGACATTGCTAAAAACTACCACTGTGGGGAAAGGAAGACTTTGTACCTGGCTACATTTGGCATCGCTACCCACTTTTCATCTCTACTGCCTCAAAGCCTAAAAAGACAGAATGGAGACTGACATATCAACGCTTATTGAGAAGGCTGACAGGCTGTGTGAGGAGGCAGAAGAAAAGAAGAATCTGAGGTTTATCACCGACGCCAATGCACTCAGAGGCAGCGCAAAGGACAAGAGAGCCACTTTGGCACCTCTGCTGCAACAAATAGAGGAGGCACTGGGTAGTCTCAAGGAGCTAGAGTAGGGGTGCTGAAACAGACATCAGTAGAAGACATTTGTGTATATCGTTGCAATTGTAGTTAGAATCTGTTTCTGTATACTGTTATGTGAAGACGTTGACAATGGTCATATCAATGAGAACTACCACAAGGGGCGACAGGTGATCACTGTCACAGGTACTGAGATACTAGAACATTTGATGAACCAAGAACGGTTGATGGCACCATTGGGTGAGTCTTTTTTCCTTACTCTTGATTTCCCACGATGGCCCTAAATTTTTCGTGTCAGCCCCAAAGAATGCCCCTAAAAAGCCCGTAAATTTTTTTGGTCAGACAGAGTATGAACCCTTATTCTGTCTGAAAATTGTTTTAATCAAAATCTTAACGATAACTGTCTACACTTAAGGGAAAGACAAAATGAAAAAGTTATTCTGATTGTGTGGGTTCATGATAATGTTATCGCTGTTAATACTGAGGAGAAAAGTGTTAAAAGGATGCTCACTGAAAGGTTTAAAATTCAAATAGTCAGATGATCAAGATACTATAATTCGAGAAATATGTCAACAAAATTCTCAGATTTGGTATGCAAGATTGTAGACCTCGAGAGACCCCATACGAGTCTAAACTTGAATACAGTGATGATGCTAAAAGATTGGAAGAGCCAAGAGTGTATAGAGAGGCTGTCGGAAGTTTGATGTATTTGACCACTTGTACGATTCCAGACTTAAAGTGCAACTGACACCCAAATATACATTTTAGAATAGATATTGTTTTGAAAACTACATATATTATTCACTTCAGTGTCTATACAAAATAAACAATGAGCGGAGAGCGTGTCATTAATGCACGAAGTTGCGGAAGTCTCACTCGACATCACAATGGTGGCCATATTGCCTGCAACGTCATTTTCAGATGTCACACTGGGAGAGTCACCATTGAAAACACGCTGTGCCACCTGCTGTGGGAGATGAACGAGAGAGATTTTTGGATTTTTCTGACGCCCCTTCTGAGACTGAAGCTCTTTTTCGAAGAAGAGAACATATCATAATTGAGTGAAGTGACCAGGGCCATATTCCCCGATCGTTTCGAGCCATATTTAGATATGCAGATCACTTCTAACTAACAACAGACTCCCGACTGACTGACGAGGAACCCGATGAAATATTCAAAATGACAGGCCTATAATTGTTTGATTTCTTAACTCTTTTACAAGTCTTACAACTCTCGTGTATGTTGCATACTCAGGAGGACCTATGTCGGGTGAAGTAACTACTTCAGGGGTGCCTAGTCACTTTCTCCTCCCCCCACGAGGCCAAACCACCCCCCCCCCATCCCGATCTACCTCTGTGTTGGGGCTAACGCCAGCCACTGGCGAAATGACACGGATCTTTTGTTACGTTCTGAGAGAAGGATTACGTCATCCGATGCGGACGGAGCTTTTTAATAATACTGCTGCTTTCGGACAAGTACACGGAAACCACACATTCCTGGAACATTTGCTGAAAATACCGTGTTTGAGTTTGGTGACTATACGTCGTTTGGCTAGTTAGCTCGTGTTACACATTACTAAACTTTTTATACTTTTAATTTGTTACTGGTTTGTCTTGTATTATATTGTGTGTGATTAAATTGTCTAAACGCAATACAAGTGCTTTGTTATATTTTATTGGTTTGACCATGGGGATTTATTCTAAATTATCACGTAACATATGCTATGAAGTGTGAGATAAATTAGTCCCCCTCCCAACTACTATTTTTTTTTAACAGCTCAAAACACACTTACCTGTCATTTAGAACCCACAAAACTCTTGTCCTTGGCACCTGTGCAATCTATTTTTCACGACAAACCTCTAAGGAGTCTTTTGGAAACTGTCACGACCCATCGGAACGGAGGTAGGACCTAATTGCAGGAGTACTCGGGAGACGCAGAGGTAATTCTTCCCGTATTAATTATTATTAAACGTTTATTGTTCCACGGTCGGGGATCTGACAGGCAGTCAAGTGCAGCAGCGATAGTCAGGGCGTCAGTCGTAGGGAGCAGATCAGCGGGCAGACAGGAGTCGGTACACGGGAGATCGATCAAAGCAGGCAGGAGTATCAAAGAAGTCAGGCTTAGGGGATTGGTCGGTGGTCGGTGCACACGGGAATACGATCAGAGATACGGGAGTGCTGGAACGGGGCATGACCCGCAACGATCTCGCCCGGACCAGTCGTCCCCATGGTCCTATATACACTGGGGCCAATCAGCCAGCATGAAGCGCAGGTGTGTGCCTCCCAATCAGCGCGGGCACCCACGCAGCCAGGGCTGGACCGGCAGGATCATGACAGAAACATGTGAAGAGTAATCCATCTTCCCAAGTGTTCGAGCAAAATCCAGCAATACAATGAGCCTGATTTTTGGCTAACACGCAGAAAAAAAAAAACAGGTAACTGCTTGCCGGTACAATAGGTATAGAGACTCGACCCTACTACTGCAAAATAACATGACTTCCTGGTTCTTCCTCAACACAAAATCCTAGAGACACTTTCCATGGTGGGAGATGAAAAAAACGATATACGGCAACATTGTGATTTGCTGTGAAAAAACGGATGGGTCCATTCCACATGATTATTTTTGGTTAAAAACTAAATTTTGTTTTTAGATGTCAGTGGCACTTTAAGTTTCATGGTTAGCAAACTTAATATCTTGGAAAAACAAGTGAAGAACATTGGAACACGGTGAAGCATGTTTTCAGGTATCTTAAAGACACAACACACTGCATTATGTTTCAAAAGGGAGAGCACAGATGCCCTGGGCCTGATAGTCCGTAGTGATGCAGAGTGGGCATTCGAGGCCGCAGACCGACGTAGCACCACAAGCTACTGTGTCAGTTTGAGTAAGAGAAGCTCTTTTATATTGTGGAAAAGCAGAAAACAAATGACTGTAGCACTATCTACCCGCGAGGCAGAATACATGGCTTTAGCATCAGCTATACAGGAGTGCATGTACTTACAACAGATGCTCAAAGGAATTGATCAATCTCAATATGCTAAAACCAAGGTATTTGATCACAACCAAGGAGCTATTGCACTAGGCAGGAACCTAGTTAACTGACAAAAGTGAAAACATATTGATATAAAATATGATTTCATACATGAAACTCAATAAGGGGAAGATTTGTCTAAAATATTGCTCCAGTGACAATATGATTGCTGACTTGATAACAAAACCAGCCTCCAAGCTAAAACTGAAGACGTTTGCACGATATTTGTTTGGCACTTAATGTGCAAGAAATTTGTATAATTTTTGTCATTGTTTTATTTACATACCACATTAAGCTTAGGCCAAGTGGGGGTAAAAATGTCATGTGTTATGTGTACTCTGCATTGTTACCCTGACCACTATATATGTATGTTTTTTCTGTATTGTTCCGTTCCCGGGTCAGTTAATAAAGAAGTGTGAAGCAAAGCAGAGTGACCTAACCGAAAATAAACATAACTGGATAAAGCTAAATACAATAAGTTCTCCAGGAACTATTACAAAAGCTCCCTGCGTACAACATACCTGACCATAATATTGACATCCTGTTTGTTTTTAAATGAAATCAGTTCGAAAAATTGAATCAATTTTAAAGTTTATTGGGTTTTTCCTCCCTCCCCCCTAAGTACTGTACATAATCCACGCTCCAGAACAGTAGATGGCGGGAATGTATCTTGAGCGTTTAATACCACCTACCAACGAAGAAGAAGAAAATTAGAAGGTGGTGATGGCGGATACATTAGTGTACACATGCGTGGTGTTGAGTTCCAGCCAACCCATTTGACTTTTTATTTCTGCAAGTCTGGTAGTCTGAAGATTTCTACCGGCTATGGCGTTACGTTTGATTGCCAGGAGGATGTTTAGTACCGTTGGAGAAATTCCATTCTCTTGTCACTCAAAGAGTCGCTGGGAAAAACTGAAAAATACCAAAGCAGGTGAGAAACTGCGTATGCCAAGAAATCCGTGTTTTGTTTTAACTCCCATAAGGTGGCATTTCAGGTGCCTACTCGTGTGATAATACGGAGCTTTCTGTTTTTTACCGTTCACGGCTTATGCATCGAAATATCCTGAAATTGAAGCGCATACTTCTCGGTACGTTCGCAAGAGACAGTTTTCGACTGACGTCACAACCTTCAGGTTGAGAACGCGGTCCCCATTTTGGTTTGGTGAATTCGAGTAAACAAACCGTGACTAAGCAGTAATCACTTAAGAAAGCCGTATGAATGGGGGCACACTGCTATGTTATCTGTTGTTCAAACGAAAGTGCGCGTTGTAAAGCGTCTTTCTTTCGACTGCCAGCTGTGATCAAGAACCAGTGGCTTTCTCTGATTAGCTGAGCCGATCTAGCAGCCAAGTCATTCCCGTATTTCAGCGTTTGCTCGGACCATTTTGTTCTTGGTAACTATTGGATACATTTTAGAATTTCACACATACTTAGCAATAACTACGTTCTGTGAAGGAGAAGTATTCTTTAGCACCAATGGCCTCCATAATACTTCTGAGTGAACGCTATGCATGTCTCCAAAATCTATATTTTCTGTTTTATTATAGTACGTTTGCAAAAACGAGTTACCGCACCCCTAACTGTTTCGTGAGTTGAGTTGAAAATTTCATGGAAGCGGAGAAAGAGGTGCGAGCTCCACTTGGGACTCGTCCCGGTCGAACCTCTCTCTCGCTCCCTTTCGGTAACAAAAACGAAAATAATAGACTACACCTCTTTTGTTGGTATAATCAACATAATTGAACACAACGCTATCTAATCACGTGGTACATGTTCAAATTGCATTGTGAGGTACACTAACCGTAGCAGTGTGGAGAGACAGGTTGCTTACAATGGGTACTGCCGCATCACGAACCCAGCCACTGATGAATTGGTTGTAGGGCTCCAGACCTTTGTCATGCTTTAGTTGGTCCATGGTATAAGCGCTTGTTGAGAAGAGGAGATAGTTGTCTTGATAGGTTACCGACGCCCACATTTGTGTGCTCTATTTGTTTCTCCAAGGCAAATGGGTCGATATTGTCGATCAAAGCACACTTCTTGTAACGGTTTCTTGAAACAACACGTAATGAGCCCCGATAACTTTTCAAAGTCTTTTTAGCCATCATCCTTCACTTTTAACAGTTGTACGAACATTTGTGTAACTCCGGTCTGTATTCAAAAGAATACTTTTAATGTGACGTCAGGAGTCACATGACTTGTTTACAATGCCCACTGGATGGCAAAACTACAATGCAACTTGCATTTTTCAGTGATCTTACTGTGAATATTGGCTTGCTTATAAGTGTGTTACGGCCTTTTCATCATAGTATTTCTTTGTGTGGCTTATGGTTTTAGAACAGACAGAAAAAGGGGTCTGACACTTTAGGCAATGTTTACCTTTTGTTGGGCATTCAGCTAATTTACTGTGGTATCCGCCACACTTGTTACATATATTTACGGAGGTCTTTAGGCGTCAATATGCCTACTAACACCTGCAATTAAACTTTACTTTCCAGGTTTGCAGTGGATAACGTGCACCTTGTGGCTGTCGCTAGCCATAGTCTTTAGCTGGACTTTTGTTAACTCGTGGGAGCGGGCTATGGTGATCACTTTTTTTCGGGCGTGCACGCCAGCCGCTGGCTGAGTAACTTTTCGCGCACACGCGGTGAGTTGGTAGTCAAAAAGTATGCGGTCTCTGACCATCTCATTGCTGTGTGTGTAGTTAGTCTTTACCCAACAGCTTGAGTTCTGTCACAAAGTGCTCAAATGACTCACAGTTACCCAGCGCCTTCTCATGAAACTTATCTAGGAAATATGGGGTTTGATTTCGGAGTGAGGTAATCAGAGAATGTTTCGTAATGCGTTTTTAGCAACTTATCTTCGTTTCCAGTCCCATCCTTTATCGCCGATCCACAGCAGCAGGAACTGCACTTTTCCTCTTCAGCTCTGTTTTTAACCGGTCCTGTGAACATGAGCTTGGTATGTTGCTTGAATCGCCGCTGCGCATCTGGTAAATTACATGAGTCCCAGTCCATCCTCTGTCTTGGAACACCGAACCTACACTGTCGTGGTCAATTCGTCATCGTCCTTGTTCGTCCCCCCACCCCCACCTCGTGCCCCACGTGCGTTTGTAGTTTTACTATCATCACTCTGACACCATGTTATGATATTGCTGTCATATTATTGAATAATGTAGACCTGAGTCGAACTGTACTTTTTAACGTGGGTGATATTTATTTAACTTTTCCCCCGCCAACCTCTCTAGCTCACTTCCTTATAGTTCTGTCTCGTCGCTCCCCGCTGACTTTGACACAATGTTCTCAATTTCACATCTGGCTTCTTCATATTATTCCTCACGCCAGCACAAGTGCCTCAATCACTTCTAGTTGCAGTCTACGTTTGTGAAAGGACTTAAGATAAAAGATAAAAAATGTAGCTAAAACATTACAGTATACACTTAGCGCTTCCTAGCCATGATATGTAGACACAATCTTGCCATCCAAAATGGCATTGTAAATTAAAAAAACATGGTCGACATGACGTCAGTATGGAAAGAGTGAACGGAGCATCAGTAGAGTGAACCCATCCGACATGGCCAGGTGCTGCGGATGTGGTCGAAAACAGTCATTATTTTTTTACATTTATTATTTTGAGCGTCGGTGGAAATTCAGCTACAGTGGGTCGAAGACAAAGAAGAGGAGGAAACTGGATCCATCGTCAGAAGAAAAAGAGGAATGCACAGAGCCTACAACTGAGTGCAGGGGCTTTGAATGTTGGGACTATGACAGGAAAAGCTCAGGACTTGGTTGACATGATGATTAGGAGAAAGGATGTTGTATTGTGCATCGAGGAGAGCAACTGGAAAGGTAGTAAGGCTAGAAGCTTGGCTGCAGGGTTTAAATTATTTTACCACGGAGTAGATGGGAAGAAAAATGGAGAAGGTTATTTTAAAAGAAGAGCTGGCTAAGAATGTCTTGGAGGTGAAAAGAGTATCAGATCGAGTGATGAGACTAAAATTTGAAATTGAGGGTGTTATCTATAATGTGGTTAGCGGCTATGCCCCACAAGTAGGATGTGACCAAGAGTTGAAAGAGAAATTCTGGAAGGAACTGGATGAAGTAGTTCTGAGCATCCCAGACAGCGAGAGAGTTGTGATTGGTGCAGATTGTAATGGACATATTGGTTAAGGAAACTGGGGTGATGAAGAAGTGATGGGTAAGTACGGCATCCAGGAAAGGAACTTTGAGGGACAGATGGTGGTGGACTTTGCAAAAAGGATGGAGATGGCTGGAATGAACACTTGTTTCCAGAAGAGGGAGGAACATATAGTGACCTACAGGAGCGCAGGTAGAAGCATGCAGGTGGATTATATTTGTGCAGACGATTTAATCTGAAGGAGGTTACTGACTGTAAAGTAGTGGTAGGGGAGAGTGTAGCTCGACAGCATAGGATGGTAGTGTGTAGGATGACTCTGGTGGTGGGTAGGAAGATTAAGAAGACAAAGGTAGAGCAGAGAACCATGTGGTGGAAGCTGAGAAAGGAAGAATGTTGTGCGGCCTTTCTGAAAGAGGTAAGACAGGCTCTCGATGGACAACAGAAGCTCCCGGAAGACTGGACAACGACAGCCAAGGTAATCAGAGAGACAGGCAGGAGAGTACTTGGTGTGTCTTTTGGTAGGAAAGGGGAGAAGGAGGCTTGGTGGTGGAACCCCAAAATACTGGGAGTCATACAAGGAAAGATATTGGCGAAGAAGAAATGGGATACTGAGAGGACTGAGGAGAGGCGAAAGGAGTACATTGAGATGCGACGTAGGGCAAAGGTAGAGGTGGCAAAGGCTAAACAAGAGGCATATCAAGACAGGTACACCAGGTTGGACACGAAAGAAGGAGAAAAGGATCGCTACAGGTTGGCTAGACAGAGAGATAGAGATGGGAAGGATGTGCAGCAGGTAAGGGTGATTAAGGACAGAGATGAAAATGTGTTGACTGGTGCCGGTAGTGTGCTGAATAGATGGAAAGAATACTTTGAGAAGTTGATGAATGAAGAAAATGAGAGAGAAGGAAGAGTTGAAGAGGCAAGTGTGAAGGACGAGGAAGTGGCAATGATTACTAAGGGGGAAGTCAGAAAGGCACTACAAAGGATGAAAAATGGAAAGGCAGTTGGTCCTGATGACATACCGGTAGAGGTATGGAAGCAATTTGGAGAGATGGCTGTAGAGTTTTTGACCAACTTATTCAACAGAATACTAGCGTGCGAAAAGATGCCTGAAGAATGGAGGAAAAGTGTTCAAGTTCCCATTTTTAAGAACAAAGGGGATGTTCAGAGCTGTGGGAATTATAGAGGAATAAAGTTGATGAGCCACACAATGAAGTTATGGGAAAGAGTAGTGGAGGCTAGACTCAGGACAGAAGTAAGTATCTGCGAGCAACAGTATGATTTCATGCCTAGAAAAAGTACCACAGATGCATTATTTGCCTTGTGGATGCTCGCGGAAAAGTACAGAGAAGGTCAGAAGGAGCTACATTGTGTCTTTGTGGATCTAGAGAAAGCCTATGACAGAGTACCAAGAGAGGAACTGTGGTACTGCATGCGTAAGTTTGGTGTGGCAGAGAAGTATGTTAAAATAGTACAGGACATGTATGATGGCAACAGAACAATGGTAAGGTGTGTCTTAGGTGTGCCAGAGGAATTTAAGGTGGAGGTGGGACTGCATCAGGGATCAGCTCTGATCCCCTTCCTGTTTGCAGTGGTAATGAATAGGCTGACAGATGAGGTTAGACTGGAATCCCCTTGGACCATGATGTCCGCAGATGATATTGTGATATGCAGTGAAAGCAGGGAGCATGCAGAGGAACAATTAGAAAGATGGAGACATGCACTGGAAAGGAGAGGAATGTAGATTAGCCAAAGTAAAACAAAATATGTGTGCGTGAATGAGAAAAGTGAAGGGGGAAGAGTGAGGCTACAGGGAGAAGAGATAGCAAGGGTGGACGACTTCAAATATTTAGGGTCAACAATCCAGAGCAATGGTGAGTGTGGTCAGGAAGTGACGAAACGCGTCCAAGCAGGTTGGAACAGTGGCGAAAGGTGTCTGGTGTGTTATGTGACAGAAGAGTCTCTGCTAGAATGAAGGGCAAAGTTTACAAAACAGTGGTGAGGCCGGCCATGATGTACGGATTAGAGACAGTGGCACTGAAGAAAAAACAGGAAGCAGAACTGGAGGTGGGAGAAATGAAGATGTTGAGGTTCTCGCTCGGAGTGACCAGGTTGGATAGGATTAGAAATGAGCTAATTAGAGGGACAGCCAAAGTTGGATGTTTTGCTGACAAGGTTCGAGAGAGCAGACTTCGATAGTTTGGATATGTTCAGAGGCGAGAGAGTGAGTATATTGGTGGTAGGGTGCTGAGGATGGAGCTGCCAGGCAAAAGGGCGAGAGGAAGACCAAAGAGAAGGTTTATGGATGTGGTGAGGGAAGACATGAGGGCAGTTGGGGTTTGAGAGGAAGATGCAGGAGATAGGCTAAGATGGCAAAAGATGACACGCTGTGGCGACCCCAAACCGGACAAGCCGAAAGGAAAATATTTTTTTCATTGGTTTGATGGTGTAGTTGGTTATTTCTCCTGGAAGAGCTTTAGATAAAATTTCCAATGACGCCAAGACCATTTTGATGGATTAAGGACAAACAACTTTATTAAACTCAGAAGTTAGGGGTGGAAACGTCCTCCTGCCCGCGGCGACCCGACGTCTGATAATAGGGACCGGCAAGATTTTTTTTTTTTTTTTTAAATGGTTAAAATAATGTACTTTAGGTACTAAATCATTCCTTGGACTGTGGGTAATGAGAAAATGACACATTTTTTAATTACCTATTAATTTCGTTTGTCTGCATGCTCAAAACAACAAGAAAACCATGTGAAATTGTTTTTTTTTTGGGTTGTTTTTTTTTTTTTTTTTTTGCAAAAACATGAAAAAATTGCAGCTTGTTTAATGCTATACAATGTGTATTCTCTGTGTTTTAACTTTTCATTCAGGTCATACATTAATACATCAGATGATAAATTATCACATCCTTTTATGAAATATTATTCATAACCCAACAAGAAATGTGGGTTACATGTTTGAGTTTGCCGAAGAAAATTAAGCAAAAAGTAGACTTGAAAAGATTTGAAAGTTCCTGTGACTACAAAGATTGACACCAAAGGTGTCTTAAACTTAGGGAAAGTCCACAACTTTATGGGAAAGTTCACAACTTGCTTTATTCCGTAAGTTTAAGGGAAATCCATAGCTGACTGTTGGCCACTAGATGAAAAGGTGGTGGTTTTGCTGTTATTTTTTAAATCATTATTTCAATGTAAAGAAATTTATTTTGGGCGATTTTAGCTCCTTTGAATATCTGTGTTTTTTAGTTAAGGGTGACCCAAAGGTTATCATTTTAATAATTTATAGACCTCCAAGATACAATGGAAAATTTATGGAGGATTTTTCAGAACTGCTGTCAGTTATTTGTAGAGTATAACAATTTTGTAATGACAGGGGACTTTAACATTCATGTTGACAATAACATGGGAAAAAACATCCAAAGAACTTTCTGCAATACTAAACACATTTGACCTCTCTCAACATATTAAGTGTCCAACTCCCACTCAAGGTCACATCTTAGACCTGGTCATCTCTAAGGATGTTGAAATTCTATCGACTGACGTTAAGATTATGGCTATTTCTGACCGTTTTTGTGTGTTTTTTGAATTACACATTCTTCCAAACGTTCAGAAAAACTATCTCTATTGGGAAGAGGTACATAAATGAGAGCACTGCCACTAAGTTTATGGAGACTGGGACTGTGCCACAGACTATGAATGCTGAGACAGTTGATAAACATTTGGACAATTTCACCTTGAAAATCACAAATGGAATGAATGCTGTCGCACCTGTCAAAACTAAGACCATCCTGAGGTGACCTAGAACACCGTGGAGGAGCGCAATGATGGTAAAGAGATCTAAATCGCAGTGTAGGAAAGCGGAACGCAAGTGGAGAAAAACTAAACTCCAAATTGACTATGACCTCGACAGAGTCTTAGTGTCTTTGTAATTTTAACCAAGAGTTAGAGCTAGGCAGCAATACTTTTCTAAAATCATCTGTAAGAACTTCAACAATATCTGTCCTCAATTTGCTGTGGTTGACAAGCTTACAACACCCCCCCAACCCCCCTGAATCGGCTAGATTTAGAATTCATAACACCTGACAAATGCAGTGTTTGCCTGTTATTTTAGTGAAAAAATACAATCCATCAGGTCAAATGTCAACAAAAATCGGAAAAGAGAATGAATGATCTCACATCTGAAACCACCCATAGAAAACTTTATTAACTTGTCTGAACTTAATAGTTGACCAAAAAACTGGAGAGAAAACTGTTCAGTAGTTAAAACCATCAACGAGCTGTCTCGACTCAATACCATCTGAGTTTTTAAAAACTATTGTGAAGTGAGTTCCACCTGATTTGCAGCAAATAATCAATTGCTCACTTCAGTCTGGCGAGTTTCCCAAAGCTCTTAAAGTAGCTGCTGTTAAGTCTCTTCTAAATAACAGAGCACTGGATGATTCCATGTCAGCAAGTTGTAGACCCATCTCAAATCTCCTGTTCATAGCCAAGATTCTCAAGTTATTTTTAATCAACTCAGCAATTTCTTGAATTTAAATGGACTTTCTGACAAATTTCAATCAGGTTTCCGAACTCATCACAGGACAGAATCTGTTCTTATCAAAGTGCTAAATGATATATGGTTGAATAGTGACTCAGGAAAGCTGTCAATTTTGGTCTTGTTGGATCTCTTGGGTCAAATTCTTCAAAACTTTTATCTTGACTACCATAGCTATGCAGATGACACAGTTATATTTATCAGTTTTTCCAGATGACTACACTTCAATTGAGGTATTGTGCCACTGTCTAAATCAGATAACTAGATGAGCCAAAATTTTCTTCAACTAAATCATAACAAAACTGAGACAATTGTTTGTGGCAATCAAGAAAAGAGAATTGCTGTTAGTAAACACCTGGACTCTCTATCTTTAAAAAACAAAGACCAAGTCCGAAACCTTGGTGTTCTGATTGATTCCGACCGGACTTTCAACAATCATATCAAAGCAATCACAAAAACTGCCTTCTACCATCTGAAGAACATATCTAGAGTGAAGTCTACTCAACCTCGACCTTGGAATTCAAATCTCCGGCAACGCGATACCAACGGTAAACTAGCCGAAGCTGCTTGGTGTGACTTTCGACACCCATTTTACATTCGCCGAGTCAACGCCTTGAAAGCACTTGGTGGCGCCCCCTGGGGTGCCAACAAAGAGGTGCAAGCCACCAGTTACAAAGCCATCGGACGGCCCCTGCTCAACTATGCCCCCCAGATCTGGTCATCGAACCTGGCCGACAGGCATTGAAAGGAACTTCAGGCCAGCCAAAATGCAGCCCTCCGCTGCATCACAGGCTGCCACCTGATGTCCTCCACCGACCACCTGCACGTTGAAACCAAGACCCTGCCCGTCCATAAATACAACGAACTGCTGTCTTGGCAGTATTTGCTTCAATGCCATCGACCGGGTCATCGAAACAGCGACCTGGTTCGTCGTGTCTGACCACAGCGTCTCAAAATCTACGACGTCTCTAGTTGCCAAATGGACATAACCAGTTCGTCGGTACCAACGGACGACTAGACGACCAACAATAAAAGCGCGGACTTGCTGAACCCCACACATCGGCCGTCATCAACACCAGGCTGGCCTACAAGCCTAAAATCGCCCTTGGGGGTTACCCGCCTCCAATTCACGACGACGAACGGTCTCTGCCTCAGGAAGCATGGTCTATCCTCGCCCAACTGCGCTCGGCATTCTGTCGCCTGCTGAACAGCTACAAACAATGCCTCGACGACACAGTTGCCGACGTTTGCCACGCGACACGCAGCACCTGTTAAACTGCCCGGAGCGCCCTACTACGCTCACGGCAGATCTATGGCAGCGACCGACTGAGGAGGCCGCTTTCCTACGGCTATGACGCTTTCACTTGTCTATGTTGACTGTCATGCTGGCTATCACAACAACAGAGTGAAGTCTTGTATGTGTCAAGCAGACCAGGAAAATTTCATCCATGCTTTTATCGCAAGTAGACTTGACAAATGTAATGGTCTTCTGACTGGACTCTCCAAAAAAAAAAAAAAAAAGAGTATTATCATTCAGAATGCTGGAGCTCGTGTTCTGATCAAAACAAAAGCAGTCAGAGCATATAACTCCAATCCTAAAGTCCTCGCACTGGCTGCCAGTCATCTTTAGAATAGATTTTAAAGTTCTGCTACTGGTCTATAAACCACTAAATGATTTTGGTCCTGAATACATGAAAGAAATGCTTACGAAATACAAACCCAGTAGAGCTCTGAGATCGACTGACTCGGGTCAAATAGTGGAGCGCAGACTACAAAGCAAACATGAAGCAGCATTTAGCTTTTATGCTGCACACAAATGGAATAATTTGCCAACAGAGGTGAGGTCAGCCGCAAGTGTGAATGTTTTTAAATCCAGGTTGAAAACTTTTTTTTTTCCTCATGCTTTTTAGAATATATGCACTTATTGATTATATTACTTGCACTGTATGTATTTAACTTTTTCCCAACATTTTTGTTTTTATTCCATTTTATCTCTTTGTTTTCAAATGCCTTTAATCATGTAAAGCACATTGAGTTACCTTGTGTATGAAATGCGCAAAACAATTTGTTTTGCTTTGGTTTGCCTTGCTTTGTGTTGCGTTGCTTTGCTTAGATGAAAGTCCAAATGTCAGTCTTGTCACTACTTTGATGCTGCAAAAGAAATAAATAGTGAGACACACTATTGTGTGTAGTGTATAGTGTAGAGACACACACACACACGCACACTGGCAATGTAGCATCTAGTGTGGCAGAAAAATGTGTATTTAAAATTGATTTAGCATCTTGACATAGAATTTTATTGAATATTAAATTCATTTTAGTTAATTGAATAATTAATGGGATTTACATTACATACACTAGGTTTTACCACATAATTTTATGAAAAAAGCCTCAATAAAGTATTCTGTGCAGTGTATTCAAAATATGCATAATCAAATGCAGAAAATACAATGACCAATTACTTGGGCAAGTGCACGAAGTTAAAAAAAAAAAAAAAACTAAGCACGGAACTTTAGCTGCTACAGTAACACCTTCTTGATCACTTCCAGTAGATCTTCAGCAGTACTTGCACCTTAAACACTCTCAGCATACTGACCCATTCATTCAGGACCACCTGGAGCAGCCATGTTCCTTTTTGACATCAGTGGCACTGCATGAAAGGTATTATTTATTCACCTCATACTTTTCAAGAATGTAGCAGATTACTAAAATAGTTATGAAAGATTACATCATAATTCATCAGATACTAACATATATGTTTTTCACACTGAAAATCATGAAAAAAATCGATATTTAAACTTTTACTACGCATCAAAAACCCCTTATTGTCCTTACATTCCCTCCCAACTGGAATACACATGGCCTTGAGTTTCTCTACAATGCATTGCGCCAGGTCTCGAATCATTCAAAAGGCGTAATTTCACATCAAATGCCGTAATGGGTTGTTTTCACGCGATGTCACCGGTTGTACTGCCTCGAACTGCCTTCGATCCCTGAGCGCCGTTATTCATACATACGCAAGGTGGATGACATGTTTCTAACTGCTTTTATATTATATGACTCGACCGACAGCACATCAAGCCTAGACTGACTACTAGGCTACCTGGCATACACACATCATGGGACTCAAGGCTGCGTTACAAAGGCCCATTATTGTGCCCTTTATCTTTTACTCTATGTGACAGAAATCACGGACGAGGACCTGTATGATAACACGGAAAACGAAATGCGGTGGAATATGCTTTATCACCGAGGAATGGTGCACGGACGTTACAGAGCTCAGCACACTGCAGCAATTTTCGTTAGCTACAACAACCCAACTATAAAATATATACATGGGCACTGACCTGTATGCTAACACAGAAACCGAAAGGCAGTGAAACATTTTTTTTAATATTGAGGCAAACTCCATTTATTCCATTTTTTTTCCTAAAGTACCTGTATATTAGTTCACCACAAGCAAAGCAAAATGTTTGTTTAAAATTTGATGACAATGGCAGGAAGACAAAAGAATAAACAAATCCAGTATTTCACAAAATTGTCCAATCTTTCAAGTGACTAACAAAAAAGGATCTTAACTGTAATGTTGACCTTGTGAAAAGAGTATCGATTAAGCATGTGAGCTCGACGACACATCAGTACGATGTTGAGGTTGAGACCAGGCAGCGTGATAGTAGCATCGGGTAATAGTCCACAAAGCCAAGTCTCTGTGAAGCACAGAACCACAGAATGTCCAAAGTCTTTTGTCGGTAGCGTTAGATAATGTGTCCGATTTTGAAGTTGGATTTGTATCCCGGACCACAAGTCTCTTTGTCGCGAGGCGCCGACTAGCAACTCTGGGAAAAGCTTTAGCGAATTGGCGAGAGTTGTCGAAAAAAAGTCAGAAGAAGGCTCTCTGATGGTTAAGAAGTCCTCTCTTGTGTACTTGAGTCCTGAGACACCCGTGAAACACAAACAGTAACAGAGAGCATTCCAGAGTCTACAACACTGGTTCACGTTAGGTAGAGAGGTTAAATGGCGGCGCGCAGAGGTGTATGGGTAATTTAGCAAAAAAATGTGACGTCAGTGAAAACAACGAATAGAAAAACTTGAACAAAAAATGGAGCACTTCTCCTGAAACCAGATCGACACCGCCCCTAGCACCCATGGCGGTTGGTAATAATAATAAGAATGATTAATTAACGTATTTTGTTTTCCATGAGAAACAATGGCGGAAAGGTGACAGAGATGTTTTTACTAAATAAATGCCCGTAACATTATTGATTCTTTAGATACAGTCTTCTTTTTTTTCCTTTCTGCTTGTCCCGTTAGGGGTCGCCACAGCTGTCATCTTTTTCCATTTAATCTCATGCATCATCCACTGGACTCATGTCTTCCCTCACAGCATTCATCAACTTTGTCTTTGGTCTTCCTCTCGCTCTTTTTCCTGGCAGCTCCATCCTCAGCACCCTTCTACCAGTGTACTCACTCTCTCACGTCTGAACATGTCCAAACCATCGAAGTCTGCTCTCTAACCTTGTCTCCAAAATATCTAACTTTGGCTGTGCCTCTAGTGATCTGTTTTATGAACTTTTCCCTACATCCTAGGGGAGACTTTTCTGTCACATAGAACACCAGACACCTTCCGCCAACTTTTCCACCCTGCTTGGACATGTTTCTTGACTTCCTTACCAAACTCTACATTGCTCTGTATTGTTGACCACAAGTATTTGAAGTCCTCCACCCTCGTTATCTCTTCTCCCTGGAGCTTCACTCTTCTTCCTCTACCCCTCACATTCATGCACATATATTCTGTTTTATTTCAGCTAATCTTCATTCCTCTCCTTTCCAGTGCGTGCCTCTTTCTAATTGTTCCTCCGCCTGCTCCCTGCTTTCACTGCAGATCACAATATCGTCTGCGAACATCATAATACAAGGGGATTCCAGTCTAACCTCATCTGTCAGCCTATCCATGACTACTGCAAACAGGAAGGGAATCAGCGAGGATCCCTGATGAGTCCCACATCCTTCTTAAATTCTTCTGACACATCTCACCGCTGCCCTCATAAATGTCCTGTACGATTCAAACGTATTTCTCCGCCACACTAGACTTGCACATGCAGTACCACAGTTCCTCTCTTGGTACTCTGTCATAGGCTTTCCCTAGATCCACAAAGACACAATGTAGCTCCTTCTCTGTACTTTTCCACGAGCATCCTCAAGGCAAATAATGCATCTGTAATACTCTTTCTCGGCATGAAACCATACTGTTGCTCGCAAGTACTTAATTCTGTCCTGAGTCTAGCCTCCACTACTCTTTCCCATAACTTCATTGTGTGGCTCATCATCTTTATTCCTCTGTAGTTTCCACACCTCTGAACATCGCCTTTGTTCTTAAAAATGGGGACGAGCACACCTTTCCTCCATTCTTCTGGCATCTTCTCTCCCGCTAGTATTTTATTGAATAAGTTGGTCAAAATCTCCACAGCCACTTCTCCAAATTGCTTCCATACCTCCACTGGTATATCATCAGGCCCAACTGTCTTTCCATTTTTCATTCTCTTCAGTGCCTTTCTAACTTCCCCCTTACGAATCATTGCCACTTCCTGATCATTCACGCTTGGCTCTCCTACTCTACTTTTTCTCCCATTTTCTTCTACCATTAACTTCTTAAGGTACTCTTTCCATCTACTTACCACACTACTGGCACAAGTCAACATATTTCCATCGGTATCCTTAGTCACCTTTGCTTGCTGCACATCCTTCCCATCTATATCCCTCTGTCTGGCAAACCTGTAGAGATCCTTTTCTCCTTCTTTTGTATCCAACCTGGTGTACATGTTGTAATATGCCTCTTATTTAGCCTTCGCCACCTCTACCTTTGCCATACAACACATCTTAATGTATTCCTTCTGCCTCTTCTCAGTCCTTCCCATGTCCCACTTCTTTGCTAATCACTTTCCTTGGATGACTACCTGTCTTTTGGTGTTCCACCACCAAGTCTCCTTCTCCCTTTTCCTACCAGAAGGCACCCCAAGTACTCTCTTGCCTGCCTCTTTGAGTACCTTGGCAGTAATATTCCAGTCTTCCAGGAGTCGTACTGTCCGTCGAGACCCTGTCTCACCTCTTTCCGAAAGACCACACAACATTCTTCCTTCCTCAACTTCCACCACCTGATTCTCTGCTCTTCTTGTCTTCTTAATCTTCCTACCTGCTACCAGAGTCATTCTACACACTACCATCCTATGCTGTTGAGCTACATTCTTGCCCACCACTACCTTACAATCAGTAACCTCCTTCAGATTACATCGTCTGCGCAAAATATAATCCATCTGCGGTCTTTACCTCCGCTCTTGTAGGTCACTCTATGTTCCTGTCTCTTCTGGAAATAAGTGTTCACCACTACCAATTCCATCCTTTTTGTGAAGCACACCATCTGACCCTCAAAGTTCCTTTACTGAATGCCGTACTTACCATCCCTTCTTCATCACCCCTGTTTCCTTCGCCAGGAGTACTTCGTCTCGTTCCTTCCTTAATTTCTCTTTCAACTGGTGGTCAAATCCTACCTGTGGGGCATAGCCACTAATCACCTTACTCAAAATACCCTCTATACCCTCTCAATTTCAAGTTTCAGCCTCATCACTCGATCTGATATTCTTTTCACCTCCAAGACATTCTTAGCCAGCTCTTCTTTTAAAATAACCCCTACTCCATTTCGCTTCCCATCTACTCCATGGTAAAATAATTTAAACCCTGCACCCAAGCTTCTTGCCTTACTACCTTTCCAGTTGCTCTCCTCGATGCACAATACAACATCCTTTCTCCTAATCATCATGTCAACTAACTCCTGAGCTTTTCCTGTCATAGTCCCAACATTCAAAGTACCTACACACAGTTGTAGGATCTGTGCATGCCTCTTCTTCTTCTGCCGACCAAGCCGCTTTCCTTGTCTTTTTTGTCTTCTACCTACATAATATGAATTTCTACCTACGCCTTGCAGATTTACACGGCGGGCGTCGTTAGCCCGGGCCACGACCTATCCATTCTGGAATTCGTTTGATGAACGCTCATATATGTTTGGCACAGTTTTACGCCGGCTGCACTTCCTGCCGCCCCCTCTGCATTTATCTGGGTTTGGGACCGGCCTACATGATGCACAGGAATTGTGCACCCTCCCTCCAGGCTGCAGTTAGTCAAAACAAGTAATCAAATGAACAGTCAGCACATAAAATACACAATTCATATTTGTTATGCTATGTTAAAATTAAAGTCAGGTAGAAGCAATCAAATAAACACAGTCAGCACATAAGGTACGTAAATCGGATATTACTTGTGTGAAAATATAAAGGATATGGCAATTTAAAGGATATGTGGATGGAGGGCATTCAAACCATGTGTCCACCCACATGTGCTCGGTCCCTCTCATCGTGGGCAACTCCAGAGTGGAACTCTCAAGATCGGATCCCCAAGGTCCCCAACTTTGACAACCGACCAACTCACATCGCACCCGACCCCTATGGCCTCTCTCACAGACGGTGACCCCATGGGAAGGGGGACCCATATCACCCATTAGGGGTGTACCGGGCCGAGCCCCACTGGTGGAGACCCAGCCATCAGGCTCTCCCCTTCAAGTCCCACCTCCAGGCCTGGCTCCAGAGGGGGGGCCCAGGTGATCTGTGTCCGGGCAAGAGAAACTGAGATCCAATATTTGAACTCGTCATAGGGGTTTTGGAGTCGTACTTTGTCTCGTCTCTCACCTCAGACCTTTTTGCCATGGGTTACCCTACCAGGGGCATGAATCCCCCAGACAACTTAGCTCCTAGGATCATTGGGACGCACAAACCCCTCCACCACGATAAGATTACTGCTCGAGGAGGGTAACAGAACCACATCTTCTGCAAAGTGAAGAGATGCAATACTGAGGCCACCAAACGTCCCCCCAACTCTACGCCTCAACTATGCCGAGAAATTCTGTCTGTAAAGGGTAATGAACAGAATCTTTGACAAACGGCAGCCTTGGCTGAGTCCAACTCTTACCGGAAACAAATCCGACTTACTACTGGCAATGCGGACCAAACTGACATGTCCTACAAACCCACCCTCCCATAGGGCATTAAAAAGAAAAAAGCTTGTGATTCCGATTTCCCTTCTGATCCCAATAAATTCCCGCTGACCCCCAAAATTTTTACGTCACGTAATAAATCTGTCAGGGGCGTTTCTCCATGGCCCCATGCACAGCGAGCTAGCACGCTGGCGCGCGGGCAAAACGTGCGCGATCCGCGTGCTGCTGTGGAAAGAGTTAAATCAGGTGTTTGCCAGCAGCCGCGACAGGTGGGGACGTGGCCATGTTACTTCATGTGTCCTGCTGCTGCTTGCCTGCACCTGCTCTTCGTTGCGCCCTGATTATGTTGTGCATTTCAGCCTTCTTTTCACACCACTTGTTACCAGATTGTTATGTGTGTATATGCATGTGTGTTTACGAGCATCAGCTAGCATAACTGCTTTGTCCCATGTCATAGCATCACAGAACTATATCCAGTCAATTTCATGTTTTGGCACGTCCTTTTTTTTTTTTTTTAAACATTGTTTTTTGGACCAAGCCTTTTGCCTTGTGATTTTTGTATCGTCGCCCTATTTGACTGCCTTCCCGTGTATGACCTCTGGCTGCCAATAAACCTTTTTAAAATCCACGCTTACATCTCTGCTTCCTACATCTGTGTCCTACCCTCACCCTTGTTTGTGACAATCTAGAGGCACTGTCCTCGATATCCATGCGATCTTGCAGAGGTATGTTAATCAGGACAGCTCCCCAACATCCAGAGCCTTTCGAAACTCCGAGCAAATCTCATTCACTGGCCTTGCCACCGAGGAGCTTTTTGACCACTTTGGTGACCTCAATCCCAGAAATAACAAGGGCTTGCCTCTGAGAAGTCTCTGCTTCTTCATGGGAAGGCATGTCGGTGGAACTGAAGTAGTCGCACCGCCATGAGTTGAGGTCCGCAGCGCCCCATCCAACTTTATACAGTGTTGATGCTTCTCCCGCCTGAGATGCCGGATGACGAACCAGAATTTACTCAAAGCCTTTCTCAATGGCCTTACCGAACGAGGGTAAGATTCCTTCTGCAGCTTGACGGTATATCTAACCGTTGGGAGTCCACCAATGTGTTTTGGGATTGCCGCTACGACACACAGACTACCTTACAGCCAAAGCTCTGGTCAGCTTCCTCTACAATGGAGGCACCGAACATCGTCCACTTGGACTCAACCTTCCCCGGAACATGAGCAAAGTTCTGTAGGATGTAAGCATTGAAGCTTCTTCTGACATGGGATTCTGCTAGGTGTTCCCAGCAGACCCTCACAATCCGTTTGGGCCTGCCACTTTTCCCCGGCATCGTTCTCCACCATTGGAGCCAACTCACCACCAGGTGGTTATTAATTGTCAGCTCCACCCCTCTCATCACCCAACTTTCCAAGACATCCGACCACAAGTCCAATGACAACACCACAGAGTTGATCATCGAACTGTGACCTAGGGTGTCATGGTGCCGAGTGCACGTGTGGAAACCCATATGCTTGAAGATGGTGTTCGTCATGGACAAAAAACCTCTCAACCTCACACACCAGCTCAAGCTCCGTCCCTGCCAGGGAGGTGACATTCCATTTCCCTGGAGCCAGCTTCTGTAGCTAAGGATCAAATCACCAAAGACCCCGTCTTCGGTCACACTGCACCCGACCCCTGTGGCCCATCCCATCATTGGTGAGGCCATGGAAAGGGGGACCCATGTTATCCTTTTGGTCTGTGCCCCGCCAGGCCCCATGGGTGCAAGCCCAGCTACTTTGAACTCGGATTCGAGCCCCATCTCCAGGCCTGGCTCTGGAGGTGGGCCCCGGTGACCTACCTCCGGCCAAGGAAAACCTCGATCCATTATTGTTTTTTATCGTACTGTCGGAGTCTTATCGTCGTGCTTTGTCTGGTCCCCCACCTCAGACCTGTTTTCATGGATGTGAAGCCCCCGACAACTTAGCTCCTCGGATCATTGCGACACACAGACCCTTCCACCACGATCAGGCCTACAGGTGGCGTATTTGAACTATGTTCTGATTATTAAAGCTTACAATGTATTACTTTTAATTTTATGGGCTCTAATGTTCTCCCAATAAAAAATAGCACTTTGTAATTATATCAATTGAAAATCAAAATACAGCTCTCGTTTGAGTGTCCACAGTGTAAAATGCCTTCAGTCTTTTTGCTCGTCTGTAAAGATGTGATCTTGATTTTTTTTTATTTATTTTTTTTTCCCTCAACCCCAAAAAAAACCCTAAACATTCTATCCATTTTGGTTTAAGTAGGTAAATAATGTAGTATAGTACTTAATTGCATTGAAACACACATTTCAGGTCTAATTTGATTTATCTTTCATTCTGTTCAGGTATATGGAGCCGCAGTTTAATGGCTGACTACAAAGAGGCATGTCTCTCTGTGGTAGATGGCATCCGGGAGCGTCTTGTCAAATCATCTATATACGTGACCATACTCGGAGGTGCTTTCACCTGTGTCTTCTCAAATCCCGATTACTCATCTTTTGAGGTTGCCGTCCTTGAGCACTCCAATCAACTGTGTCTCCTGTCATCGTGGGTCCGCAATGGAACCTCTGACAGCCATGTGCAGAGTCTGCTTAAGCTTCGCAATGAGGGCCGTCTGTCCCATGTCAACCTGGGACTGCTCTCTTTGATTTATTGTGTTGACCATACCCCTGACAGTACACTGTATGAAGCTCAGTGTTCAAGTTTATCAGTAATCTGGAGGGAGTTTCTTAGATATGTAATAGATGTCGGTTTTGCTGGCCACTGGTGGATCCTGGACTCAAAGATGAGAAACTATGATGTTAATGAAGATGAGTTCATGTACCTACCAGTGCATATGCGGCTAGCTTCACCGGCCACGGTTCAGGTGGTGGAATCAAATGAGGAGCTGCATAGAGAGTCCTGGTTCGCACTTAAGTTGGAAGCTGAGGAGAAAGAAACCATTATACACTGAAAAAAGATTGATTTGATGATTGGTTGTTCATGATTAAAATGTGGTAAACTGATGTAATTTTTCCCTCCTCTCCGAGTAATAAAATGAGTTAATACAAGGACTTGGTGTGGGTACACATCATTTGAAAGGTCTGAGTTTTTTTAGATCAACCAAAATTAAAAGCCTTGGTCATTATGAACTAATGAACGCTTCTCCACGAAGAGCTTGCACAAATAAGATAGATTAAATAGAACATTTCAGATAATAGATAAAATGACAGATGAAACTGATCCATGATGTGGTGAATTAAAAGGAGACTGTACAATCAGTTGACAAAGTATACCGAATAAATAATCCTTGAAATCAGTGCTTCTCAATTATTTTGTCACGCCCCCTCTAACAAGAAAAAAATAATTCATGCCTCCCACTCTCCACTGCAATTATAAATATAATCTATAAACTTGTTAGAAGTACAGTTCTGCATAACATTTTATCCTTAAAGAAAAAAATTAATTTTAAAGAAAATGTTCCAGCTAACATTGTTTTTTAGTCTGTAACAGTAAGTCTCATGAGACTTGAACTGGTGTCTTTGCTTCCTTTTTGTCCAGTTTAATGAATGTCTAATTGGTAAACCTGACATTTACTTGGTCCTTCAAGCTGGATGTCAAGATACCTGAGGTTTCCAGGGCCCGAGTCGACGTCCAGGTAAAGACAGTGGCCACGGCACTTGAGACCCTTTCCCGGACTGGGCCTCGACTTTGCGTCTGGAGGCTGAGGGTTGAAGAGAAGCCGAAGGAAGTAAAGGCACCTCTGGTGAGTTGTAAACTCCCACACTCATGAGGAATGAGTGAATGCGCGTCTTGGTGACTGCGGCTGAACCAAACCTCAAGAATACTAGTCCCTATCGAGTAGACTAGTCTATAAAACTGAGAAAAGGACATGTGTCCTGTACTTGAGCTTTGTGAAACGTGTTTATGTGTAAAAGTGAGTGGAGGTTCACTACCTCATTTGAACAGGAAATTGAGTCAGAACTGTTTGAGGATGTAGAGGTAAGAATTCTGCCCCACTTGTGGTAGGAGCTTGAGAATTACCTCAAACAGAAAGTAATTATCACCCTGTTCAGGGGGAAGTCAGTAAAGTCACCCGAGGTGAACCACTGACTCCAACAGGGGAAAAAAAAAAAATAGCGAAATAGTTGAAACAGAACATCTGAAAAAAATAAAATAATGGGTAAGGACTAGAAGTTTGTAGAAAGCCAATGTCCTACTAAAATAAAAGCTCTAAATTTGTGGACAACACAATATGGCTTTGCTGCCCAGCTCAACACACACACAATATATATATATATATATATATATATATATATATATAGTTAACCTGCAGGATAAAATAAGAGACAAAAAAAAAAAACGACTCAAGATGATGTGAAAATGGCATCACAGGGTATGGTAGGACAGGAGGTATCACATCTCATAAAGTTGATGTAACATAATTCGTCCAGGGAACAGAAGACTTGAGTAAATCTTAAATGGTGTGGAAGTACAACAAATTTGGATGACTGCAAAGTACTTTCTCACAGCAGCAGGGTGTTCAATGATTAATATTGCGCACTTCTGCTAGATTTAGACAAAAAGCAAATTTTTCTGCCACAATGAACTATTTGAAGAATATAGAATTGGAATGACTGCATGTTTTAAAGCAAACAATGGCATTCCTGAAGATCACACTCCAGGGAGTGTGTATCAAGATTAATTTAAAAAAATACTCATGCAAATTCAAATAATCCTATAAAACAGTGGATTGGAAAACATTGGGTTGACAAACCAACTGGCAGCCTGTAACAATACGTTAACCAAGCACTACATGCAGAAAGAGTGCTACAAAATAAGAAAAAGAAAGTTGACACCTTTCTGACAGATGAAGGAGAAATTTATGGAGCTTTATGCGAAACATTTAATAATTGTGGCCGCAGATGAGGAAGAGGCAGGGGAAAAGTAATGGGGAGGGGATCCAAATTTGATCAAAAAGAAATTTGCTGGTGTTGTGGAGAAAAAGGTCACATGACTTCCCTAAAAACAAAACACCTACCACCGCGTAACTAGAGCAGCCATCTCCCCATCAAAATGTCACAACTAAAGCTCCCAAAATGCAACTTTTAAATTTGCCCCATACCTTTGTCGGGAAGAGATAGCTTGCTGAAACTAGGACTGGCCTTAATTCCCTCTCCGATAGGAAATATAGAAGTAAAAAAGAATTACTAGGAGGACAGTTAAATATCTTACAAAATAGGAATACCCAGCACTCTATTATTACACCTTAGATATTCCAACAATACTCCCACAAGAACAGGAGATCTCTTGCTGCAAACAGCTTGAGACATGATTGAACAACCACAAGATAAAATGGGAAGAGACTCACTGCATGTGACCATGTGGTACAAACATACAGAAGGATCTAAGAAACAGCACAAGATAAATTTATTACAGGACACACCAGCCAACATCACTATTGATTATCTGTACTCAGATGGTACATCAGTAGTGGTGGCAGGAGCAAGACTGACTGACAAACTAATTGCATTATACAAGGAATTGACACCCCCACATATATCATTATACAAACAAACTACAGGATTTTGGGACAATTTGTACAGGTAGCACTAAATGTTTCTGATTGGAGAGAAATAGAACCAGGCTTGGAGTATAGTGAGGAGACTGTAGGAAGTGACTCATTGCATGTGACTATGTAGTATAAGATAATGTAAATTTATAACAGCCCACACCACACAAAATCATGATTGATTATCTGTATTCAGATGGTATATCAATCGTGGTGGCAGGAACAAGACGGATAAACTAAATGCATTACACAAGGAATGAACACCACCACACACGTCATTGCACAAACAAACTTAACAGGAGTGAAAGAGTTTTGGACAATTTGTATTGGTAGCACGCAATGTTCCCGATTGGACAGAAAAAGAACCAGATTTGGATAAGGACGACTGAGCTGTACAGACAATACATTATTGGACAGTGTTAAACAATCTGAGACCAGATGCTGCTGTATACACAGTTGTATCAAAATCTACACAAACAATACTGGAAAAGTAGAGGAATGGTGACAATTACAGGGAAAACTGTGGCACATGCAGAGGTAATACAAAATATGCTCATAGCAGTTCAATTACCAAAAGAAATAGCCATATAAATGTGCAGTACACACATCAAATACAGACAAAGTATCATTAGGAAATGGATTTAGAGATAAAACAGTAAAAAAAGTCGCAGCCAAAAACTTTATGGGATTAGCTGACCATGCAACAAATGAAGATATACTTTCAGATGATGTGTTAAACAAAATGCAACAACAAAGCTAACCAGCAGAACTAAATATGTGGTTTTCCACAAAGGTGCAACATTACAAAATGGGGTTGATGTCAGTACAGATACAGAACACATTCTACCAAAAAATCTTTTCACAATCTTGAGCCATGGGAAGTCTCAGGTCTCAACAGGGGGAGTGGTAGTCCTGGTACAAAGGCATTACATGATCCATGGATTTAACTTGTATGCAAAAAATGTTTTTGTTAGGGCTTGTTTGACCTGTGCTCGACATAATCCACAAGGGAATGTGCATGTGTGCATGTGAATGTGGTCATTTTCCTCAAGGTACACATCCTTCCATCCCTCCCTCCATTTTCTTAGCTGCTTATCCACGCAAGGGTCGCGGGGAGTGCTGGAGCCTATCCCAGCTGTCAACGGGCAGGAGGCAGGGTCCACCCTGAACTGGTTGCCAGCCAATCGCAGGGCACATGGAGACAAACAGCCTCACTCCCAATCACACAATTTAGAGAGTCCAGAGATAGACGAATGATGAAGGGAAAAAAAAACTCACAAGTCGGTCCCTTTCAGGAGTTATTAACAACCCCAAACATCTTAAAAAATTGCAAAAAGGGATACTTGAGTTCATTTGTCGATTGTAAGAAAGTTATTGCTTTTGAAACCATTGTTAACACTCAAGACTAATTTGTTTTTATTGGCCACTTGTAAGATAGCTGTTCTCATTCCCACTGCCAAGACCGCTGTAGTCCAGTTACACAGGGGAGTGAGACTGCTGTCATAATGGCGACTAAATAGTAAAATTTTGCTGTTGGGTGGTGGATGAGAACGCTATCCGTTAATTTCATTTTTCTCTTCGAGTGGTACCTGTGGGAACCACCCAAGGTCCCCTCCCCAAAAAAACAAATTGGATAACTACTTACAAAAAACTTGTCCAAAAGATTGTGTTGTTTGCACAGATCCACAGATAATAGCAGTGCTATTAATTAATAACGAATGCAAAAAAAAAAAAAGTTGGGGGATTCTGTGTATCCATTAACTTTGAAACTTTTTTCTAATGGTGTGTCACTATGAAGTTTCACATGCATCAAATTGATAGGACTAAACTAATTGTGAAATTTATCAGCATTGATGTGTAGAACCATTTTTGTGCCATTGTCATGGTGGTGTGGCAGTAACTATCTCTTTGATTTTTTTATTTATTTTTTTTTTTTTACGCTGGATGCCTTTCCTGGCGCAGCCGTTCTGCGTTTATTCTGAGAGAGAGCTGGAGCTATCCCAGCTAACTTCGGGCAGCGGCAGACTACAGGCCGAACTTGTCGCCAGCCAGTCGCAGTGCAGATATCGACACCATCATGAGCGGGAATCAATGCCACACTACCTGCACTCAAAACGGACCTCTGAGAGAAACCCAAACTACAATGTGGCCAGCAAGAGAAATGAGTTTGACACCGTTGCATTACACCATCAGATGGAAAAAAAATATTTTTAACAAGTTACTCTGCTTTAATAACTTTATTATTGCCATTTGTCTATTCATCCTATGTGTGTTTATGAATTAACATCTACTGTACATGCAGTTTTACCCAAGCACTGGCATAGAGTGAGCAAGAGCTGAATGACATGGACAAAATAGCAGAAAGAAACACATGGATACACCTTACACACACTGTAAAAGGTCATCTCAGCTGAGTCACCCAAAGGGATAGGTGAGCAAAGTCCAGCATACGGTGGGTGCAGATTTATAGTATCTGAAAATACCTGAAAGCTCGTGAAGATTTAAAAGTCACCTGACGCATTTAGGGGTGACTTGGTCGACATGACAGGTTCGCACGCGGCCCTAAAACTCCCTAAAAACCCCTAAATTTTCGAAGGTGCATTTAGGGGCTCCTAAAAGTCTTTAAAATCCGCGAAAACCGGCCAAGCCCCTAAAAAGGCCTTAAATTTAAAAAAAAAAATCAAAGGGAGGACCTCTACCGCCAAAATTCTCCCTAAAAAATAAATTAATCTTTTATGTAAAAAAAATTTGTGATCCGTCTGGCGTCCAAATCAGCCGGAAATTGTCAACGGAAGTCACCGTGTTGACAACTAGTCGCCATCTTGTCGATATTCCATTGTTTGTTTCCGTGAGTAGGCATTTCACTTTGTCTTCGTTACGACGTAGCGTAGTTCTTTCATCGATTCAACTTGTATCACGGGGAAGTGCATTTTTCAAGAAGCTTGGGTTGAAAGTAAGGAGTTTGGGAGCTGGGTTCGTCGAGACCCAAAAGATCGGCACATGTTTTACTGCCATCTGTGCAAGCAGAGTTACCAGCTTGAAAAGATGGGCGTCAAAGCGCTGGAGTCGCACCGGAAAAACAGGAGACACGCTGATTTGGCAAAGACTCTCTCATCTTGCGTTGGTATGAATCTGTTTCTAAAATAAGATAGTGAAGCATCAACTTCAGGCAGTGGTACTAGCAGTGCATGCGCAGTAGGGATCGCAAAAAAAAGCTTACTTCCATAACCGGTTTTAACTGAGCAGCTGTAGCAAAAAAAACAGTACCATAGTGGTGTTTACATAATTCACCCGCAGGACCTCGAGTTGGGGCGCGGGGTTCCGCACAGACTGTTTTTATTGTTGCTCTTCCGGAGTGACGAGTTCAGAGTTCCCCCCGTTATGCGAGTAGTGTTTTGATGTCTCCCAATAAAACAAGTTTACTCCCATACTTTGGAGCGTTTCCTCGATGCCATGTTTGATGTTTCTTTGATTTAACTGAATGTTCTTTTGAGTTCAACTTTACTCTAACAGCAAAACTTGAAAAAAGTGGAAATAATGTTGAAAAAATAATGCAATGTGGTGTACCGTAACCGGAAGAAATGATTGGAAATTTTAACCGATTTCGAAAGTCCGATTACTGTTTCGGTTTTAAAAAAACGGTTATTATTTGTAACCGGTTGGGATCCCTAATGCGCACCTACAGTTGTCCAGCCAGAAGTCAGGCTTTATGAACGTAGTTCAATACACATAGACGGACTCGTAAAGGCAGAGATCGTGTGGACTTTAAAAGTGATCTGCAGCCATTACAGTAACAAATCTTGTGAAAATAATTCGAAAGTGTTTGCAGTCATGTTCCCAGACAGTGTCATTGCTAAAAACTCCCACTGTGGGGAAAGGAAGACTTTGTACCTGGCTCCATTTGGCATCGCTGCCCACTTTTCATCTCTACTCCCTCAAAGCCTAAAAAGCCAGAATGGAGACTGATATATTAACGCTTATTGAGAAGGCTGACAGGCTGTGTGAGGAGGCAGAAGAAAAGAGGAATCTGAGGTTTATCACCAAGGCCAATGCACTCAGAGACAAAGCAATGGACAAGAGAGCCACTTTGGCACCTCTGCAGCAACAAATAGAGGAGGCACTGGGTAGGCTCAAGGAGCTAGAGTAGGGGTGCTGAGACAGACATCAGTAGAAGGCATTTGTGTATATAGTTGCAATTGTAGTTAGAATCTGTTTTTCTGTATACTGTTATGTGAAGACGTTGACAATGGTCATATCAATGAGAACTACCATAAGGGGCGACAGGTGATCACTGTCACAAGTACTGAGGTACTGGAACATTTGATGAGCCAAGAACGGTTGATGGCACCGTTGGGTTAGTATTTTTTTCTTACTGTTGATTTCCCACGATGGCCCTAAATTTTTCGTGTCGGCCCTAAATTTTTTCCCGTGTCAGCCCTAAATTTTTCATGTCAGCCCCTAAGAATGCCCCTAAAAAGCCCTTAAATTTTTTTGGTCAGACTGAGTATGAACCCTGCATGACTTCAAAATAGCCAAATAATATGATAGCATGTTGGGCTGCAACATTGACAGCCGTAATAATATTTTTGTTCAAATGGTACTTTTGTAAATCTGACAAAAACACATAACAGAACCAATAATTTTCTCAGTCAGCTATGCCTACCACACATAAGATAAAGAGGCACAACCTCATTTCAAATAACATTGATAAACAAGTATGCCACAGTCACTGAGGCACGAGGGAAGGACTTCATGTGTGCCTCCTAATGAATCAGTTCAGCACCATTTTAATTCCTTGGCCGAGTCTAATTGCTGGGGATTCCATCTATGGGCTTATGCTAAAAGAAACCCCCATCTTCTTCTCACCATTTGCCAATTTAATGCTATCCTAAACCCGAATGCTATAAAAAAGACTCTGTATACTATGGAGGGAGTTGAAGTATTTTCACCGAAAAAGCGGGATGAACATTCTATTATTATTATTGTTTTGTTTTGGGTTTTTTTACAAATAGGAAACAACTGGCTGTTATTAATGTAGAATGCATTCCATCAGAAATCCCAACATAGTGTACCCGGTAGGTAATGACTAAAACAACTCCTAACACCACAAAAAAAAATGGAATCGTGTTTATCCAACAACTAAGGCAGTAAATGATAAACGGATATTTTGTACTAATGTTGCATGAGCTAATTTCTCCTGTGTTAGCTTTACTAGGACTGGTGTTAAGGTGGGAAGTCTCAACAAAACATGGTGTCATGATATCCATCTGCAAACTTCCCCACTGCTCCCATGCAGCGATGTGTGGTGGTGGTGGTGGTGGTGTGTTGGTCAAACGTTGTATGACGCACTGATAAATGCACCAGAAACGTGTACAGTGGTATCACTGCTCTTATCTGTGACTGTGTTTCCTTCCAAAGCAGAGGATATACAATTGGCCGCATCCATCTTTGGACCTCCCCTCGGTTTCTCCCATAGGTGAAGGTCCTCTTGGAAAGATGGAGATCTGACATACATTGATGCAATTGGCATCCCACCAAGCGAACCAGATGAGTATAACTTGGCTAACCAGATTGCTGCAGGATGGGAATCCATCTAGTTATGGATAACTCAGAATAAAAACTTTGACAGAATCAACTACATACATTACAATGTACAGAAACTAGGTAATTATCCGGAAGCAGGCTTTATTGCCATAAAGGAACAACCAGCTGCAACCTCACTCATGGCGTTCCACAACCGCATAGCGGTCGACATGCTCCTGGCCGAGAAGGGTGGCGACTGCTCAAATTTTGGTGACCAGTGTTGTTCATTCCAAATATCACAGCTCCTGATGGGTCACTCACAAGAGCCATTCAAGGCCTCCGCACCCTGAGCCACAAGATGAAGGAGCACTCTGGTATGAACACATCAGCCTGGTCTGAGTGGTGGGGGGAAAAAAAAAAAAAAAGTTTGGCAAATCTAAAATATTTGGTGTTCTGTGTCCTCGTTTCTACAGCTTTTTGCAGCTATTCTTGCATTGTGTGGATGTTGTTGTATTCCTTGCATAAAGGCATCACTTAACCAATTTATAACCACTGATATTTCCCCAACAAATTAAAAACTGGCAGAAATATATCCACTATTGGCACAACAGGGTAATGACAGTGATATTGTTGAACACGATGATGACGTCATGACTTCTCTTCCAGACGTTCTCTGATCCAGAAGATTACAAGTAATTAGAGCTATATTTTCCTCTGAGTGTAATTATGTAGAATAAAGCAGAAAGGGTGATCTATTAGATGATGTGAGGATTTGAGCAAATGTAGGATATAAAGGAGGATAGTGTAGAAATAATTGTAAATAGATTTAAGTAACTGCTTCTGTCTGCAATGAAGAAATGCTTTGCTCTGCTCCAATTCAGTTACTTTCCTGCCTGCAATGAAGAATGCTTTGTTCTGCTCTAGAAAACGCGGTAGCAAATGTAGGATAAACAAGGGGTAAATGTAGGAATAATTGTGAATATAATCATCATACATCTGCTTCCAATACAGAAATGCTTTGCTCTGCTCTAGATAACGTGGCAGCCGCCGAGCAGGAGACAACAAGAACAAAAACGTCTAATCATCAGAACTATTAGAACTGCTCCCTGTTAAAGAAATGATGACCACACATGTACTCAGCAATCTTTCACACACATGCACACACACATGAACAAACAAGTACACTTTGTTTCCAACTGTTTTGCTTTCCGTCTCCTTTTTGTAAAATCCATGTCAATAAGGGGCGTCTTAAAACTAGAGGTGCTGAGGAGAGGATAATCAAAGAGTGCAATGGTGAAATGTACAAGACAGTTCCTCTCCTTTCTCCTCGCGAGACTTGAACTGGTGTCTTTGCTTCCTTTTTGTCTAGTTTAATGAATGTCTAATTGGTAAACCTGACATCTTATCAATTTGCCTGAAATAAAAACATTTTTGACTGACTTATTGCACCTTTTGATGGTGAAAAATAAAATTAAATAAAATCAAATTACTTGAAATTCAGTTCAGAAACAATAACTTAAGAGCACAATATATAAAACACTTGAGCTTACAAACCAAAAATAAATCTATGCTGTGGGTTTATCTGCACTAAGCAATTTGGTATGTGACCTTGTATGATACTCACTGGTAAACTGAAGTAACTTTCACAAAGTGGGATGATTGTGGGCAATATTCGGCACGTTTTTGCTGAAAAAATTCCAGAGGCTTATCAGTATGACTGGGGTGTAATCTGTAAGTGGCGCATTAATTTATTTTTTATGTTGTCCGTTGCCAATATTTTTTTTCTTTCCTCGTCTCCCACTGCACAGGAAAGCCGATTGCTACATTCGCTTCATCATATTTCCTTGTCTTCGCTTTTGGGTGACTTTCTTTTGTCTCATTGTCTTTGTCATAGTTGTTTTGGAGTCATACTTTATCTGGTCCCTCACCTAGGACCTTTTTGTCATGAATGGCCCTACCAGGGGTGTCAAGCCCAAGACAACTTGGGTCCGAGGATCATTCTGACACACAAAACCCTCCACCACATGAAAGTGACGTGAGACAGATCTTCAAACAACTAAACATCAACCAAGCACCGGGCCCAGACCTTATATCCCCATCCTGCCTCGAAGTCTGCGCAAGACCAACTTGCTCCTGTCTTCACAAAGATCTTCAACAGGTCTCTACAACTGTGTGAAGTACCAACCTGCTTCAAACGCTCCACCATTATACCAGTCCCCAAAGAAGCACCAGTCTCAGGTCTTATTGACTACAGGCCTGTTGCCTTGACGTCCGTGGTGATGAAGTCCTTTGAACGGCTTGTGCTAGACCACCTCAAAAGCGTCACAGGTCCCCAACTGGACCTACTGCAGTTTGCCTATCGAGCTAACAGGTCTCCGGGTGATGCTGTCAACATGGGTTTTCACTTCATCCTTGAACATCTCAACAGCGAGGGTACCTATACGAGGATCCTGTTCGTGGACATCAGCTCTGTGTTTAACACCATCATCCCTGAACTCCTCCAAACTTCTCCAGCTCATCATCTCGCCTGCCAACTCCTAGTGGGTCTACAAATTCCTGACAGGCAGGACTCAGCAGGTGAGCCCGGGGGAGACAACCTCATCTACGCATACTATTAGCACTGGGGCACCCCAAGGATGAGTCCTCTCTCCTCTGTTCTTCTTTTTCTACACCAACGACAGCACCTCGTGGCATCTGACAGTCAAACTCCTGAAGTTCGCAGATGACACCACGGCCATCGGCTTCATCAAAGACAACGACGAGTATGCAAATCAACAGGAAGTGGTGAGTCTGGAGCTTTGATGTGGTCAACACAACCTTGCGTTCAACACTCTAAAGACTTTACAAGAGGAGAGGAGGCATCCTTCACCAAAGCTGCCCCTGACGCTGTCCAACTGACTTGTGTCAACTGTCGAGACCTTCAAGTTCTTGGGAATTACTGTCTCAGAGGACCTGAAGTGGGAGACAAACATCAATTCCGTCCTTAAAAAAGCCCAGCAAAGGATGTGCTTTTTCTGGCTTCTGAGGAAGCTCGGCCTGTTACAAGAGCTGCTGAGACAGTTCTACACAGCGGTCATCCAATCAGTACTGTGTACCTCCATCACAGTCTGGTTTGGGGCTGCCACAAAAAAGGGCAAACTCTGACAGCAATGGACAATCAAAACCGCTGAACGGATTGTTGACATCACTCTACCCACTATTGAGGAGTTGCACTCAACACGTACTAGGTCCAGAGAAGGTAGGATCCTTTCGGAGCCTCCATATCCTGGCCACCAGCTCTTCCAGCTCCTTCTGTTGGGAAGGCGCTACGGATCAATGAAAGTCAAAACTACCTTGTATTCGATCAGTTTTTTCCCTCTTGCAATTAAGTCAAATTCTTTATGAGCAAACCTACTATTTTTCTGCCTTGAGCCATGCTAGGACACTCACTCAGATCCTGCTGGTCCAATCCCACGATTCATCACTTTAAACTGTTCCCTTTGCA